>NW_027556402.1:178350074-178722574 GCF_003287225.1 Phascolarctos cinereus | reverse complement strand
AATAAAAAATTGTGAATGATGTAGCTATTCTCAGCAATACAATGATCCAAGACAATCTCAAAGGAGTAACGATGAAACATACTATCTGCCTCCAGAGAAAGAACTGATATTGTTTGAATACATATTAAAGCATACTATTTTTCACTTTCTTTCATTTTTTTTCTTTTATTCAAGTCTTCTTGTAGAAAATAACTAATGGAAATGTTTTACATAATTGCACATATATAACCTATATCTAATTGCTTACCATCTCAAAGAAGGGGGAGGGAAAGGAGAGAGGAAGGGAGGGATGGAATTTGGAACTTAAAACAAAAAAAGTTAAAAATTGTTTTAACATGTAATTGGGGTGGGGGAAAATGAAATCTGTATTAAACACAAATGATAGAATCGTATAGGCAAATAACTTTTAAAAAAAATTAAGGACTCTGATGAATGCAATGACCAATTCTGACTTCTTAGGATTGATGAATATCCATGTTAACTACCTCCTGACAGAAAGGTGATGAATCAAGATTCAAAATGAGAGGTAAATTTTGTTTTCCCTTTTATTTTTTTCTTCTAAATGTGAAATCATAGGAGTGGGAGGGAAAGAAAATAAAGCCTTGTTAATTTTTTAAAAATTTAATTTAGGGTCAGCTAGATGGCACAGTGTATAAAGCCCTGGCCCTGAAGTCAGGAAGACCTGAGTTCAAATCTGACCTCAGACCAAATACTTGACACTTACTAGCTGTATGACCTTGGGCAAGTCACTTAACCCCAATTGCTTGAAAAATAATAATAATAACAATTTAATTTTAAGTAGAGGAAATTAAATTACGTAGCTCCTGAAAAATATATAATTACTTTCCTTTGTAATCTTATGCATTTTATGAATTAAATTATTTTAAATAATTTTATAACTAATTATTATATTTTATTATAATTTTATATTTGCTATATATTATTATATACATTATATGTAGACATTGCTATATATAACATATACTGCATATTATGTTATATGTAATATATAATGATGTAGGTAATATATAATAAATAAGTAAATAAATAAATAAATAAAAATTAAAAATTATTCTCAGGAGGGTCCCACAGTCTTTACCAGACTGCCAAAGTGATCCAAGACACAAACAAAGGTCAGGATGCCCTGTGCTACATCTTTGTCTCTAGTCTCATCAGTGAGAATTAATTTTCAGAATAGTGATGTGGAAATTCCTCAATCATCACAGAAAGATTCAATTGTCTTCAGTATGTTTGACTCCCACAAAGCATTGTGGTTCAGTAGAAAGAGTGTTGAGTTAGAAGTCAGAAGATCCTGCATCAGATTCTGGCTCTGGTACTTACTTCTTCTATGGCCTTAAATTACTTAATTACTTATCCAGGGCCTCAATTACTCTCCCTCTTCCCCCAATCCTTTATCATAAGGGAATTAGAATAAGTAACCTCCAAAGTTCCTTTCAATTATAAATCTCTGATGATAATGATGATGATGATAAGATCCTTCTTTGACACTCCAATGTGGTGCAGAGGTGCTGCTGGATTCCAGAAAATGCTCTTCTCTGCTCCCAGAGCTAAAATGTGATCTTTAAAATCCTAGAAAGAGGAAAACAGAATATAGGTAGAATAAGCTTCTGAGTATGAGAATAGGTATCATTCCATAACTAATTTCCTATAAGGAACCATCAGCTGAATACATGGTCATTCCATTTTGATTATAATTTCCAAAACACCTTTATTTCTTATTTTAAAGCAGAGGATGTCAGAAGAGATATTCGAAGTCATGTTTGTGGCAAGTGATATCTACCTGATATTAGTACCTCACCTTTTCCAGTATTGTTTTAGAATTAATATTTTTCCAAATCACTAAAGAAACCCTTTAATTTGTCTCCAGATATACTGGACAGAATAAAAGGTAGAAAATCCTATAGCTCAAGGGTTTCAAAATAGCTTTAGGTTTCCTAAGACAGAGGAACCCAGTGGTCTCTTCCTTACAAGATGGTAGAATGTATAGCTTAGAAATAATGGACAAAAGGATGGATGTATTTTTAACATGGACTCTTTAAATATTTAGTTCCTAAACAACACAAAAATTTTGCCATTGGAATACTTTTAACTAACAATTGGACACTCCAATAATCAAATGGATTTCAGTGATGTGAGTGTTCCCTACAACAATGCAGACTGCAACACATCTTATTTAGGTCTATCCTATGCAATTCTCCTCTATAACTCTCCATAAATAAATCACAAGGCATCTACCCAATGTTCTGGGAGCTTTATTTTTTCTTAATATTGCAAGGTTATCAATGCCATATGGGGGCTCACTTACCCCTCAGCAGAATCAGTCAAATTTTCTTTCTGACCAGACATTTCTTTGATGATTTTCTTTATACTATTTCTGTTTCATATTTACAAGTTCATAATGAGCTGAAGCCATCTCAAACTCACTGTGCAGGCAAAATCATATAAATCAAAATGAAACACAATTTGGAGAAAGATTTGCTCATGTGATTTTTAACTTCTATATCAACTTTATGTTACTTTTACCTTTCCATCCTGAAGGTAACTGTGGTCGGCAGTTCTGTGGCAGAATGTGATTTGAAATTTGTATAGCATGCTACCCAGTTTCTGATGATGGCCCTTTAATGGGCTCTCATACATAGAGCATGTTCTTCCAAATGTTTGACAAATTTATGCCTTTCCTTTGTTTTATGGCCCTTCAGAGAGTTTCCAGTATCTTTGACAGTCCTCACACAACACCCACAGCAATTTTGCTTTCCTGAGACACTATCCCCTAAATAAATCAAATATAATCCAATGCTTCTGCAAGGCTGCCTTTATCTACTCATCTCAAAATGTTATGACAAAAAGCAATCATGTTTTCTGACATGATTTGTTTCTTTGCAAATCCACACTAATTCTTGCTTGTAAGCCTAGCGCTTTCCCCCCCTCCCTGTCTTTACTGTTTATTCCTATTAATAAGTATTTCATCATGTTAGTGAGGGGAACAGCAGATATACTCCTTTTCACCTAAATGTCCTGTTGCCTATGGGCCTATTCCCGGACTCTAACCTTGGTCTCTTGCACAGAGACCATGGTTCATAAAATATTATTTAGACTGCTACCAAACCAAAGGATTTTATACTGGCCTAGAGAATTGGAAAGACCTGTGTCACACTATGACGTGGGAATGAAGCTATGGTCACTTCCTAATTCTTTAGAATTGAAACAATCAGAAAGCATAATCAACCAGTCCTATTTTTAATGTTGTTGTTATTGAGTCCTTTCAGTCCTGTTTGATTCTTGTTGACCCTATTTGGGGTTTTCTTAGCAAAGATGCTGTAGTGGTTTGCCATTTCCTTCTCCAGCTCATTTTACAGATGAGGAAACTGAGGCAAATAGGGTTAAGTGACTTGCCCAGCCTCACACAGCTAATGAGTATCTGAGGCTGGATTTTAACTCAGGTCTTCCTGACTCCAGGCCCAACAATCTATCCACTGCACCACCTAGCTGCCGCTTATTTTTAATAGGACTATAAAATGTAAATTAATGCCTAATGAAGATATAAGCCAGGGCCACCCCTGGTACTTGATCCTAAAGTACTTTCTGAAGCAACTAAGAAAGAATAAAATTATGTTTAGTGCAATTTTAGTATTGTCCATTATATCTTACTTTACTTCTTGTTCAAGGGGTAAGTAGTCTGTGAACAGAATGCATACTATGTGCTTACCTCCACCCAACTGAAACTGCTCTTTCCAAAATTACTTCTCCTACATTGCCAAATCCATCAGCCTTTCCTCCATCCTTACTAAGCCTCTTAACCTCTTTGCGATGTTTTTCATTGTTGACCATTGTCTCCTCCTGGATGCTCTCTCTTCTCTGGGCTTTTGTGACACTGTCCCCTCTGCTCTCCTCCTTCTTGCTTGATTGCTCTGTCTCAGTCTTCTTTGTAGTATCAATATCCATTTCATAATCCCTAATTGTTGGTGTAGCCCAAGGCTCTGCGTCCTACTCCTTCTCTTCTTCATGCTCTCTCACCTGGCGACCTCATCAGCTCTCATTAGCTCAGTTAACATCTCTGTGAACATGACCCCCAGATTAAGTGCCGTAATACTTGTGAAGTACTTAGCACAGTGACTGTGCAAGGTAGCTGCCATGTAAATACCAGATTATTATTATTATCATTATTGTTATTATCTCATCTATTTCTTGAGCTCCAGTCCCGTATTACCAGTTGTATATTGGCCATTTCTGACTGGATGTCCAGTGTCTTAAACTCAACCTGTTGAAAACAGAACTTGTTTTCATTTCCCTTAAATACCCTCCTCTTCTGAACTCCCCTTTCTATTGAGAGCATCACCATTCTTCTAGTCACTGATTTTTGCAACCTTAGTCATCCTCAATCCCCCAGTCTCCTTCAACCTACATATCTAATCAATTGTTAGATCCTGTTGTTTCTATTTCCATAATGTCCCTACCACATTTTCTTCTTTCCAGTCACATGCCTAGCGCTCTTATCATGCGGATTATTTTAGTAACCCTATAATTGCTTTCTCTGCCTCTAATCTCTACCTTCTCCAATTTATCCCCGATGGAGCTGCCAAAGTGGTTTTCCTAGCACAGGTATGACCACATAACTCACCTGTTCAATAAATCCTAGGGTGACAAATGCAAACTCCTCTGCTTGGCATCTAAAACCCTTTACAACATGGTTCCAATCTATCTTTTCCAACTTTATTAGGCATCACTCCCCTTCACATACATTTAGATACAATCTAACAACTTTCTTGTTATTCTTTACAGACAGACTATCTACAGTTTATTCTGGATATAGCTTATTTGTGTAGCTGTTTATGTGCCGTCCCCCTTTCCCTCACCCCATTAGACTGTGAACTTCTTGGTGGCAAAGCCGGTTTGTTTGTTCATTTTTGCCTTTCTTTGTATCCCCAGTACCGTACAGAGTGCGTGGAATATAGCAGACACATAATCAATATTTGTTGACCCTATCTCTATGGCTTTGTGAAGACTGTTCTCTTTGACTGTGATATACTCCTGGCTTACCAGAACCACTTAAAATCATAGTTTCTTTTACAGTCTCTCTCAGAGACCTCTTCCTACAAGATTCCTCCCTCCTTATCCCTAGGTTCCAATGGCTCTCCAGTAGAATTCCATTATATTTATTTGTATATGCTTACATGGGTCCATATCATCTCTTCTTATGCAGTGTGGAAAGAGAAAAAACTCATACCCTACCTCACAGAGATCTGGAAGCATGAGGGTTGAGGTGTTTTCTTCCATTTGGTCTTTGCCTCCGCTCAGAAACCTGTAACTCATAATATTGTCCCTACCTCACAGAGATCTGGAAGCATGAGGGTTGAGGTGTTTTCTTCCATTTGGTCTTTGCCTCCGCTCAGAAACCTGTAACTCATAATATTGTCCCACGTGGGGCACCTACGAGAGGGAATCTTTATCTCTCTTCAGTTTTTTGCCAGCCTCCCCTCTCATTATTGCTTCCCAGCAGTTGTTCCACTGCTGATATGTTCTTTGCTACAGCTTGCTTCATTGCTCTGTTGCTGTTACCCTCCATTCTTAGGCTTCACCAGGGGCCCACTTTGCCATGAGTACTATCCTCAGTTCTCCTTCATTATTTCTTACTGGTAGTTCACTCTTCTCCCTAGATTTGGTGCCAATTCTCAAGTGGCTTCATGTCCCTGGGGAATCTACCAACATGGACAAGAAAATTGATGTTTGGAATGGTGCCTTGAAAATTATTCAATTACTGAAGATTCAATTGTGTCCCATATGATACATTTACTAAACTTTCTTAAGCATTTATTTTTCAGTGTTTTTTTTTCTTGATGTAGATACATCTTTATTACCTTGGGTTCCCTATTGCTTGCAGGATGAAATACACACATTCAATGCCTTCTACAATCTGTCCCTGTTTCAGTTGTCTACATTATTGTCACTACTCTCAATACAAATCTGCCACACCAGCCTTGCCAGTCTCTTTACTGGCCCATTAAAGGCAGGTATTCTTTCTCAATTCCAGCTTTCTCTCATTGTTTTAGAAATACCTTTTCCCTCTTTGTGCTGATTCAAATCCTATCTAGACATTAAAATCTATATTATGTCCCACATATACCACAAAGCTTGAATTAATTCTCCAGGGCCCCTTTCCTGCCTGTGTGCCTTTGCATAAGACATTTCATCTACTCTGAATGCCTTGCCTCCTCCTCTTCACTTACCAAAATTCTCTACCACTTTCAAGGCTCACTTTTAAGTTATAATTCATCTGTGAAGCCTCCTCTGAGTACACCTAAGAGATGTCACTTGCAATTTCCCTTTTAACAAAGAGAATATGTTCTGGCCTCTGGGAAATCTGAACTCAGTCACAGGAGCAGCAATCACCCAGAGGCCAAAGGTCCTAGAGTAGCTAACACCAGGGAACTAGAGGCAATGAATATTCAAAACCTTCCAGATTATTTTTTAGATGTGTTCAGGCTGCAGTAAACCCCACTTCCCTGAAACACTTTTAGCACATATGATCTGAATAAACTAGCTGAGGGTGAGGACTGTGCCTTATAACTTTTCGTAGTTCTAGCCATAAGCCCGGTGGTTTGCACATAGAAGGCTCTCAATAGATATTTAATGATTTATTAATTCTATTTCAGTAAACGAAAAGCCCTAAGTAATCTGATAAAAATGTGTTTAATGTCTAAGGTTGGGTGTCTGGAGTCTGTGAACTTTTAAAAAAATGATCTATTTATCCACATATTTATCTATCTAATTTATTTATCTATTTTTTGCTGCAGTGATCACAACAGAAATAGGGATCCATTATAGCTTCTTAATAGGAGAAGAAATCATTGTTTGAGGAAGCTTCAAGCTTTAGGTAGCTATATACTAGATGGGTTGAAACAAGTTAGTATAGAAAAGCAGGTGACCTAGATGTCACAGAAATCCAAATATGAGGTAAGGAGCGTATGTACCAGAGTATTGGTTCAGGAAGGGGCCAAGTTCATCTGTGGTGCCCCATTTGCTAAACCACAAATAAAGACAAAAGATCATCCTTTTGCAAAACCTCCTTCAACTGCCTCTTTGTTACTTGAAATCAGTATTATCCTGGAAAATTTGGGATGCTTTCTCTATAGAGAAGGCATTTAGGTTTTAAGACATCACCTAATTGAACTAATGTTGCTCTTTCACTCATCAGAAAATGCAGAAGTGAACCTTGCTTTGCAGGAAGTCTTTTGGGAGATGTCATGACAGAAGCAAGATGAAATCATCCAAAATAGTGAATAGATTTAGGTCTGTGATCACAATATGAGAGCAGCATGATTTGTTTTCAATTACTTGATTACACAGGCTTCACAGACTCCCAAACAAGCCTTGGGTAGTTGAGACTGTCCTATATTTGTTACTTATCATTTTCCATTGATTTTCAAGCTTGATAAAAATGGATCTGGGAATAAACATGATAAAAACTTAAACACAAAATAGCTTCAGCCTGGAAGATGCAGGAGTGACAGGATCATCCAAAATGTAGGAGAAAAAAAAAAGAAATTGAAATGTCTACAAACCTGCCAAAAGGGTGAGGTTAGATTTCCACAAGCTATGAAATTATTTAAGCATCTGTAAGCCAAGACAGTTGTGTGTAGGAACCTCTACCAAAATCATTTTTGAGCTCTCTAATAAAATGTTTTATGGAAAAAAGTGTGATCCCAGAGAAACTTTCTGGGGTTGGTTACAGAGTATGAGTGTTTGATAGCTCCAGTATGGGTTAGTCTTTTCCTTTTCTATAGATCGTAAGGAGACAGATCTTCTGGTCACTTTCTCTTCAGAGCATTACCTCTGTTGTGTGACCTTGGACACCTAACCTCTTCAAGCCTCAGATTCTCAATTTGTAAAATGGATATAATAAGACTAGTAGTACCTACTAAAGTAGGTATGTTTGGCAAACTTCAAAGCACTCTAGAGAGGTCAGCCATTATTATTATCATAATGGCTTCCTCCAAATGGTGCTTTTTCTAAACTTGTGCCTCCTCCAAATTTCCTTGTATTTAATTATTTCGTACATGTTTTGCATATATTTATATGCCTGCTTGTTGTTTCCCTGGATAGACTATAAGCTTCTTGAAGGGAACTGTTTTAATTTTGTTGCTTTATCCCAGGCCTTAGCATGCCTGGCACATAGTTGGGACTTAAACGTTTGTTGACTGATTGATTGACTTCTGAATCGATCCTGGAGAATGCCTAAGTTAGACCATTATGGATGTTAATATTTGTTATGTCTCTTTTAAGAAAGAAGGTATTCTTCTGATTCAAGTCGTAGGAGTAATAACTATTTAGGCCAAGGCTGTTCAGTAGCATCACCTGGGTGCTAGAGGCAATGCATATTCAAAATCTAAATCCTGTATTTTCAAAGAAGTAATTCTTTTATGACAGTATCTTGAGGGAAAAAATTAAAATCAATCATTTCATCTCTTAAAACTTTCCCAGAGTTGTCATATACCATGTAAGTTTATAAGGCAGAATTTAGGCCAAGGTCTTCCTGACACCAGGTCCAGTACTTTATCCGCTGGGTCCGTTATCTGCTTAAATGACACATTTAAGATCACATCAGTAGTTAGAGAGCTGGGATTAGAACCTAGTTCGAAATCAAGGATTCTTTCCATAATATGCTGTTGCCTCTGTTGCTGGTCTTTTTTCTCTAGACTAAATTGGAAGGAAATGGGAAAAGCATTCACAGAAGTAAAGAAGATTTGGAAGGGAGGAAGCAGAGGGAAATACAATACAGTACAGTTATTTATTGGCTGTATACTGTTGAATTCTGTGCATAAAAATGTCTGAGTCATTCTCCACAAAATTCATGTCTTACGAGTCTCATTCTAAGTGAAGTTTGTTTGGGCTGGTACACATCCCACTGTATCCTGGGAAAGCAGTGAGTGAAAGGCATGTTGTGGAGTCAGGGGATGAGGATCATTTGTAGACTGGAACAGAAGGCCACCGTTGCCCACAGTTTCCCCCTCCTCCTGTGCTTGCTTTATCAAGATAGATTCCAATCAAAGCACTGTTGGCAAAATGCTTCACACGCCCAGTACAATCAAACGAGCATTTATTAAGCCCCTGCTTCGTTCCCAGCATTGTGCTAAGCACTGAAAATACAAATGTATAATGAAAAAAAATCTCCTGCCCTCAAGAAGTTTGCTTTCTTTTGATGTTTCTCACGTTCCTTCTTGATCTTAATACATATCTGATTGGCTCATTTTGCCACTTTCCAAAGCCACAATCTATCATGGCTGCCTCCAGAAGAGCTATTTCCTCTGTAGCAGTCCAGCTGAAGTCAAAGAAAGGAAAAGCAGAAGTCAGGATTTCATGTGAGATGTTTCCTATACTTACCTCTCTTGGCACTTTTCTTATGGTATAAATCAAATTCTGCCTTTTGTAATTTGTGTGTGTTTGTGTGTGTGTGTGTGTGTGTGTGTGTATTTACGCTTGTCCTATTTTCTCTGCCAAATTACAAATTCCTTGAGGGTTGAATACTTTCTTTGCATTTTTATATGTAATAGCTGCTTAATAAAATTGACTTGAACTGGGTAATAACAGACTCATAATGCCATCCTGGGTTAGTTCATACTTGGTCATCAAAGGGGCAAAGGGAATACCACCAAAAGATGTTGGCTAGGACTTCACTAAGCAACAGAGATGGGTCAGATATTAACACGTGTCCCAGTCAACCCTTGCAATATTAGTCAAAGACACATCTAAGTTGTTATCGATTTTTTAGTGGTGGATTTATCATCTGAATGAAAAGTATACTACATATAGAGAAATTTGCACAATCTCCAGCAAAGTGGTTTGACCTGGGAAGGATTCAAGTTACATTTCCCTGGAACAGTTTAAGGAATTATTATTGACTTGTTTATTTTTACCATTTCTAGCTTTAGGGTTCTTTATGTTTCAGAAGGTCATGGATTTATACCAAGCTATTCAATACATAGCCTGGTTCAGAGCTCAAGACCAGGTTGCATTCTATACATACACGTGTGTGACCCTGTGTCTTTGTGTGTCTGCAAGTTTGAGTGCATGCATGCATGCATGCATTTGCACATGTGTGCATTGGCACAAGCATATGTGCTTTCCCACAGAGACCTGAAAAGCAAGGGAGGGAGCTGAAATTATACTTCAGGAAAATGAAGCATTGCCCCTTTCAGGATCTTTCTTCCTCTTTCCTTTCTGAATAAAACTGTTAGAGTTCCTAGTGCCAATTTTTTATTTTACTTGGAAATTTTTATTTGATCAGCAGCCTTGAGATCTGAGGAGGATTACTTTTTTACCCTTTTCTTGTTTCCAGAACTAGCATAAATAATCCACTTAGTGATAATACCCTGTCTCCCAGAGAGCTTGTTTATCATGAGAGGACTCTTGTTTTCTATGGGCTAATGCACTCTGAGGCTTGGCTGAGTTTCTGATGCAAATGTCAGATGGGAACCGTGTCCATTACTTCTCTAGCCAAAATGCTTCAGTTTTTACGACACCATGTTTGATTTATGTAGATTTTTGAAATATTGAAACTGTCCCTGCATTAAAAAATGCAAAGTACAGACATTGTAGGAAAGAGATATTATTAAGATTAGTTTATAAGAGGAACTACTGCAGGGTTTTAGAGAGTCTCTTTTAACACGACATGGAGTAACAAGAAACAACTTTAAAAAGATGGTTTATACCACAGGGCCCCAAGAATTAACTTCCAGAGACAGTCAAGAGGAGGAAAGAGCAGTAGTTGTGTCCTTTGCTTTTTCTTGTAACATATTTGATCATTTATCATTGGTTAATGACAAGAACTAACTAGCAGAGATATCAGTTATCTTTTGTTCTCACCTGGGAGGTGAGCTAGTGGCTGTGGGTTATGTCTATAGGAGCAAATTAGTAGGAATATGCAGAAATCTTTGAATATTATCAAATAATTGGTCAAATGGAACATATGTGTGTACATATATACATATATTTACACATTTTACATGTTAGAGAGGTTCTAACTGATCAATTAAAAATAAAAATGTCATTCCTATCTAATGTATCTATCTCTATCTGTATATATCTCACAATTCCTCAGGTAGCCTTCTCCTTTCCTCCCCACCATGAAGACACACATGATAAAGTCAAATAAAAAAATTGACTGATACTGCAAAACTTTCTATCCCCATACGCTATATAGCTTCAATTCCCTCCTCTCTCTTTTCAACTGAAAAAGGTGGAGAGTTTCATTATTCGTTCTCTTTAATCTTTGGATTGGTCATTGTATTTAAGCTAAATTCAGATACTTTTTTTTTATTGTTGTTTTCATCTACATTACTGTATTGTGCATATTTTCCTTCTGGTTTTGGTGCTTAAAATTGATGTAATTCTAACCCATATTGTTTTAAATCCCTCATATTCATCATTTCTTAAGGTATAATAATATTCCTTTAAATTCCTGTACCACAATTTGTTTAGCTACATCTGTTTCCAGTTTTTTTTTTTTTAAGCACAGAAAGTGCTGCTATGATTGTTTTGATGTATGTGAGATCTTTCTTTGGGTCTTTGACTCCCTTGGGATACATGTCCTATGGTGGGATCATGGGGTTGAAGGGTATGAATGGTTTCCTAATTATTGTCTCCTAATTCCAAATTGTCCTCTAGAATGGATGGATCAGATGAGACCAATACCAACAGAGTGTCTGGTTGTTTCAAAACTGTTTGCTTTCTAAATAACTGATTGAATAAATTTAGTTTTTCTCATTCCCTTCCAACTTCCCTAAACCCTGTTGTTTATGTATATTTGTGGTTGTATATAGAACTGCTTGAATTGATTTGATTGTCTTGACAAATGCAGTGAAATTCAGTTTTTGACAAAATTGACTGGGCTTTAACAACAACCACGTGATTGTCATTTTACTGAAAATGGCCACATCATTTGTCCATATAGACCAGATCTTTGAAAATCTCCAGAAGAGTGAAAATGAATTTAATCCAAGTAGTAGGGTCATCAGATTTGCATGCCTATGTTATGATTACACACACCTTCTTTTGCTGGAATGATATTTTGACTGTCAAATATATTACAATATGGCTGCTTGTTCTCAAATGATCGGTGGCTGGATCAGAGGGACTCCAGGTTCTGTTTGTCACCTTATATGGAGTTGGTTCCTGTTAGGTATACAAGGGGATAACCTTCTTATCCGGGTGCATCAATTCAACAGCTGATACTCACTGGGTAGACTGTGCTCCATGGTTGGTGGATGTATTCCAGGAGCATTCTGGGGCTCTGGAGAGTGACTTCTACAAAGAAAGACCTCATTCAAGGGGGATGATCCATGATACCTGCAGCTGCTGCTTCCTTCTCCATGATAATTGAGTTTCGTTTAAACATCACATAATCCCAGATAACCCCAGCCTATCCTCTGTTGCCTCATGAATCTGAACCAGGTCTGTGTAGGAATGCCTTCAGATAGTTAGCTTATTGATCTTTTAAAAAATCACCCATTTTGGGGGCAGCTAGGTGGTGTAGTACATAGAGCTCCAGCCTTGGAGTCAGGAGGACCTGAGTTCAAATATGGCCTCAGACACTTGAAACTTCCTAGCTGTGTGACTCTGGTTAACCCTGATTGCCTCACCAAAAAAACAAACAACCCCCCCCCCCCCAATTTTTGCATCATAAACTGTGAGTCATTACACTTTGTCAATGCCTTTTCTACTATGTGGAAAGTGGAATAGAAAAGAATCTGGATTTTTAAAATGAGATTAAACCCTTTAAAAAATTGAGTTCAGGGGCAGCTAGGGGGCACAGTGTTTAATAAAGCACTGGCCCTGAAGTCAGAAGGACCTGAGTTTAAATCAAACCTCAAACACTAGTTGTATGACCCTGGACAAGTCACTTAACCTAAACTGCCTCCAAAGCAAACAAACAAAAAAAAACTGAGTTAATCAGGACTAGTAGATGTATACACCGCTACTATGGATCTCCTAGGTGCCAAGAACCTTCTACTTTGAAAGAATATTTTATTTATTTATTTTGTTGATGTTTTGTTTTAAAAACACATTTGTTTCTGAAAATACCTTTCCCACTCCTTTAATTAGAGAGCCTTATCTTGTAACACAGATATCAAAAGAAATTAAGTAAGATCAATGGACACATTATCTGTGTCACATGCAACATTTTCCGCTTACCATCCTTCTCTTCTCCAAGAAAAGAGGGAGGTGAACTCTTCACTTTTTCTTGTCTCTTCTAGGGCAAAGCTTGGTCATCATAATCAGCCTATCAATTAATCAATCAGCAAACATTTATTTAAGCACTCAGTAGCATTATATAAAGAGCTGAGGATACAAAGACAAAAACAGCCCCTGCCTTCAAGGAGCTTCCATTCTAATGGAAGAAAAAACTGGCAAATGAACAGGTACACACAGGATGTGTATGGACTAGAAGGGATGCAATTTCGGAGAGAGAGGCAATAATAAATGTGAGGACCAGGAGAGCCCTGTGGTAGAAGATAAAATTTGAGCTGAGTCTTGAAGAAAGTCAATGGAGCTTCAAGTGAAGGGGGCACATCCCAGGCGTGGAGGACAGCCAGTGAAAAGACACAGAGACCAGAGTTGCTGTGGTGTGCTTGAGGAATAGCAATGAGGCCAACGAATCATTCTGGAGGGCATGGAGGAGAGCAGAGTGTAGGAAGACTGGAAAGCAGAAAGGCCCCAGCACATGAAGAGCTTTAGACCTTAAACAGAGGCATTTGTATCTGATCCTGGAGGTACTAGGGAGCCACTGCAGCTCACTAAGCAAGAGAGTGACACGGTCAGACCTATACTTCAGCAAAATCATCTTGGCAGTGGAGGGGAGGGTGCATTTGAAGGGGGAGGGACTTAAACTATTGAAGTAATCCTGTTATGAGTTGGTAAAGCCATGGTAGAACTAGGATGGTTCCCATGTGAGTGAAAAAAAGGGGACTTGGAAACAATAAAAAGAAGGAATAGTGAAGGAACTGTGAATGTTCAGTTAGGAAAGAGAAAACTTATGGGGAACATGATAATCTTCCAATACCAGCAGTTATTGTGCATGAGGGGAATCAGAATTATTGGCTTGATTCTAGTAGGGGTAAATAAAATCACTGGGTATGGAAGGTCTAGGAAAGATTTTGTGCAGTATCAGGAAGAGTGCTTTAGTTTACTGCCAAATGGGGTCATGGAGAGTTGGACATGAACAACAATAACAACAGGAATGGACTGTGGATTCCCAGGGCACTTCCAGGGTGGCACAAGCTTTGACAAGGCCTGCCAGAGGCATTTTCTTTAGTTGTGGTCTCTTAGGACGAAACTCAGAAATTTTGGAGACGCGTATTACCTGGTTAGTTATTTGATGATCAGTCTTTATTGACAATTTCTCCATCTAGTAGGCTGTTAAAGGTCTATTATATATTATGATGAAAGAAGTGTTGATCTCAACATAACCAGTAACCCTCAAGTGCTGAAGTGTAAGAAAGGAATACCTAAACATAGAGAGGTGCAAAAATGGAATAGGCTGGTTTAGTATTTCAGGAGCTCCTCAGAATCAGAACCTAAAGCCAGATGACCAGCTGTTAGAGATATTATTGTTACTCTTGTTTGTTGTTCAATCATGTCTGACTCTTCATGACGTAATTTGGGATTTTCTTGGCAAAGATACTGGAGTGATTTGCCATTTCCTTCTCCAGTTCATTTTACAGATGAAGAAACTGAGGGTTAAATGAATTGCTCAGGGTCACACAGCTAGTAAGTGTCTGAGGCCAGATTGGAGCTCAAGAAAATGAATTCAGGGGTTATCCAGAGCTATGTAAATATAAATTCAGGGATATTATAGATGATAGCAATTCATGACCAGGGAATTGGGTTAGATAATCTTGAACTATCCTTCTGATGTTGGTACTGTATTCTTTAACCTTCTTATACGAGAGACAGACTGGAGAATGGATAGAGAACTGGCTTCAGAATCTGTAAGACCTGGATTCAAGTCCTGCCACTGACATACACTGGCTGGATGGTCCTGAGCAAGTGACTTAACTTTTCAGTATTCCAAGAAACTATTTAAAACTATCAGTTGCAGAGAAGGTATTTGCCCTGCTTTGTTAGAGAAAGTTCCTTACCTAGAGCTTTCTAGACCAATGAAACAATGAGACCAGTCCAAAAACAAACAACCAAAGCATTATACATTACATAAAAAGAAGATGAATTGGGGATAACAAGGAATAAGGTAGAAGGTGAGCTCAAGTCCCTTAATATTTTATTTCTCTTCCCCTAATGCTACTGATAGGTTTTCTGGGTTTTGGAAGCATTTTCTTTTTTTTTATGTTCTTTTTTTATTATCATGAACTTGACAATTATCAGAAAACATAAACATTTCCATACAGAAAGAACCAAAAAAGAAGATTGCATATAAAAATACAAGTATTATGTTCAATTGGTGTAATGAATTTAACACAATAGTCCTAAAACTGTCCTACTTGTCCATGCCACTTTTTAAATTTCCTTATTCTCACTTCTGTGTGATTTTAGAATATATCACAACTTTCTTCTTTTTTGGGGGGAGGAGGGGGCATTACTATCATTGCTGACTTCCTCTAATTCTTACCATTCACACACACAAAAAAAAACAAACCCAAAAACATTTTGCAGTAACAAATGGGTATAGTCACCAAATGAAACATTCACATATTGACCAGATCTGAAAACACAGTCTGCAACTGTTTTTCATTCTCTCTCTGCTAAGAGGTAGGATTCATGCTTTGACCCCAGTCTTCTGGAGCCATAGTTTGTTGTGTTGATCAGAGTGTTGGGGACCCTTTCCAACATTTAATCATCTAATGTTATGGTAGCCATGTTGTGTTCTAGAGTTGAACTTGGCATTAGAAGGGAAATGGAAATATCTTGGGAGAAGGTACAGAGTACTGTCATATAGAAGAGAAATTATATTTAACGGACAAAGGTGGCAGAGAGGCTGATTTAGGCTTAATGTATGGAAAATCTTCCTAAAAATTAAAGCTTTTAAAAAGTGAAATAAGCTACTGCAGAAAGTATTTTGTTCTCCTTCACTGAAGCTCTTGCAGAAGATGGTTGAACATTTTTTGGTAATATTGTGGGGGGCCCTCCTTTTCAGGCAAAGGTTAAACAAACTAAATCGCTTTTGGGGTTCCCCCCTCCAAACCTCTCTGTGTTGACCTTAAGGTCTCTAAAGCAGCAGAAAAGTCCCCAGGGTGGTAGGTAATAGGGAATGCAAGCCCCTGTACATCATAATATTTTAAAGGTTCTTGTCTAAAATCCTTTTCTTGACAAGCGAAATGAAGAAATTGTTTATAAGTCACATTACTGGTTTAGAGGCACCAATAAAGGAGTTGAAATGGAATGGTAATCAGAGTAAAGAACAGGAAGGAGAAACAACTTATCTGCAAAATAACGTCCCTGATAACCAGTAGGTTCTAATGTAAAAAGAAATAGAATGAAATAAAAAAAGAAATTCTTCATGATAATTCTGTTTTGAAAAAGTTAAGTTCTGGATGGAAACTACTAAGATGAAGCTCATCATTAAAATGCATTTCTTTAATACATAGTGCATTTTGAATGCTGAAAATCTGAGTTTTTACTGAACTGGTAGAATTTTAGATAATAACATTTAAAACTGGGGGGGGGGACTTAGAAAACACCCTGTCCTTTTGCTTTAAATTTTTAGATGAAGAAACTGAAGCACTGAAATGACTTGCTCAAGGTCATACACATTCTAAGGGCTGAGCTGCAATTTGCTTCTTTTTACTCCGAATGAATTACTCTTTTTACGTGACCATATTTTAATTCCATTTCATACGACCAACATTTAGTAAGACAACAGCAAAAAAATGAGACAAAACTTGCTTCCTGATTCTTATTCTTGAAAGTACATACCAAAACAGTCCCCAAGAGAATAAGCTACTTCAGCAGGTATACAGTTTCACTTATAACACTGAAAGCACAAACTGAATGAAGAAAAATGAAAGGAAAATTTTGGTACAAAATGAATTTGTCTTTTCTTTTCCCTAATCATTCCCTGGTATCTCCTCCAATCTCTTTCCCAAACCACGTACCCCAAACCAATTTGTTTGCTCCCCATAGTCAGGAACTTGGTTGAATTTAGTGGAAAGAAAACTGGGTGAGGCATCACTGAAACCCTGGGATCATTTGCTTCCTAGGCATGTGACCTTGGCCAAAGCCCCTAATCTTCCAGAACCTCAGTTTCTTCATCTGTAAAATGAGAACATGAATCAATCAATTGATAACAATTTATCAATCAGTCAGCATTAAATTATTACCTCATTGGAGTTACTATCCTTGATAGTCTGGACATAAGGGCAAAAATGAAAGATAAGCTTTCTCAATGAGCTTACACTTTATTGAATAGAATATCTACCCTACCTGCCTCACAGAATTGTTATGGGGATTAAAAAAGATCATGTAGATTGATTTTGATTTATAGTGATATAGAAATGCAAAATATCACATAACATGAAGCAAACTCTGAATTTCAGGCTAATAGTGTTTAGAGTTCTGTATCTAGAATGGGAAGAAAAAGCCTTGAGTAAACAAAGTCTCATGGCCCGGAATAACAAATCCATGGCCTCTCACTCTATTATTATATTTTTTATTCCTTTGGGTCTTGAAGGCTTTTCGGGAGTCCCTTTGCATTAAAATGCAAGTACTTTCTGTGAAGCAGTGGAAAGAATATTCAAAACCAGGTTAGGAAGGAAGGTTCTGGTTTCAGCTCTGCACTAACTAGCTATGTGACCTTGGAAAGCCAATTCCCTGGAATGGTTTCTCTGTAAAATGAGTGGTGAGAAGTAGCTTAACAAACTGTGGTGTAGAAATATAATGGAACATTGTTGTGCTCTAAGAAATAACAAATCTGTAGAATTCAAGGAAACTTGGAAAGCTTATAAAATGTCTCAAAGCAAAAATTAATAGAGTCAGAACAGTTTACACAATTTAAAGGAAAATAGCATGAAAAGACATCACAATTTTGAGCAACTCAGTGAGTAATCAGTATTTCAGAGGACAGATGGTGAAACATACAATCTTCTCTTCCCCAGAGAGGTGAGGGACTACAGATGCAGAGTGTGACATTCATTGTCAGATCAGGCTAATGTGCACATTTGTTTTTTTTTTTTAACTGTACTTTTTAGTTACAAAGGAAGGTCCTATTGGATGAGGCTGGAATCAAGGAGGGAGAGAATTTGGAACTCAAAACAAAATAAAAGAATGTTAAAAATTGTTTTTACATGTATTTTGGGGAAAAAGAAAATATTTAAAAAGAAAATGATAAGTATTAAATACTATTATTTAAATTAAATATTATATAAACATTAAAAAATAAAATATTTATTTGAAAAAACAAAATAAAATGCAAAGGCTGGACTAGATGATTGCTACATTACCTATTAGTTCTGAAATAACATCCTAGGTTACAGCTTAATACTTCAATTATGGCAATGGCATGATGTCCTTAGACATTTTATTTCCCACCCAGTTGCATTCAGTTAACTTATTTGAGTTCACCACCATGCCCCAGGGCCCAAACCCTCCCCCCCACTTTTCCATTTTCTTTGTATGTTGTCTTTCCCCATTAGATTGATTGCAAGCACGTTAAGGGCAGGCAGGCAGTCTTTTCTTTTCTTTTCTTTTCTTTTCTTTTCTTTTCTTTTCTTTTCTTTTCTTTTTTTTGGTATTTGTATCCCCAGCCCTTAGCACTTTGCCTGGCTCCTATATATATATATATATATATATACCTGTTCTTTATCTACCTAGCAGGGAACTTCTGAGAAATAAAGGATAAGATAAATAAAGAATACCCTAGATATTTTGGGGAGTGACCAAATAAAGTGAGCTATCTTGGGTATTTTGCTTTACTCCATTGGGGATAAAAGGTATCAAGGAAATGAAAGTTTTGATAAATATTTGAAAAAATCAATTAAGATGGAATATAAAATAAAATAACATTTAATTTAAAAATCAGTGAAGAGTGAATCATTTCAGATGTTTCCTTCTAGCCTGCCTTCAGCACCAATAGAAATGACTGGTATAAATTAAATAGCTCCAATAGGAAAGGAATTTTTCTTGTCTTCCATTAGGACAAGTCGAATAGCTGTCGAAATCACTCAATAAACATTAAATGCCTACTGTGTGCCAAGCATGGTGCTCAGCACTGGGGATAAAAACAAAACAAAACAAAACAACAAAAAAGTCCATTTTTCAGAGCTCACTGTCTAATGGGTGAAACAACATGTGAACAACTATGTGCAAACAAGATATATATGTATGTGCTTGTGTGTGTGTTTGCCTATGTACTTGTATGAGGTCATAAAAGTTACATATGGAACACTAAGATGAAAGCTAACAGTGGCTGTGATTCTGCTTCATACTGTGAATGATAGAAAGAACACTGGATTTGGTATCAAAGGACCTGGTTTCAAATTCTGGCTCTGCTACTTCCTACCTGTGTGACCTTGAACAACCAATTAACTCATCTACTCCACAGTAATCTCATCTGTAAATTGCAGGATTGGATTAGATGTCTGAGATCCCTTTGAGCTGTAACATTTTAGGATTTGATTACATTACATCATGCTGTTTTCCCCTTCTGAAACCTTTTCATTTTTTCTTCTCTTTTCCAATCATTACTTTTCTTTTTTTTATGCTTTATTCTCCCTCCCTGCCTCTCTTCTTCCTTCCTTCCTCTCTCCCTCCCTACCTTCTTTTCTTTCTTCCTGCTTTCCTTCCTTTTTTCCTCCCTTCCTTCCTTCCTTTCTTCCTCCTTTGCTTCCTCCCTTCCTTCCTTCCTTTCTTCCTTCTTTCTCCCCTCCCTCTCTTCCTTCCTTTCTTTCTTCCTGCCTTTCTTCCTCTCCCTCTCTCTCCCTTCCTTCTTTCTCCATTAGCAAAAGAATTCTATGCATCGCTAAGTAACAAGAGTACTTTTTTGGGTCAAGGAACACTTTCTGTCACTCCTGAGATCAGCAGCCTCTGCTTGCCTTGATTCTTTAACTAACTGAAATTATTCCAACCTTTCTTTTTGTTTATCTTCTCTTTACCAAGGAAATGTGTCTTCAGACTATGAAAGATAGAGCGAACTTACTTTTTAATGAAATTTGAGACAGATAGTGAAACCTAAGATACGTGAAATTCACATAAAATGAAAATATGTAAATAGCTTTGTGATACTGTTGTCCCCCTTAACATTCTCTCTCCTATTCCTGTGTCTTTCCACAAGCTGCCCAGCACGCCTGTATGAACTCCCTCCCTGCCTCTTTGGAATCTCTTGCTGTTCAGTTCTTTCAGTGATGGCTGAGTGTTCATGACCCCATGTGGGGTTTTCTTGGCAAAGATACTGAAGTGCTTTTCTATTTCCTTCTCCTGCTCATTTTACAGATGAGGAAACTGAGGTAAACAGGGTTGAGTGAGGCCAGATTTTAACTCCAGTCTTCCTGACTCTAGGCCCAGTGATCTATCCACTGTGCCACCTGGTTGCCCTTTTGGAATCCCTAGGTACTTTTGATGCCTAGCTCAGGTGCCACTTACCTTGTGAGGCTTTTATTGATCCCCCAATGGTTAGTGACATTTCTTCTTTTCAAAAGTATTTTGCATGTACTGTGTGTATAATATTTTTTGTGTACATGTCGTGTTCACCCCCCAAGTAATGGGAGCAGAATGATTTAATTTCTTATTTTTTATCTCCAGCACCTAGCATGGTGAGTACTACACAGGAACAACTTAATAAATATTTGTAGAATTGAATTGACTATAGATGGCAGGAAAAGAAAGTGGTGTTAAATAGAATACCTAGGTCCAGATAGTGAGTGCAAGTCACTGCATCTGGATGGCTTTCTAATGAATAATATGTATAATCAAAATATTGATTATTGAGAGAATTTACAGTTTTGAATCTCAATTCATTGTTGGTACATGGACAAATCATGAGATGGGACCTTTGCCTTACTCCCTCTCCCCCCTCCCCAATCTGGAGGAAGTTGCTGTACATTTTTGGAGGAATCTCTGAAATAGTGGAAGAAGAGGAGGGAAACCTGGGGAAAGGATCAGGGAATTTGAGTGAAAAACAGAAAGATCAGAAGATCAGAGGAGGAAGCCTGCTTAAAAATCCCATTCATATGAAAGGAAACTAACAGAGAACCTCATAAAGACAGGGAAGAATAAGAAAAACTCAAAGAGAAGTCAGCCTATTATGAAGAAATAATATACTAGGTAGGACAAACGCATCAAAATTACCCAATCAAAAATGGAATCCTGTGAACTTTCTAGAATAATAGTATTCATAATGCTTCAAAAGAGAAAAAAAGTTTTAAAATAAGATATAAGAATGAAATTAGGTTAGAAATCAAAGTACTCAATTAAGAATTGAAAAGGAGCAGCAGAATACACAATATAGAAGACACAATGAGGATTTTACCAAAGATAAAGAGGCAGATAGAGAGAAGAGAGGAGAGAGAGAGAGAGAGAGAGAGAGAGAGAGAGAGAGAGAGAGAGAGAGAGAGAGAGAGAATATAAAAGATGGAACACAAAAATCTAGAAGTGAAAAAAAAAACTTGTCAGAAGACAAAGGCAACAACTTTGAAAGAACACATGAAATATAGAAGCCAAAGCAGCTAGCTTGCTAGCTTCAGACATAGAAGAATAAACAGAATAATATTGAATAAACAGAATAACATTTGAATAAATGGAGCTCTATTAAGTATTATAGGCCAGAGGCCTATAACACTTGATAACATGACAAATTAAAAGCAAACAAACAAAATAAACCTTAATACCACATTGTAAAAAATACAAGAAAAATATCCAGAATTTTAGAATGCAAACAAAACACTGATCTTTCAAGTCAACACTAGAGAATCAAACTGTGCTTGAAACTCCAAGGTATGGAGAGAATAAAATTCACAATTTTAATAGCAAACAACAAGACAGGATAAAGACCTTCTGCTCTGAAGGACAATTAAGTATAATAACCCAGGAATAAACTAAATTCAAAATAATTCAAAGAAGAGAATGTCATAGTACATTACAGAAAACAAAAGAACTAAAACTACAACTCAAAATAATATATCCTACATATGTTTGAAAAAAAATGTTATCAGTATTTTTAAAGAATCAGTTTTCAGTTTTGATCATCATTTCTACAATTCTTTTTTGTTTTTCATTTTATTTATTTATTCTCTAATTTTAAATAGCTCCTTTTTGGGGTTGATTTTGGGGCTCATTTGTTGATTTTGTAGCATTTTAAAATTATTTAGTTCATTTTCTCTCTTTTAATACTTCATATATATACATACATGCATACATACATGTATACATATATGTATTTTTAGCCATACTTTTTCCTCTGAGAATTGTTATAGCTGTAGAAATTTAGGCTATATTGTCAGACCTGGAAAAGTAGATAGATAGGTATTGACATGGAGTGACCTCAGGATTACCAGGAAATATTCCCAGGCCAAAAAGTACCCAGGCTGCTGTTCAACAATTTTCTTTTGATAATGGATAAAACCTTTCTCATAAATCCCAAAAGTGCAATAAGAATCACAGATAACGCAGTAACTTAAATTCATGCTGAAATGTAAATGAGAAATATCAGATGCTCTCCTAAGAAGGGGTTCTGGTGATAGAGAGTGGGAAGAGAGCATTAAGATATTGGATATCTGAAGAAGAAAGGAAGACATTTCTTCTAAACAATGGAGACGGTAAAGAACGAGAAATTGGAAAAGAAAAGCTTTGTCCACTTCACTTTTGTCTACAACTTTGCACAGTTAAGAAAGAAGGAAGGAAGGAAAATAGGAAAGAAGGGAGGAAATTATGAGTGGTAGAACAATAATATTGAGTATTAATTCTTTAATTAAATGATTATTAATAATGCTAGCTGCTATTATTATAGCTGCTATGATAATAATAGCAATTATTAGCTATAATAATAACAGCTAGCATTTATAGGGTGTTTTAAAGTTTGTAAAGCACTTTAAATATGTTTTCTCATTTGATCCTTACAACATCCCTGGGAGGCAGGTGGTATTACTATCCCCATTTAAAAAATGAGAAAACTGAAACTAAAAGAAGTTTAGTGACTTTCCCAGAGCCATGAAGCAAAGTTTCTGAGAAAGCATTTGAACTCAGGTTTTACTGACCATTACTCTATCAACTGTGCCACCTAACTACCAGTGGAAGAAAATAGTTTAATGTAGTCATGTGATAGGATTGTAGAATCATCAAACGTTAATGATGAAAGGGACCTTGGAGATAAATTAAAAACAAACAAACAAACAAATGAATAGTCATCAAGAGAGACATTCTTGGAAACCAATAAAACAAAACAAAACAAAACAAACAAAAAAGAGAAGCGACCAAGTTATTTGTCATGTAAATACCATAAAGAAGAAACACAAGAAAGATAAGTAGGATGATTGAAACAAGATTAAGTAATGGAATAAATTCTCTACTATTGCTTTTTCAAAGAAATTGAACTGATGGATAAAAGAAAACAAAGATAGATCAGGCTCCAAAAAAAGCACCTACGGGGCCAAGGTTTGATTGTAGTTTAAACAGTCAAGAACTGAATTAATGTACCATGAGCTAAATCCTGTAATACCTTGTGAATGAATCAATATATTTTGTTGGAGAGATAATACCCTCAAAAGTTGTGGAAATGGGAGAAAAAAGATAAGAGACATAGGGGAACTGGAGATATGCCCCAAAAGAGTAAACAAAATTATTCCTATGTGCAGAAGACATGATAATTTGTTTAGAAAAATCTCAGAGATCAGCAAAGAAACTGAGACAAGGTTTCACTGAACTAGCAAAATTCAAAATAAATTTATAAAATCATCAACATTTCTACATAATAATAACAAAATCTTAGAGAAAGTAATAGAAAAAAGAAATCATATTAAAATAACTACGCAATTCATAGCATATCTTGGCATCAATCTACTCTACTGTACTCATCACATAAATACAATAACAAAACAGTCTCAAAAGAAGTTATTGCTCACAGTTGGGCTTTGCAAATATAATAAAAATGACTGCCTAACTTAATTTACAGATTTAGTGCTATGCCAATAAACTAGAAAAGGGATACTTTAAAGAGCTAGATAAAATAATAAAACAAATTCATTTAGAGGTGTGGGATCTCAAAGAAAATAGTGAAAAGAAAAAGTAGGAATTTGGGAGAATAGCATCCCAGAACTCAAATTGGATCACAAGATATCAATTTAAAAAAATCTGCTTTACAAATTTAAACATAGAAAAGTAGATCAATGGAATAGACTAGATAATTAAGAATTAGAAAACAATTGAAACTCAATTACCCAGTGCTGCATAAATGCAAGAAAAAAATTTACTTGGAGAACTCTTTTTGAGAATAATTTCAGAGAAAATTGGAAAATAGACTGACAAAAATAGGCTTAAACCAGCATCTTATACTGTATGCCATCGCTAACAAAATCACAAAATCTTAGTGTTGAAGGGAACTCAGTGATCATATGATCCAATACATGCTTTAGAAGACATCTCCATGGGGCAGCTGGGTGGCACAGTGGATAGACCACCAGCCCTGAAGTCAGGAGGACCTGAGTTCAAATCTGACAGACCACACACTTGACACTTACAAATTGTGTGACCCTGGGCAAGTCACTTAATCCCAGTTGCCAAAGCAAAAAAAGACATACCCACTATAATATGCCTGACAAGTGGTCACCCAGTAGTTGATTAAAAATACCTCAACAGAAGGCACTCACCACGTCTTGAGAAAGTGGGAATCTACTACCCCTTCCATTTTTGATGGCTCTGATTGTGAAAAAGCTTTTTTTAAAAAAATAAATTGATGCTAAATTTTCCTACTTTCAGCTATTGCTCCTTTTGCCTTCTGAGGTAAAACAGGTCAAATCTATTCCTTCCTCTACAAAAGAGTCCTTCACCTACTTGAAGACAACTATCATGTGTACTCTGAGTTTTTTTTTCTCCAGGCTAAACATTTCTAGTTCTTTCAAATGGGTGTCATGTAATATGTTCCAAATGGATACTCACTTTAATAATAAAAGGTCACATTATTTAAAAAAAAAACTTGAAGGAAAACAAATGAAGGTATCTATCAATTGTACTTAAGAGATTTTTTTTTTGAGGCAATTGGGGTTAAAAGTGACTTTCCCAGGGTCACTCAGCGAGTGTCTGAGGCCAGATTTGGACTCAAGTCCTCTATCCACTGTACCACCTACATGCCACTAGGAGTAGAATTTTTAACTAAACAAAAGGTAGAAGTAAAATATAAGATGAATTATTTTAAAATAAAATAATTTTCTTTACATGAAAATAAAAGATTTTTAAAAAATAAACAAAATCAATGCAGTCAGGGTATGAAAGGAAACTCAATTGGGGAAATGTTTTCATCAACTATCTCTAAATGCCAGATATCCAAGATAAATAATTAAGACAAATGTCAATGAAAAGTGCAATTCCCCAATGTGTAAATTGCTAAATAATATAAATAAGCAATTCTCTAAAGAATTTTAAAAACAATTAATAAAAACATGAAAGATTGCTCCAATTACAAAATTACTAATAAAAGAAGTATAAATCAAAACAAAGTTTTGCCTTATGCCATGTAAATTGGTAAGAATTACAAAATATGGAAATAATAAATGTTGGAAAGACTAGGAGAAGGGAGAAATTCTAGTACACTATTAATAGACCTATAAATTGGTACAACCATTGTAAAAAGCAATCTACAATTATTCAAAAAAGTAAGAAAATGTTCATACTCCTTTTGACCCAGATTTACCACAAATAAACATATACTCCAAGAAAGTAAAGGCAGGAAATATATACAAAATATTATTATTTATACACCAAAATATTCATAGCACAGAACATTTATTTGGTAGCAAAGAGCTGAAATCAAAACAGTTCCCACTGATTATCTAGTGGCCAAATACTTTGTGGTACATGTATAGAGTATTACTGTCATAAGAAATGATGAATATGAAGAATTCTGAGAAAAGTGAGAAGATTTATATAAAATAAAGCAGGATAAATTAAGTAGAACTAGTCATTAATGTATACAGTGAGTACAACAATGTAAAGAGAAAGGACAGGACAAAAATCAACATTGTGAAATTATAATAAACAATTATGGTCTTGTGGAAGAGTTGAAAAATCACACCTCTCTTCTTCCTTGAAGAGATGTGGAAAGGGGAAAAGGATGAGGATTATTTCATATAGTATCACATGGTCAATTTATAGGTTGATTTTGCTGAATTTTCTTCTTTCTTTTTAATCTTTGTATCAAGGTATGATTCTTTCAGAAGCAGGGGAAGGAGGACTGTATTACTGAATGAATGTAATTTAAGGCCAAAAGATAGTGACTAAGATGTAAAAAAGTATAGATGATAAAAGATTTATCCCACGATATCAATTGTGTAAATGGGATCCTAATTTTCTAAAAATGAAGAGATAATTTCTACAAACTAAGTTTGTTTTGATTTCTGGCTAAATTCTACAGCGCATTATTAAGTGGATTGCCTGTTTGCACTATTAGGAAGGCAAATAGTAATTACTTTAAGCCAGCTCAGGTCTATTAAGAACAACTCCAGATTGATCTAATTTTCTTTATAAACAGGTTTGCTAGATTGGTAGAGTAACAAAATGCCATAGACATAGTGCATTTGGATTTCAAAAAGACATTTGACTAAATCTCTTGTGATATTTTCATGCATGTTATAGATGGATAAAGGCTATGTAATAGCACAGTTACATGGATTTTGAGCTAGTTGAACGACGAAAGTGAAAACGCTATGACTAACAGATCAAAATGACTTGGAGGAAGGTCCCTAATGGAGTACCAAAATGTTCTTTTCTTAGCCCTTTCCAGCAAGTATTTTTTATCAATGACTTGGGTGAAGGCATAGATGACATGCTTATTAAATTTGCAAATGTTTGGAAGAAGGTGTGGGCTGAAGATAAGATGGGCAAACACTAGCTTAGATGAGAAAATTAAGACCCAAAAGAGATTTTTATGAGGTTAGAACAGTGGGTTGAAACTATGACATTTGATAGCAATAAATGTAGAGTTACAAACTTGGGTTCAGAATATTAATTGCTCAAATACAGAATTTCAAAAATAGTGTCATTTGAAAAATACCAGAAAATTTTTAGTGAACTCAAAATTTAATATGTTGACAATATGATGTAACAGCCAAAAAGAGCTAGTGTCTTCTTAGTCTATGTCAATAGAACAATTATGAGTGGAACATGTATATATGCATGTTTGTGCATGTGTACACGTGTGTATGTGACATCCCTGGAGTACTCAGACTATCTTGTAGAGAATTATATTCAAACCATATGTTAAGAATATTAAAAAAAAATTGAAGTATATACAGAAAGTTGTAACTAGGACCACTGGAAATTTCAGAAGGAAGAGTTGAATAAACTATGCATATGTAGTCCTAGAAAGGAAGACTTAGAGATGAAGTGGGGATAGGATATCTTTCTTAAAATAATGGAAATTGTATTACACAGAAGAGAAGTGGGTTTTATTTCACTTGGTCTCAGAGTACATTTATACATAGGAACAATAGGTAGAAATAATACCAAAATGATTCCATAAAAGGAAAAGCTTCCTAAAAACAAGAGCCATTCAAAAATAAAATGGGTTATAAAGTATTACTCTCCTCAGCACTGGAGATCTTTGAGAAGAGACCAGATGAGGCAATATGGACTTGGGAGTCAAAACCTAGGCATGAATTTTGCACCAGTTCTTAGTAGATAGGTGATAAATCACTTAAAAACTTTGAGCCTCAGTTTTCTAACACATAAAATGGGAATGATGCTTATACTACTAATCTTATAGGATTGTTGTTAGAAAAGCACTTTGTCAATCATAGAGTGTGATGCTTTTGTGTGTATTATTTTCCCTTCCGTGATTTGCCTGGATCTTGTAGAGGAGTTTCCTTTTGAAGAAATGAGAGGACTTCCAACTCTGGAGTTCTATGAATTCTGTTAGATACATTTTCAGTCCACTTTCTCCTCTTTGTATATCATTTTATTGACCTTCAAAGAAGGTTGAAAAGTTTGGATACCTGAAACACACAGCTGTGGTGCATTGTTTGCATAGACAGGTATTACCCTAGTAGAATATAAGCATCTTACAGTCAGGGACAGTGTCATTTTTGTGTCTGTATCCTTAGTGCCTAGTCCAGTGCCATGGAAATAACACATAAATAAAAGTGGATTGAATTGAATTTGATCTGAGACTATCTCTTAAATATGACAAGATTTCAACATTCCTCAACACCTAAGTGAATTGCCATAGAGAAACATGGACTTTTTGTTACCCATATCCGTTGGGTAGACAACAAAATGCTCATGTTCTGTTAAGAAAAGGACATTTTTTAAAAAATGAAGATCATGTTCTTTATGAGGAATTATCTAGAAGCAGAAAGTACTATTTTTCTCTGGCGCCTCCAAATGAGATAAGAGATAGCCAAGGTTAAGGAACATTTTAAGACCGTTTGCCTCAGGGCAGAGTTTAGATAATATGTGAGGAGTCTATATTTGTCTTCCTTATTTGAAGCTCAAAAGGAGTAATAAATATTGCTGGAGAAACAGGATTATTTTCTTCTTTCCTTCCTTGGCTTTGTTAATAGGGCCTGTTCAGATGGGAAATATGGCTCTATGGAGAGGAGGATTCATTATTGTGGAGCTCGGATTTGCAGGTGGGTGACTTTCCTTGTCGGTACTTAGAGGCTTTGTAATCTATTCACTCTGGCTTTTATAGCAAGCAGAATGAATGGCTTGCCATTGGAGCTCCACCATTATGGAACCCTCATTAAAAGCTGGAATCTGAAGCTGAAATTATTGTTCAGTGGGGGTTCATCTCAATTAATTCTGATTAAAGTAAACATTTCTTCCCAAATCCACCCTTTGGAGAATAAGTAGGACCCTTATTTAGCTTCAGAGGCACATCAAAGGCAGCTGGACAAAATTGCCTTCAGATAACATAGGCTTTTGTGA
Source organism: Phascolarctos cinereus (assembly GCF_003287225.1). Classification (NCBI taxonomy): domain Eukaryota; kingdom Metazoa; phylum Chordata; class Mammalia; order Diprotodontia; family Phascolarctidae; genus Phascolarctos; species Phascolarctos cinereus. Next base: position 178,693,480 of record NW_027556402.1, on the reverse strand, counting down.
AGTCAATATTGTCATGGCTCCCAAAAAGGAAGGAAAACATTGTTTTCTCAGACTGAAATGGTAACATATCTTTTGATCCCAGGGGTCAGCCTTCTTCTTACCTCCACATGCCCACAATACTCCTTAGAGAGCTCTAAAAGGTAAATGAATTTGACTCATGGATGAACTCTATTTTAAAAACCTTTATTTTTCAAGTGATAAAATTAATTGCAATCATAGTTCATTTGAAAAGTTGAAGTCAAGATGGATGGACACAGGACTGGTTTCTTTAATATATTGTCTGTTGGGAGAGAAGTGAGCCTTCCCAGCTGCAGAAATCTGTCACTTTTGCTGACAGATGGAAGGCAATAAATTCTAATCTAGAGTGTAGTGCACTCGGTCTCAGATCATCCAGTGAATGTCTGTAATGCTTCTTCTCCATGGCCTTTGCAATGACCTGAAGTATAGATTGTTGCACAATCACTGAATCTCCAATGGAAGCAATCATGCTTCTAATCTTCTTTAGAGTAGGGTAGCAATGAGAAATTGGGGAGGGGTTGGGGATATGGTCTAGTGTCTTATTTAGCCTCAAAGCTTCTTTTTACGCCTGGATGGAAGGAAAGTTCTACACCTGATAGTACCAACAGCTGTTAGAGTATGGGAAGCTAGAGTCCTGTTCTTAACCCTTCATAAAAATCATACAATATGCTGGTAGTTGTTTGCAATGCAGCATGGGATGGTGAAAAGACCATAGGACCTGGACTACATAGCCAGGGGCTCAAATCCTAACGTGGGATTCAAAGAGAAAAGTGGAACTTACTAGTTTTGTGACTTTGGCCAAGACATCTCACTTTGGGTGTCAGTTTGAGCCTCTTAGCTGGGTGGCATAATGGTTAGGACACCAGACTTAGAGACAAGAAGACCTGAGTTCAAATCTGACATCATACACTTATTAGCTGTATGAACCTACGTAGAACACAGCTTCTCTGTCTGCCTCTGTTTCCTCATCTGCAAAGTGAGGAAAATAATAGCACCTACCTCACAAAGTTGTCATATCAAACGAGATCATAACTGTGAAGTGCTTTACAGACTTTAAGCCATCACATAAATATTAATTTTTGTAGTAGGTACCATTACTAATAAAAATGGATGGGATAGTCTCAATGATCTGTAATATCTTTCTAGCTCTAAGCGCTTTGATTTTGTAAGAGCTTCCCAAAGATTCAATCCGTGATGTGTTTGGTTCGTTTAGAATTCAGCGTTAGATCAGGTGGTTCCAGCCCATTGTGAAAGGAGAACTGACAAGGGAATATTTGCATGTTGACATCAGATGCTGAATATGCATCAATACTTCGGTAAATTTAGGATGTCAATAGTTGTCAGAGCTCTTTACTTCCACAGACCATCTTGCATTTACTTATCTGTGCAAATGTTGTATTGCCCCCATAAAACTATACACTTTTTTTTTTTAGGCAGTTGGGGTTAAGTGAACTTCTTAAGTGAAGACAATCAACAAGCGTGTATTAAGTGCATAGTATGTGTCAGGCACTGTACTGAGTGCTAGAAATACAAATATCAAGAGGAAGAAAGGCAGGTCTTGCCCTTGAAGAAAGGGACTGCTTCATTTTCGTCTCTGTGTTCCTATTACCCAGCATAGTGCCTAGCACACTATAGGTGTTTAATGAATACGTATTGATTTATAGAACTATGACCAGAGTGGATACTTCATCCAGAGGTACAGATTGAAACTGAATCCTTCCTCTCATTCTGTGTGATTATTTTCCATTTCCAGGAACATACCATGACTCATAAAATAGAAGGTTTGAATAAGATTATCTCTAAGGAAATAGGTGGCAGGTAGGTGGCACAATGGATAGAGCACTGACTCATCTTCATGAGTTCAAATCCAGCCTCAGATACTTACTAGCTGTGTGACCCTGGGCAAATAATTTAATCCTGTTTGCCTCAGTTTCCTCATCTGTAAAATGAGCTGGAGAAGGAAATGGAAAACCATTCCAGTATTTTTGCTGAAAATCCCAAATAGGGTCATGAATAAACCCATGTAGTCAAACTGAGGTCGTCAACAATGCCTCAAAGGAGAAAACATGGACTAGTAGAAGCAGCTCCATACTTGAACTCTGACCTGCACTCATATTCTGGTTCTACCACTTGCTACTTATGAGACACTAGACAAGTCACTTCACAGAAGTGGTCTTGGATTCCCTCACCAGTAAAATGAAAATATACAACTATATGACCTCCGAGGTCCCTCCTAGATGAAACATTTGTTGAGGCTTTTTCCTTCAGTTTTGAGAGTCTATTATTCTATTGGATTATGTTATTATTTCTACTCTGTATATGGTGGAATTCCTTTCTAAAGCTGGAGTCAGGGGATAGGACTGCCATGCAGGTTATAAGCTATGTTATCGCAAGCTTTTGCCAAATGTAATTACAGTGTTTCAGGGGATACAACTTGACCTATGGCATAATCAAATCCATGTACTCATGAGCCATGTTATAATTGCATTCTGTTCTATGTCTCTAAATAACATGGACATGGTAACTACACTAGGTACAATAAGAACTGTTATCAAGTATAAAAATAATGGTAGCCATAATAACTTGTGTTTTTATAGTAGTGCTTCCTTATTTATTTATTTAGTTTGTTTGTTTATCTTATAGCACTTGTACATCTATTTTCTCTGAATCCCGCATTAGGAGAAAAAGAGTTACTCTTCAGTCAGGCTTTCTGGTCAGTAAGAGGTGATAGCCAGTTAGAAAGCCTGGTGACATTTAGCCTGGCACTGAAAGGACATGGGACACCCAGAGCAACTACAGAAAGGTTGGGAAGGCAGAATTGTGTTTAGCACTGTTACAAGAACCAACAAACGTCATGCTCCCATAGCTGAAAGACATCAAACGAAGGGGAAATCTGTCTCTACTCAGTGATCAAACTGATATTCCTAAAGCCTAGGCCCAATCATTTCACTCCCCTGCTCCAAAAGCCCCAGTGTCTATTTTTCTTTGTATAAAACAGAAATTTCTGTCATTTAAAGACCTTCACAAGCTGGCCATACCCTGTCTTTCCAGATTTATTTCTCATTACTCTGTACACTTTATATTCAAGGCAAATTGGTTCACTTGCTGCCCCTTAAGACATTACATTACAGGGACGGAGCCAAGATGGCAGAGTGAAAGCAGTGACTTGCTTGGGCTCTCCCCCAAACCCCTCCAAATACCTATAAAAAATGACTCTAAACAAATTGTAAAGCAGCAGAACCCACAAAATGACCGAGTGAAGCAAATTTCCAGTCCAAGACAACTGGAATGATTGATCAGAAAGGCATATCTAGCTGGGCTGGGAGAGGAGCACAGCATAGCGTGGGCACACAGGCTGCAGTAAACCTGGAGCAGGCCTCAGAGGACTGAATCTCAGGCAGCTGTGACAGATTCCAGACCTCTCAACCTATAAACGCCAAAGACAACTTAGAAGGTCAGTGGAAAAAGTCTGTTTCTGTCGGTGCTGAGAGAGGAAGGCAGGGTTTCAGCTCCATTCCCCAAGAGTGTGGCCAGGGAGGTGGGCAGCTGCTTCCTGAGCTTTCAGCCCACAGACTGAGGGGGAATCCAGTGGCTGATCAGAGACGGATTGCAGGGATCTCTTTGCCAGTGCTGAGGCAGGAAACACTTGCTTTGCCCATGCTTGGATCTGGGTCACAGTTCTGGGCAGTGGTTCTGGGGCCAAGAGGAGGGCTGGCATGGTGGAGTGTGGCTGTGATGAGAAAATCCTCCTCACAGTTCTAGGACAGAAAGGAGTGCTTGTGGTCACTAATAGAACAGAGCACAGGCCAGGAAATGAGTAAACACCTCACCTCTTATCACACCACCTTGGAAGAACTGAAAATTTACAGGTCCTATGAGTATTTCTGAAAACAGCTGTATAAACCCCTGAAGCTTGGGACAGTACATTCTCTACATTGGAAGCAGACTCTTACCTTAACAAAGAGTTTAACAGTCAAGTAATTGGCTGGGATCATGAGCAAGCAGTGCAAAAAGAGTCAGACTATATTATCTTACTTTGGTGACAAAGAAGATCAAAATATAAGCCAGAAGAAGACAACAAAGTCAAACCTCCTACATCCAAAGCTTCCAAGAAAAATATGAATCAGTCCCAGGCCTTGGAAGAACTCAAGAGGGATTTTGAGAAGCAAGTAAGAGAAGTAGAGGAAAAACTGGGAAGAGAAATGAGAGTGATGTAAGAAAATCATGAAAAACAAGTCTACAGCTTGCTAAGGCAGACCCAAAAACAATACTGAAGAAAATAACACCTTTAAAAAAAGCCTAACCCAAATGGCAAAAGAGGTCCAAAAAGCCAATGAGGAGAAAATGCCCTAAAAAGAAAAATTGGCCAAATGGAAAAGGAAGTCCAAAAGTTACTGAAGAAAATATTTCCTTAAAAAGTAGAATGGAGAAATTGAAACTAGTGACTTTATGAGAAATCAAGACACTGTAAAACAAATCCAAAAGAATGAAAAAAGAAACAATGTGAAATATCTCATTGGAAAACAACTGACCTGGAAAATAGATCCAGAGAGAGAATTTAAAAATTATTGGACTATCTGAAAGCCATGATCAAAAAAAGAGCCTAGACATCATCTTTCAAGAAATTATCAAGGAAAACTGCCCTGATATTTAGAACCAGAGGGCAAAATAGAAATTGAAAGAATCCACAGATCTCCTCCTGAAAGAGATCCCCAAAGGAAAACTCCTAGGAATATTGTAGCCAAATTCCAGAGTTCCCAGGTCAAGGAGAAAATATTACAAGCTGCCAGAAAGAAACAATTCAAGTATTGTGGAAACACAATCAGGATAACACAAGATTTAGCAGCTTCTACATTAAAAGACCGCAGGGCATGGAATATAATATTCTGAGGGCAAAGGAGATAGGATTACAACCAAGAATCACCTACCCAGCAAAACTGAGTATAATCCTTCAGGGGAAAAAATGGTCATTCAGTGAAATAGAGGACTTTCAAGCATTCTTGATGAAAAGACCAGAGCTGAATAGAAAATTTGACTTTCAAATACAGACTCAGTGGAACATGAAGAGGTAAACAGGAAAGAGAAATCATAAGAGACTTATTAAGGTTGAACTGTTTACATTCCTGCATGGAAAGATGATATTTATAACTCATGAGACCTTTGTCAGTAGTAGGGTAGTTGGAGGGAAAAAAATTATGTGTGTATAGTAGTAGATAGTAGATAGATAGATAGATAGATAGATAGATAGATAGATAGATAGATAGAGGGCACAGGGTGAGTTGAAGATTAAGGGTTCATATCTGGAGAATAAAATTAAAGGATGAGAGAGGATTATACTTGGAGAAGAAGAAAGGGAGAGGTAGAATGGGGTAAATTATCTCACACACACACACACACACAAAACAGAAAAGGCTCTTACAGTGGAGGAAAACCAGGGGAAGGTGAGAGGGAATGAGTGAATCTTATTCTCATAGGATTTGGCTTGAGGAAGGAATAACACACTCATTCAATTGGGTATGGAAATCTGTCTTACCCTACAGGAAAATATGGGGAGAAGAGGACAAGAGAGCAGGGGGATGATAGAAAGGATGGCAGATTGGGAAAGGGGATAATCAGAAGCAAATACTTCTGAGGAGGGACAGAAAGAATAGAATAAATGGGAGGGCAGGATAAGATTAAGGGAAATAGAGTTAGTTTTTTTGTAACATGTCTACTGCAGAAGTGTTTTGCCTAACTGCACATGTATAACCTATATTGAGTTGCTTGCCTTTTCAATGAGGGTGGGTGGGGATGAAGGAAGGGAGAAAATTTGGAACCCAAAGTATTAACAACATATGTTTAAAAAAAATGTTTTCACATGCAACTGGGAAATAAGAAATACAAGAAATGGGGTACAGAAGTCTATCCTGCCCTACAGGAAAATAGAAAGGGAAGGGGATAAGAGAAGGGAAGGAGAGATAGAAGAGAGGGCAGACCAGGGGAAGGGATATTCAGAATGCATGCCATCTTGGGGTGGGGGGAGGGGTGAGATGGGGTTAAAATTTGGAACACAAAATCTTGTGGAAGTAAATATTGAAAACTAAAAATAAATAAATTTATATATTTTTAAAAAATGATATTATGTCCCCCACCTTCTTGCCTTTGCATGTACTTTCTCCCATACTTGGAATGATCTCCCTTGTTAACACAACTTCTTGGAATCCCTACCTTCATTTCAATGCTACTTCCTGGAAGAGGCCGTTTCTTGATCTATTCCCCCACCTCCCCAGTTGCAATGATTCCTCTTTCCCAGCCTAAATTAATTTTACTTATCTGTTAATATGTTGTTTACACACACTAGAATGTAAGCTCCATGATGGCAGTGATTGAGAAGCCTCTATAGGGCTAAAGATTAGTGAACTTCTCTTCTTAAATTATCTAGGACCAAGCTTTGAAGAGGGATATTCTGTTATTTACCTTACTCCAGTATTTACCTTAAACCACCTTTTCTCACATAAAAAAAAATGAAGTCAGTAGGATAGTATTCTCTCTGATCTGCTTTCACCTCTGAATAGGTCCATTAAATGAATGACTGCTTGAATACTCAACAAGTAAGTTGGGATTTCCATTACCAACACTGAAAAGAAAAGCAGAATAAAATGAGAAGATTAGGAAGGAGACAGCAACAGGAAGTTGAAAGTACTTTGTTTACATGGTAAGTGAATATCTAGGGCCTGTGGTTCATACTAATGATTATGGAATCATAGATTTGGAACTGAAATTAACTGCAGAGGTTATTTTCCAAAACCCTAATTTTATGTATTTCTGAGGCCAGGAGAAGGTGTCTTAGCCAAGGTCACACAGCTAGTAAATAAGCAGAGCTGAAGTAGAAATCCAGATGTTCTGATCCCTAGGTAAAAAAAAAAAAAGGCTGCTATTAAGCCCTGAAACCTACATATGATAGCTGCATGATCTAGGACATTTCACGTAATTCATCTAGTACTATGCTTTACTGACCCTAAACTGATGATCTGTTGCTGATCTACTTCAATAGACTTTCCACATTAGCAGTTCACTAAACCAATGAAATCACAAGTCTTAAGGCAAGAGAAAAAAGTACATCTTATACCGCCCTCCAGGAGAATGTAAGCTCTTCGAGGGCAGGAATTGCTGGTTTTCATTTTTATTTCATAAACTACACTGTAGCAGGGTTTCTTTTTTGGGTATGGGTTGGAACAAATGACTGTTGAAATACCTCCCAACTCTAAAATTTTGTAATTGGTCAATATCCCCAGAGCCTGACTGAGAACCCTAACCATCCCTGAACAATCGTTTTGCTGAATTTGAGTTTTCTCCATTTCTTGGAAGGCCCAAATGACTCGTCATTAACGACAACCTGAGAAAGTTGGGTAGGGCTAGTACATTGAACAGACGTTATTGCATCAGTCATTTCTGCTAGAGCTAGAGGTGTCCCTTGCAAAGGAACTAGTTAACATGGTTAGTCAAGAGGCTGAACAAAACATGAGACAGCCAAACTTCAGTTAAGGGTAAAACCAGATTTGCTATACAGATAGTAAATAGGCCTGAGAGAAATGACTTGTGTAGATGTAGGGGGCTGCTTATGAGGAAAGGTCTTGTAGCAAAGCAGATCAGCAATTGTTCTGAAATTTTTATATTATTTTAGGGAATTGTTTCAGGGCATGGAGAAATTAAGTGATTATCAGGGTCACTGAGTCATATTGAATCTAGATCTTCCTGTCTCAGAGGCCTACTCACCATTCAATAAACCACAGTTTCTCAAACATATGCTTTGATATACAGATATTTAGCAATCAAGAAAGGTGCTTGACTATCACCATTGGCTTGCCAATGAGTTGATGGTCAGACAAAGTCACTCTTTGTCCCATCTGCAGTAGCTGTTGCCTTTTCTTTTTCCCTGATACAATTCCTACTTATCCTTCCAGGTTTATGTTCTACTTTCTTTTTGAAATCTCCCCCAACTCTTATAGCCCACACTGAGTTTTCCCTTCTCTGACCTTCTATAATTTTCTATACTATTCATTCTGGCCCATCACCACCATATGTTTGCCAGAATAAGGTTCAAATCCTGCCTCAGACATTTAGCTTCAGCTTCCTCATTCATAAAATGAAAATAATTAAAATGCTGACCTCATAAGGATTGTTGGTGGGGATTTAAATGAGATAAGGTTTGTAAAGCACTTTGCCTACTTTAAAACACTATACACAGGCTAACCATTATTGTTATTATTATTATTACTACTCATGTCTTATCTCTTTAAATATTCTGTAATTTCATCAGTTTGGAAACTGTTCACCCATAGGTTCACCACAGGGAATTTAGCCCACATTGTTGAAATCTTCTGTTTCTCCTGACCTCTCAAGGATATCTGTGGATAACTATGGTTGTCTACATGTAATCCTTTGCCATCTCCACATGAGTATGGACTGGAGGTGATCCTGGCCTCTTGAAGGCTGTATCAATGCAGTGTAAAATCTAGAAGGCTATAAAGACTTTGAGTATGAGCCTGAGAACGGAACATTTTTTTTTTGGAGGAACAGCATAGCTCAGCATAAAGAAACATAGTACCATTAGGCTGGTCACTTGCTGATGAATGTTTTGACCTATGCAAACCACATTTCCTCAGTTCATCTTTAAAATCCTTGAACCCAGCGACAGTGCAAATACCTCTCATTAATCCCTTTATGTTTCTTTTCACTCATTAAATTCTTAATATAGGTGTGTTGATTGAACAACTAAATATTCTTGTTGAGTTGTATTGAATTGAATTATGATTATAAGAGCAGCTGTACAAGGCTCTTTAATGTCTGGAAAGCACAGGTAAAAAATTCAGGTCACTTCTGCCATTTTGTCAGCACTGGGGACTACACAGGAAATCTTCATTCTATTTTTCTGGTTGTATTGGGAATGGGAATGGTTTTATCACTATTCCCAAAAGGTCAGGGAACTGTCTAATTTCCAGCTCAGTTTAAATTCATTGGGGGAGTAACAATTCATCCATTCTGTGCTTGAATTATTGTCTTGGACATCCAACTTGCTCTAGCACTTTTCAGTTTCTTAACTAATCACTGAACAAGGTCCTGCTGAACAAAGCAGGCATAACGTCAATGATAACTCATGATCTATTTGAAGTTTCTCTTGTGACCTTTGAGACACAAATTTAATGCAACTTGGGTGGTTTATTTTAAGAGAATTAACTGATTGCAGCTGCTTGTCATTTGGCTAGAAATCCCATCTTACACTGTGAGAAAAATACACTAATCTCAAAAAACTTTCTTCAGCTTTATTACTGGACCTGATTAGGAGCTCCAATATAATTCATCTATCATAAGTGGGGGCAGCTGATTACTGTAATTTTTGCCCCACTCAGAAGCCTTCTAAGTCTTAGACCAGAACCTACCATAAATGAAAGCAACCCAGTTAGTTATAAAAAAGTCAAGATTTTAATTACAGAACCCATATTGTTTTTTATAAAAGACTAGAACTACAGTGAATGTTGCAATTCAGAGGAAGCTGGATAGTGGGATCTGCAGTGAAAAATGTGCTGGATTTGAAGCAGAAGGCCTTGGTTTGAATCTGCCACATATCACCTCAGCAACCCTGGGCAAGTCACTCAACTCTGTTTGCCTCAGTTTCCTCATCTATACAATAAGGATAATAGTAGCACCTCCTTCCCAGGGTTGTTGTGAGAATCAAATGAGGTGATAATTGTAAAGTGTTTAGCACAGTACTTGAGACATAATAAGCACTAAATAAATGTTAGCCAACACCACCATCGTCATCATCACCACCACCACCATCACCACCACCACCACCATCATCATCTTCATCACCATCATCATCATCATCATCATCATCATCATCATCACCTAATCTCTCTGAATCTCAGATCCCTTAGATATAACATGTAGGGCTCCTTCCAGCTCTAAATTTCTGATTCTAACTTTTATAATAAAGGTAACCTTGTAAAGTGACTGCTACTTTTAAATCAGGCCATAATGTTAATATTTTAAAACAGTTATATGTACTTTTGTTATTGAATCATCATGTTCTTTTTATAACCCTGAATGGAATGGTTGCTTTCCCCCCAGATCTAGGCTAATAGGTTTGATTAATAATTTTCAGTGTAGGAAAGCATAGCTGATATGATCTCAAGATCTCTGCTTGACTCATATTGCTGAGTAAATAGATGTGATGATAGGGAGAATATGTGACCTTGGAACCTTTGGCTAAATTATTTTTCTTGTGGAATCCAAGCTCTCCTCTTTCCCACATAATTTGGGGAAACCTTTGAAACAGTGATTTTTGGTGTCTGTCTCTGTTCTCCTTCCTCTTCCCCTTGCCCCACATAAAATATTAGTTTAACAAACCATATAACCAGAGTCTGACAATTTCTACAGAGTAGTAGACCTTTCCCCTCATAATAGCTGCATTGGCTCTGATCTGTGGGAATATTGTTTTTAGAAAATAGAAAAAAGAAACCTTTTGAGTTGGCTGTTATTTAGATTTCCCAACGGAGTTACCTTAGCAAAAGGGCCAGTTAAAGCCTTGTGATGGCTACTGAGGGGAGAAGCTTCCATTAATAAGTAACATTCTTGCTCTGGGGTCATTCTGATGTGCTCTTTCCAATGTGCCTCCTCCTCATCTTGGCTGCTTTCATTCATTCATGAGCACTGCCTAACGTAGCAGAAAATTATATTAAGAGGCTATCCGGATATCCTTATGAGATTTAAAATAAGAGAGACATCAGGATGGAGGAAAAAGAATTGAAAGAATTCCTTTCTGTAAAAATGCTTTACAAGGGCTCGGCATCATTCCAAAGAAATATAAAACATTTTTAGTGGACTTCAGCCTCCTCCCTCTGATGGTATTAAAAATCCTTCCTTGGGACCCTAGTGATACATACCAATAGTGAATATCCTGCCAGGATTCTAATATTCAAAATGGCATTTGGCTATATATTGACATTAGCCAAGCAGATTCTGTTGTAACAATAATGGTCCTTAGAATAGAACTTTTAATTTATCCCTATTATCAGAACAAGCCTCTCAAAAATATAAGACATATATCTTCTTTAGGGACCCACACCATTACCATTTTCTTATTTATTATGTAACTTTGGACCAATATATCAAGAATTTCCACTTAGGGAAGAAATAAATAGTTCTTAAAAGCAAAACTATCTGAGCAATCCTCAGTACCTATGGAAAAGGAAATATTTCTGACAGGTAAGGAGGCTTCTGGAAATTTAGAAATGATTAAAAACAAAGGACCACAGACTGATAGAGCTGAAGGTGACCTTGGACATCTTCTGGTTCAGCTTATCCCTGCACTCCCCATTTTATGGATGAGAAAATAAGAGACATGAAGAGCTGTTCCTAATGTCACATAACCAGTCAATGTCAAAGCCATGATCCACACCTAGGCCTTCTGACTTTAGGCCTAGGGTTCTTTCTACCATCATCAGCATTTAGACTTTAACAAACCAAACAAACTTTGGAGAAAGGCTAACATCCAAAAAGCTATAAAAAGTCTCTTTATTCATTTTGTCTTTTTCTTTATACACATGTGTGTGTACATATGAATACAGATATATACATATTTGTTATGAACTATTAAAAGCTATGCTGGTGGAGTGATGAGAATCCTGACAGATTCATGTGAGTTGGAAAGACTTTCAGAATGGACATACCACAATGATAAACTCTGGCTTAATATGAACATGTCAAGGCATATCAGTAGGTTGGTCATGAGCTGAATTTCACTCCCTTTTACAGATAAGGAAACTGAGACAGGCAGAAATTAAGTGACTTATCTAAGGTCATACAACTAGTAACTGTCTGAAGTTACATTTGACTTCATGTCTTCCTGACTCCAAGTCTAGAGCTTTATCTACTATTCTACCTGTCTTCATAACAAGGCTTAGTAAAAAGACCACTGTGCTAGAAATCATAAGAATTGGGTTCAAATATAAGCTCTTCTACTTACCATTCATGCAAAGGAGGCTGGAATAGTTGATCTCTAAAATGACTTTCAACTATAAAATTTTTTGAATTTGAACCTGTTTGGCTGATAAAAATGATAATTTACTTCTGTATAGTACTTAATGGTTTATTTATTAATCATTTCCTCAAAAAAAACCCTCAAGGAATTTAAAGCATTTTATAGATAGAGAAACTGAGGCATAGGTGTCTGATTTGAAATCCAAGACTTCTTTCACAATGTCAAACTGACTCAATGATATACCATATCTGAACCTTGCATTTTATACTGCTATGGTCCATTTGGCTGGACCTATGGCCACTGTCCACATTTGAGTCTCATGTTCAAAGCAGTCAACTAAACTGCCTCTTTGTTTTTTTCTAAAAACAGAGCAAAAAGAGAATATATACATAGCCCTGGGTCCCACAGCTGTATGTTCTCCAGTCCTGAGCTATACACATGCTATCGCTCATGCATTCTTTCATTATCTTGCTCTTGGAAGACTCTATATGTATTCCTGATTTTAGGCAATGTAGTTCTATTATTTATTCTTAATACCCATTCAGTAATCATATTTTCATTATTTAAAAGTATGTATATTTGGAGAAAATATTCAAAAGGAGGAGTTGGCTAGAGTTCCTGGGGCTCTTTCAGAGATATTGTACACATTTCTGGAAGGGGATATGGACTCCTGGCCCATGCTGATTCTTGTGGTTCAGATCGATGGGATCTGATTCAATGTGTATTTCCTGACTGTGTCCTGTCTGTCTTTAATAGCTTTTCTTCTTGTTCTTGCTGTATGTGTGCCTCTACAGGCTTGTCTGGAAGAATGTCTTCCCTAAGCATTTGGAAGCCTGCCTAACATGAAACCCCTTTATCAAATCCCTTGCACAGCAGGCCCCCTGGGGGAAATGCCCAAATGGGAACTTGAAAGTCTGATATGAAAACCCCTATAGGCTAAGAGAATTAATACATTCTGATTCTGTGGACAAGGATCTCTGAAAGCCAAGATATATGAGGCCTACATATTATAGTTTACAGATCGTCAAATTGAAATTTGATTCAGCACACTTTTCATTAAGTACCAGGAAGAGAATAAAGCCAGATTTTCCTAGAATTCAGACTAATCTGTCTCTAACTGGATGCTGTGTAACTAAAAGGGTTTTATATTATTAAAGCATAATCTTGGATCTGTGACATCGTCATAGTACAAGGGGTTACACTGCGGCTGTCTTAAATCATGCATGGCATCTTAAAGATAAATGAACCTCTATCATGGGCCAGGAGGAAAAGTTTCATCTTTGGGAGGAAGAGGATTAATTTTGAACAGGTCTGGGGTTGTATTCTAAAGGTTAGACTTTGGCAAAACAGCTTCTATTTTCTACTTGGTTATTCAATGTGTAGAGTGATGTATTGCATTATTCCATGAATTCATTTCCCCTAGTCATCAAAGTGTCCAGGCTTTCTTTGTAACCTGGTTTAATATTTTGACCCTAAATGTATATTATTAGCACCATGGTGAACTGAATATCAAATTCTCTTTTTACTTTTGTTATCTTTTCTTTTTCATTGACTAAATTATTCTCTATTGTCACCCTCTTCATGTCAGAGAGCCATCCTATATAACAAAGTTGTTTTTTTTTTAAAGAAAAAGAAGAGAAAAAAAATCAGCAAAACCAATCCATCCAACAACAATAAAAAAGGTTGAAAATGTATACAATGTTCCACATGTGTGTACTGCCCCTCCTCAAAGGAGAGTGGGGAGGTTTCTTTACATACCTCTTTTTCCAGACCAAGAGTTGTCTTTGTTTAGTCAATATACATTTATGAAATGCTTGCTATGTAGCAAGCACTTGGTTAAGTGCTGCAGATACAAAGAAAGGCAAAAAACAAGATCTTTGATATCAAGAAGCTCACATTCTAATATGGAAGACAACATGTAAATATGTAAATCACAATATATAATATATAAAACTATAGATTCTATTATAATATATTAATATATAATAATATAACATGTTCTATTACATATTATATTGTATGATGCCAGAGAAACCAGGAGGCAGAGATGAGGAAGGAGAGGACAGTGAGGGAAAAGTTGAGTCAGGTTCCTAATTTTGCAACCTTCATTTTCAATTTTTTTTCCTGTGGTTGTTATTCTTTATGTTTATACTGCTGTGGTGCCCGTGCATAGGCTGTGCTTCATTTTTCATCAGTTCATGTAAATCTTTCCCTGCTTTTCTACATTTATCATATTTGGAATTATGTAAATCAAGTTACTAGAATGTCCATACTTTTTGAGATAGAGATTCCAAATAATTTTTTAACTTTTTTTTTATTTCAAACATTGTTGGTATTTTGTGTGTGTGTGTGTGTGTGTGTGTGTGTGTGTGTGTGTGTGTGAAGCAATCAGGGTTAAGTCACTTGTCCAGGGTCACACAGCTAGTAAGTATCATGTGTCTGAGGTCAGATTTGAACTCAGGTCCTGCTGACTCCAGGGCCGGTGCTCTATCCATTATGCCATCTAGCTGTCCCAGATGGTATTGTATTTTAAACACATGCGCACACACACACACACACACACACACACACACACACACGCACGCACACACACACATACACACACACTTCAATTCATTTGTTTTTGGTTGACTTTCTTTCATTTTGTCCATTCTGATGCCTCAGTGTGGCAAAGAGGTGGTCCTGGGTTCTCCAAGACTAACCCAGTACAGCAAAAATACCACGTCTTGCCAAAGCTAGAAAGGTTTTTTTTAGTGAGTCCAGACGTTGTCTGAACTACAGGCTGGCTGTATCAAAAGATTCTTGATTAGGGAGTAGGCCACCAGATGATGAATTGTTGTCACCACCACAATCCATGAGATCTATCAAGAGGGCATCAAGAGGTTGTGCTTTATATGAGTGAAGGGTATTCCCATCCTGAAGAAATCAGAGGTTTTTTTTAATGTCGTTTTCTATCAACTTTTGCAGACGTTGACTGAACCCCATGAAGCTCATCAGAGAAATTTATTTGAAACATGCCTAGGAATTCAAGGAAGAAAGAAACTAATATTATTTAAATCAGTTCTCAAATGAATACAGGAAAGCTATACCATCTCCTGCACTTGGCCCAGATGTCATGATTTCTTAAAGTTCTCCCTGCTCATTATTCCCTGCTTATCTGCTTGATTATTTAACTCTCATGTGAATCTGGGGATCTTCACGGTTTTTGGTGAAGCATTTTTTCATGAAGCTGATAGACTCCTTTCTCAGAGTAGTTTTTAAGTGCATACAATAAAATATATAAGCTTATGAAGGACATACATTGAAATACAGCAATTGATTAAAAAAGTAAGTTCATACATCTCAAGTTGAGAATTCCCACAGGTGAACTATTCATTTTGATCAAATGTCATATATGATTGAACATCATGAAACTACCATGCAAGTTGAATTTGTGGCTTGGTTTGTCAAGCTGAAATAAAATGGCATAAGATAAAATATTCAAAGGAGTATATATTTCTTGATGTTCAATGGATTGTCATTCGAATTCAGATTAAATAGATTCCTACAGTTTCCCAATCCTATTCTACCTTTTCCTGACTTGATCCAGAGCCTCTACCATATTCCCTCTTAATCTCAGCCAATTGAAATTCTTTTCTTTCAAGTTCAGGTGTTCCATGAAGCTTTCTTGAATTTCTGAGATAAAAGTGATCTCTCCAACCCCAAATTTTTCTTCACTACTTACTATCTATTTTTGGCTTTATCTTTTGTTCAACACATTTATTACACTCATTTGTATACCCTTCTATTAGATTGTAAGCTATCTGAGGTCAGGGACAATGACATTTTTCATCTGTACATCCCTAATGTCAAGGATGGTGACATGGACTCTTAAAAAAAATTGGTGAATTGAAAAATTGAATTGGCTACAAACAGATTGGACCTTGGATAAGTCATTTAATTTTGTGGGCCTTAAGTAAAAATAGGGAGTTAAACCAGATAACTTCAGAGATTCCTTTTACAGAGGTAAAGGAAAAATGTGTTAGTCTTATGATGTGATCAAGAAAACAATATCTTCTATAATCAAATTGGGAACATAGACGAGAGGCCACAAACGGAAACCACTTCAGAGCACCAATGATGGTCACTGATTCACATGAATATGAATAAATGTGAATGAAGACTGAGAGCCAGGCCCTTTTGAAAACATTTAACCTAACACTGCACTGTTAAGGCATATTTTAAAATACTTGTTGTGACATTCTACCTCACCTTTATACTGTCCTCTGCATCCTATCACATTAAGATATAAAGATGATAATAGCAGGATCATATAGGTTAATAAAAATGTTAAAACTGGAAGTGACTTGCAGTTCCATTATTTTGGAAGGAATTCCTCCAGGATCATCTTTTTCAACCTCCCAATTTTACAAGTGAGAAAATTGAGAACCAAGGTCACACAGGTAGTAAGTAGCAGAGAGAAGATTCAAACCCAGACAATCTAACGTTAAATTTAGAGCTCTTCCCACCCACCACACTTGTCCATTCCACCTTATTTGTCTAATAGTCTGTTTTTTCATCTATAAAATGAGGATAATAATAGTATCTACCTCTTTGGGTTATTGTGAGGACCAAATGGGATAATATATGTAAGCTCTGCAAACTTTAAAATGCTATATAAATGGTAGCTATTACTATCGTGTTCTTCATGATTCACCTTCCTGCGGCTTGCGAACATTGAGAAAATAGCCAATTGTCACTGACTTACCCATTTATACCTATGGGCATTCTCATCTGGGAAGGATTGATGCCCCATAGCTGTCCTGTGATGAGTGGCGTGTACTCAGTCATCCTTTTCCCACTCTCATTCCCTACTTCAATTGGGGACCATAAGGTTTCAGGGAAAGCAAAAGTAAATTTTCATCTGGAAAAGTTTAGCAAGCTCTGTTTTGAATAACAAATTGCTGCAAAACCATATATCTGTATTTTGTTTCTTCCATTCCCTCAAAAGATTAAGGCTCCCTTAATCAATTTTAGCACTCATCCCTGAATTCCTTCCAATCTGTAATCCTGTCCTCATTCTGAGATACCTGGAATATTCTAGCAGAGTTCTTACCAGATTTCTGCATAAATCATTTTCTTTTTGCTCTTGGCATTCTCATGATGCCCTTTTTAAAATAGCACAGAGGAATAATGCATAAACACGTAAGCCTTACAGATGCATAATATTTGCTATCTATTGTCAACCTCCTGAAACTTTCTGGCAAGAATGCTTTTTCCAGATCTCTTTCACCAATTGTCCTTCCCTACTCCCCCATAGTATTACTCATTTGGATGATTTGATGGTTCTTACTTCTTTAATCTATTTGTTCTTCTTTATCTTCCCTGGCATTCCCAGCATCTGTCAATATAAGGTCTTTGGTAAATTTCATTGTCCTGCTATTTACTCCTCTTCCGGGCTAATAAAAATATTAAATCACCATGACTCACCCTTATTCTTATTTGAGAGTTGCCTTCTCTCTACCACCAGATAGCAGTTGACTTCTCAATTTATTTTCCAATCCAGAAGACTGCATTAAAATCCAAACTGGTGCACCTATTGTTACTATAGCAAACATTCATTGTGTTTTTGAAATGAAAGTTATACTTTCTTTTCAAACTCCAGTTGGTAGTTCATCCATATTTCTCTAAGATTCATTAAATGTTCAGACTATGAAAATGGAATGTCATTGAATACATCTCATTTATATTACATTACCACAGGCGGATGAAATATATGGTGACTTCACTATACCTTTTATTTCTTTTGGGGATCACTGCAGCTGTTTCTGGAATTCTCCTGAAGAGATTCACAAGGAATATTACCTAATGGTGTTTCCAGCATTACAAACAACTTGAGGAAATCAACTTAGAGACTCAGCACCAAAGTAATATGTTGACGTAAAAACAAACCAATGTTTTGGTAAAGGATAAGCTGGTGCCAGTGAGGGTCAATTGCCATTTCCTTCTCCATCTCCCTTCTTGCCACACCCCTTTCCCCAAAATGTCCTTTATGTAGCTTTCTTAGAACTTGTCTCTGCAGAGGTAGAGATGAGTGTCATGGAATATGGGAGTGCTGTTATTCTACTCTCCAGGAGACCTAGGTAGAATTGTTGTAAAAGATCATGGTGGGAGAAGGAAAGGGTTCAGCTTATGCTGGATCAGCTCAGTAGACTGAGGGTACTAAGGCTCACTTGGGGATAGGAATGTTACTTGTTCCACAGGACCTTTCTTTGGGGGGGTTTAGGGACTGAGGAAAATTGCAGGTTCAGTAACATTTTAAAAATTATATATTTTACAGGTAATACATAATTACATATATATATGTATATATATATATATATAATATATCTGAAATAGGGTTAAAATAAACACGAAGGACAGAAGCAGGAGGGGAAGATGATTGAGTTGATAAGGTAAAGGGAAAAGATGACTACAGTTATAGAAGGATGAATATCCTGCCTTTGTTGCCTTGGTGATAATGGAAGGATGAAAGGTGAAGTTCCTTCATTTACTAATAAATTGGAAAAAACAGTTATCAAGTATCTACTAAGTGTTAGGTCATAGTGCTGAATGCAATGGGGGGATGCAAAAATAAAATAAGACAACTTCTTTTCTAGGGAGCTTAAGAGAACGAGAGAAAGCTACATTAACTACAAAACAAATTAGAATGCACAAAAGGGTACAATGGAATCATTAGATACTATTGGAGGAGAGAAAGGTTGCTTGTAACTGGGAGGAAACAGGGAGGCTTTCTGGAAGCCATGGTACCTCAGATGAGTCTTAATGGAAGAAAAAGATTTTAATAGGTGAAGATGGGTTGGGGGGGTGAGGCTTGAGGTAGTACATATCAAATTACTTGCTGAGGCATTGTATTTGTTAATTGTGTTTTATCTTTCTCCCTCAGCTTTATCTGCCTGTTGCCAAACTCAGTAATTCCAATGAAAACATAAGCTATATCCCTGAAGTAAGAGTGTCTGGACAATCTTCCTAATTTGCTGTACCCTAGGAAAGCTTTAGGCTGAATATACCTTCGACCTTAGGAATGACTACCCAGTTACAGACCACAGTATCACAATGAAAATAAAAAGCTACTGTTCACATACAATCCGGGATGTTTAGAGGTTGGTGATGAAAATGAACCTAAAACTTCATCTTAGAACAAGGCTAGATTGTCCAATAATCACTCTCGGTAGTTGACTAGCTGCCCCTAAGGTTATCATAAGGGAAGTTACTGGCAACTGGAAGCTTTGTTGACTTCCATTCATGGATGCTCTGTTGCACAGTATAGCTTCCCAATCAATGATTAATATTATGGCCATCCATTGCTTTACCCAATACAACCCTCCTGTCAAAGTGTTAGAACTGTGCCTCTGTTTTCTATGCCAACATAAAGTATATTGGTTAAGGATAGTTCAGTTAGAAAATGCCTTAGGCAGCCAGAACCTCTGTGGTCTCCCCAGCTACCATTAAGCCTGAACCTAATGCCATTCCATGGATTCTAAACTCAGTTCTTATGTCTACATAAGTCTCCCTTCTCTGTTCATTCTACTACCACAAGTCATGTCCTACAGTTGGAGTGGCACAAACCACCAGTATTGTTATAGTTAACATAGACTATTATTGTTGTTTTTGTTCAGTTACTCAGTCATTTCTGACTCTACTTGACCTGATGGACCTGTCCAAGGGGTTTTCCTGGCAAAGATACTGGAGTGGTTTGACATTTCCTTCTCCAGTGCGTCCCCTTTTTACAGATGAGAAACTGAGGCAAGTAGGGGTTAAGTGACTTACCCAGGGTCACACACTAGTAAATGTCTGAGGGCAGATTTGAACTCAGATCTTCCTGATTCCAGGCCTGGTGCTCTATCCACTGCACCACCTAGCTGCCTCAACATGGGCTATTAGTTTTCCTTAAATTCAATCTCTTCAATTTGTTAGAGTTTTATTCAATTTATAGTAGAAATTAGTTTGATGCTTTCTGAATCCAGTTTTTCTTTTACAACCTTATAAATTCTTGTGTTCTAACATTAAAAAAAATTAAATATACTTAATGGTTTGTATATTTTAATCTGAAATATCAGTTAAGATGTTACAAACAACTTAAATAAAAACATAATTTCCATTTTAATGATTTACTAAAAATAATTAGAGAGGCAGTGTGGTGTTGTAGATAAGACACCTGGCCTTGGTAATCTCTACTACCTGGGTTCAAGTCCCACCCATGATATATATTGGCTGTGCCAGCCTGGTCAAGTCACTTAATTTCACAGTAGCCCAGGCAATTCTCTAAGTATAAATTGCAGAGAAGGCTATCTGTATAGTTGAGAATCTTTTGCTCATAGCGTCCTACCCTGATGAAATAATACACATATATGTGATTTTTTAAAAATAGTTTTCTTCTTTTTTCTTTTCTTTTTCTTTCATCTTTCTTTATCTCATTCTTTCTACCCTTCCTTCCTTCTTTCCTCCATCTTCCCCTCCCTCCCTTCCTCTTTCCCAATGAAGAGATTTTTTTTATAGCTGTATTTCAGAAAATAGCATAGCTTAAAAAAGCATCCTATATCTATCAACTTTGTTGTTCAGCTGTTTCAGTCCTGTCCAACTCTTCATGACCTCATTTGTGTATGTATTTATATATGCATATATATACATATATATACATATATATATATATGTATACACACACACACATTGTGTGTGTGTATGTGTGTGAGTGTTTATTCTCCTACAATAGGATCATTAAGTTAAAGCTGGAAGGGAAATTTAGAGACAGCCACATTCAACCTTCTCACTTTACCAGGGAGGAAACTGAGTCACAGAGAGGTTTAATTAACTTGCCTAAGAACATAGAACTAGTGTCTAAGGTGAGATTGAACTCAGGTCCCACTGATTCCAAATCCAGTATCCACTATACTCCAATGCCTTTCTCATGACAGAATATTATCTCTCTTCCTAGAATGTAAGATGCTTGAGAAGATGGATTATTTCATCTTTTTCTTTGGATCCCTAGCAGTTAGCATAGCTTTTGGCACGTGATGAGTACTTAATAAATACTTCTGGACCGTTGATTAGTTGCAGTAATAGTTGTATGCTCCAGGTTCCTAGTGCCAATGCCAAGAGATTGGTGTCAGTATTTGAGGAGCTATAATGACAAAGTGCTGATAAATGCTATATCAGATTGGCACAGTTTTGAGTTCCCAGGAGTGTCTGCTGGAGAAAAGTGAGAGCCTGGGGAGCTATAAGCAGATCCAGAGCTAAGGCATGACTGTATTTTGTGTGCGGGTCAGTATTCACGTGGCACCCATGAACATAATATGCTAGATCTGAAAACCAGGTCAGATTATAGCACTGGACTACCTATTTTGTTTTTCCTAGACAATATACCTTTCTAATCCTATAACTTTTGGATCTTTCCTGTCACTCTCTTTTCACAACCCCCCCCCCATTGGAAACTCTGACTACTTTATTTTTTGGCAATTATGTAAAACAGTTCCATGTTAGTCATTTTGTACAAGAAAATTTGAATTAAAAAAAAGAAAGGAAGAAAGTGAAAAATAGCATGCTTCTGTCTGTATTCAATCAATATCAGTTCTTTCTCTGGTGGCAGATAGTATACTTCATCATTAGTTCTTTGGAACATTGTTTTTCTGAGAATAGCTAGATCATTCACAATTCTTCATCAGACAATATTACTGTTACTGCATACAATGTTCTCCTGGTTCTGTTCAGTTGACTATGCATCAGTTCATGTAAACCTTTTCAGGTTTCTCTGAAGTCCACCTGCTCATCATTTCTTATAGCATAATGTAATTCCATTACAATCATATACCACAGCTTGTTTAGCCATTCCCCAATTAATGGGCATCCCTTCAATTTCCAATTCTTTACCACCGCAAAAAAGCTGCTATAAATATTCTTGTACAAGTAGGTCCTTTTCCCTTTTTGGGGGGATGTCTTTGGGATATAGACCTAGCAGTGGTATTGCTGGATCAAAGGATACGCACAGTTTGATAGCCCTTTGGGCATAGTTCCAAATTGCTCTCCAGAATAGTTGGATCACTTCACAACTCCACCAACAATGCATTAATGTTCCAATTTTCCCACATCTTCTCCAACATTTATCATTTTCCTGTTTTACCATGTTGGCCAATCTGATGGGTGTGATGTGGTACCTCAAGAGTTGTTTTGATTTGCATTTCTCTAATCAATAGTGATTTAGAGCATTTTTTCATTTGACTATAGATGGCTTTGATTTCTATGTTTGAAAACTGCCTGCTCACATCCTTTGACCATTTATCAATTGGGGAATGACTTGGATTTTTACAAATTTGACTCAGTTCTATATATATTTGAGAAATGAGACCCTTATTGGAGATACTTGTTGCAAACATTTCCCCTGAGTTTTCTGCTTTCCTTATAATTTTAGTTGCATTGGTTTTTTTCTTGCAAAAACTTTTAAATTTTATATAATCAAAATTATCTATTTTACATTTTGTAATGCACTATATGTCTTCTTTGATCCTAAATTCTTTCCTTACCCATTAATCTGACAGATGAAGTATTCCATGCTCTCTCTCTCTGTCTCTCTCTCTCTCTCTCTCTCTCTCTCTCTCTCTCTCTCTCTCTCTCTCTCTCCCTCTCTCTCTCTCTGTCTCTCTCTCTCCCTCAGTGAGGCAAGGCAATTGGGATTACACAGCTATTAAGTGTCAAGTGTCTGAAGCTGGATTTGAACCCAGGTCCTTCTGTCTCCAAGGTTGAAGCTCTATCCACTGCACCACCTAGCTGCCCCCATCCACCGTCTCTTAATTTGCTTACAGTATCACCCTTTATGTTTGAATCCTGTACCATTTTGACCTTATATTGGTATACAGTGTAAATTGTTGGTCTATACCTAGTTTTTGCCATACTGTTTTCCAGTTTTCCCAGCAGTTTTTGTCAAATGAGTTTTTGTTCCAAAAGCTTGGATCTTTGGGTTTATCATATACTAGATTATTATGGTCATTTACTAAAATGTAATTTGTACCTAATCTATTCCACTGATCCACCACTCTGTATCTTAGCCAGTACCAAATTGGTTTTTTTTTTTAATAATTACTGCTTTATAATATAGTTTGAGATTGGTATTGTTAGACCACCTTCTTTCCCTTTTTTAAAAAATTGATTTCCTTGATATTCTTGACCTTTTGTTTTTCTATTTGAATTTTATTATTTTTTCTAGCTCTATAAAATAATTTTTGATAGTTTGATATGGCACTGAATAGATTAATTTGGGTTGAACTGTCATTTTTATTGTATTGGCTTGGCCTACCCGATTGTTTAGATCTGATTTTATTTATGTGAAAAGTGTTTTATAGTTGTGTTCATATAGTTCCTGGGTTTGTCTTGGCAGGTACCCTTACCACACTCATTATTCATATGCTTATAGTTACATGTAAGTTCCTTGAAAGTAAGTACTATTTCATTCTTTGCGTTTGTATTTCCAGCACCTAGGACAGCACCTGGCACACGATAGTCACTTAAAATACTTTAATTGATTTTAAAAACAGACCTATTGTCTAGTCCTCTCTCTTCTGATTTTTTGAACTTCAGCAGTACTTTGCATTTATCTCTATTAAATTACATCTGATTAGATTATGCTCACTATTCTAGCTTGTGGAGATAATTTTGGATGTTAGTCCTTTAAGCTAGCCACCTCTATTATTTTGTCATCTGTATAATTTTTGTGACTTCCTTTATGCCACCAGTTGTGTTGTAAGACTTATATGTCATAGAATCATAAGTGAATAGCTGAAAGGGACCTTTCTAGTCATTTAGTCTACTCTTACTCTCCTTCCCATTTTAATAACAAGAAAACTCAAGCCCAGAGAGATTAAGTGCCTTGCACAAGTGGAAGAGCTGGGATTTGAACTCTAAATCTCATGACAATGTTCTCCAGTCTTGCTCAGGCCTGCCTTACTCATCTAAACCTCATCCAGTTTAAGCCCTTGGCTAAAATAATGGAAACTATTTCCTGACTCTCAGTACTCTGTCCACCAGACCACACCTAACTGCTTAGACTGTGGTAGTTTAAAGCATAATTACATTTGTTCATTTAAATTTGGAACAACTGTGATTTTTGACTAGTAATTTTCTTTTTATTAATTAATGAGAGGGTCAAAAGTTTTGGCCATGACCAAAACCTACCTCTAGATTTTCAAAGACATTTTCTACCCCATTCAGTCCAGAACTAGTAGGACCTTAAAAAGCAAAAGCCACTGTTTACATAAACTGGATTAAATATGGCACCAAAGCATCAAGGAAGTCCCAGAAACAAAATCTGAAAGGCAAATAAAGAATATCAAATAACTTAGGTTTAGGGTCATTGCTCACTCAGTAATAAAGCACTGATTCCCTAAGGAAATAAAAATTAAGAAAACATCTTTTTGCCAAGACACGAAGTGGAAATTTAATAAAAATAAATTTGCAATGGGTTTCAAAATGGAAGCAAAGTGCTTGGGGATTACTCAATTAGAGCAAGGAAGTATTTTCTGTGCATGGCCTACCTCTTTAATGAAACTGTAGGAAGGAAAGTACTTTTTTGCATTCATCTCGAATTAGAACTTTTAGAAATGTCAGTTTTAATTCGAAACTACTGTACTACAGTCTCTAAACCTGAAGACTATGTCATAATGCTAACTAGACAACATCTGTTTACTGGGCTTCATTGTTCGTGTTTTGCTCGTGGAGGTCTACATAGGATGATAATAGCTAGTATTTATAAATGACTGTAAGGTTTGCAAAGTGCTTTACACATATTTTCTCATTTTCCCTTTACAACAACTCTGTGATATAGATGCTATTACTCTCCCCATTTTACAGATGAGTAAGCAAGTTGTGAGGTTAAGTGAATTGCTCAGGGTCACATAGTTAATAAGTATCTGAAGCAGAATTTGAACTAAGGTCATCCTGACTTCAAATCCAGAGTTCAATCACTGTGCCACCTAATTTAAAAAATCTGAAAGAAGATGTTATCTGTATCCAGAGAAAGACCTGATAAACAGAGGTATATATAGAATGATTTTACATACATACATACACCCACATTTGTATCTAATGGTAGCCATCTCTACAGTGGGGGGGGGGAGAAAGAGAAAAAAAATTACATGATAACTTTATTATATATTTAAAAGGGATAGTAAATTATCCATAACAGATTTGCAATTTTATGTACAATCATCTTTTTTTAACTATAAAAAATATGAGGAACAGAAACCCATTTTCCCTGTGGCAAAAATAGCTGATAGCTTAAAGTTATTATCCCTTTTAGTATATTTATCATTTCAACTAGCCCAACAAAGTCTGTGGCTAAGTAGGGCTTCTCAATCTGGGGTCTGTGAGTTTTGGGAAAAAATTTTTTGATAACTATTTCAATATAATTTATTTCCTTTGTAATCCTATGTATTTTTTTCTATACATTTACAACTATTGTTCTGAGAAGGGGATTTCAGGCTTCAGTAGATAGCCAAAAGAGTCAATGACAAAGAAAAGGATTAAAAACCTCTGGTAAAAATAATTAATAACTTATACAGTGGAATTACAGGTGTGAATGGAGGAGCGATCACTGGTGGGGCACAGAGTTCTTCCTGGTGTCCTAAGAACATGCCCCTTAGGTTCTTGACTTCCTTGCCTATTTATGAGGTCACTCCTACTCATTTTTGTCCTCAGCACTACCCTCCCTCAACTTTCCACTCCTTCTTACTTTGAAGTGTTATATGAATATCTAATGTTATTGCTATTCATGCTACTATTTGAAGAAGGTAAGATATTATGGGAAGTGTATATTAGGGGCAAAGGTCAGTCAGTGGGGATATTTAAGTGGAATATTTACCTGTATTTTAAAGTTGTATTTCCATGAAACATGTGGCTAACATACACATGCCCTATAATAACATATTCATAAAAATCACACGCTTTTACCTGGAAAAATATTTGTCCCAAATGTACTTGGTGTAATTGGTGGCATTTCTTGCTCAATTATTAATCCAAGCCTTCATTTTTTCATGTTAAGGTGAACCACATTTCTGGGTTTTGCCCACAGCTGCCCAAACAACAATGCCCATTCTTTTATCTTCTTTCCTGGCAGGTGGTTTTGAGTGGAATAACTTTTGAGCATGGAAGCATGTCAGAAGGAGGGGGAGGGGGGGAAATGCTCCTAAGACTGTGCTTAATGGTAACCTAAATATTGAGAGACTGATTAACCACACAGTTCTAAACATAGATGCGTTTGGTAGAACTAATCATGTTTTGTCAGATTAATATCCCTTGAAAGAGTTCACTCAGATGCAGATGCTTATCACTTAATCTGATTAATGTAAGACTTTGACTACATCTACATAGAGATGGAAATTGGAAATTCAGGGAAACATCTGGATGGTTTGTTTAGGTGATGCTAAATGGCAGAACTGTTGTCAATATCCAGACATGTGAAATATTTCATTTTCCTCTGGCTATTGAGTATTATATTTGGGCAGCCTGTGCTTCTACATTTCTATGAAGTGTTCAATAATAGTTTTGATTATTCATATGTCTTAAACTACATGAATGTATTGGACATTTGTCATCTCTCAGCTCCAGAGTACCACACCCATTTCAGAAAAGTTACTCTGCTTCTGGACTACCCATTTTCTTCCCTTAGCCCTTTGAAATCTAGTGTTTCACTTCCACAATACCCATTCTCTTTCCTTAATTCTTTGTACATTGGGATTCTACTTCTGTACTACTCACTCTCTCCCTTTAACTCTTTGTTTGCTTGGGCATATTATAATACCTCTAATAGTTCTGATATCAGTTCTCTCTCTGTTCCCGTATCCTGATACTAGTCTCCATTTAGGATACTAGCTCAGCTTTCTCATCACTCTTTCTGCCTCTAGGTGCTTCACTCCAGTTTATCTTTTCTACTACTGGCAGAATAGTCATCATATTATATGCAGGTATTTTTTGTGGGGCAGGATACACTGAAATTCTGGCAGATTTTTTAACAAACCATACAGAAAACCCCATATAGGGATCATAATCTAAATCCTTCCATAAGGTCCCACTGTTCTGTTTTTAGTACCCCTACCATGTCACTTTTATGAAGGAGCCTGGCTATGATTTATTCTACTCCCTGGCCATCTTTTGATCTGCTTTCTACTTTGTGTGCCCCTCTCCATCTTACCCCTTCCAGTTCTGAATGCATAATCAAATCAATCCTGTTATTTCTCCTTGATAGGATGTGTCCATCTACTTCCCTTTGGCTCTACTCACTCACCCAGTAACTTTTAAAATAAAAATATACCTTGCCCTGGCCTATATATGCTTGTATGTACTGTCTTCCCTTATTAGAATGCCTTTCTTCAGGGCAGAGATGATCTTTGCTTTTGTTTTTGTAGACCAGAGCTTGGCATTTAGTATTTAATTTTTTTATTCATTCATGCATTCTGAAATAACCATAAAGGCAAAAGCATGGCTCCTTTAAGAACTGGTTATGCTACTCCTCAAAAAATCTTCAATGACTCTATTTTTCACTGAATAAAGTTTTACTAATTTTGCCTGCCATTTAAGGCCTTTCACATTTTGGTATCACCCTACCTTTCCAGCTTTATGTCATATTCCTACTCTCTCTGGATTCTCTACTCTAACTAAACTGTCCAGTTTGCAGTTCCTTGAACAAACCTCACCTTCTCCCATCATTTTGAATCCAACAAAACTTTCTTAAGCACCTACTTTGTATAAGGCATTATATTAGGTGCTGGTGATCAAGAAACAAAACCCAATCATTCCCTGAGCTCAAAGAGGCTAGATTCTGCTGTGGAAATACCAGATATATAGTCTCTTCTCCCCTCTGGTTGACAGGTGAAGTACCAAACTCTTCCCAAAGGCTTTCTTTATAGAGGGCAGAAACTGACCTCTCAGCTTATTCCATTCTATCTGCTGCTCTTTCTGGTTTCAGCTCCACTGAACAAGATGCGCTGCACTCCCACCCCCCCATATGTCCCTTCCCCATTCCTTTCCTGCCTCCTCTTCTGTGTTGTCTTCCCTATTAGATTGTAAGCTTCTTGAAAGCGAGCACTGTCTTTCTTTTTCTCATTTCTAACCAGCACTTAGCATAGTGCCTGCCACATAGTAGGCATTTAATAAGTAATTATTGAATCAAATTATTGAATTTAAAAAATAAAGTATTATCACAATCCCTGCCTTGAGTTTTTTCCTCACTCCAGTAAAGAATGGTATAGTTGATGGAGCTCAGGACTTGAAATCAGTCAGAGTTTGGTTCATTCTTCCTCATACATTAATCTCTGTGTGTGCAGGTGGATCAGCTTCAACTCCCCACCACCACCCTAATTCTACTGTAGGCAGGGCTATATTCCTATATGTGTTTGTGCAAAGGTGTAGCAAACTTTGTGACCTTAGGCAAGCCCTGTATCTCCTTCAGGCTTGATAGCTTCCTCTTTGCAGTGAGGGGGAAGAAGCAGAGGCTCTCTTAGAACACTTCCAGGCCAATGATTTAATGATTTTTTGGACCTAGGTTAGGGAAAGATGTCATTGCCTTACCACAACCCTTGGTTTTCCCACACCTGCTGTAATCAGCAGGCTGGAATTGCCAGGCTTGCCACATTTTGGAGAAATGGTTTTGACCGATGGACTTTCTGACCCCCGAAACTAACTCTTTTGTATTCTGCTTCACTTTATCATGAGCTGCCTAAACTTGGAGGCTTTCAAGGACATGCATTCACTTTAGATATGTATGAAATTAATGTCTAATCACTTATGAAAACATGTATCAGTTTACATTAGAACTTAAGGTTTCCAAGAGAAAAATCAGTAGACATCAAAATCTCCTAAAAGATTGTGGAAGAGTTAAATACCCACAGGCAATTTGGTCCTGTAGTTGTTCATGACCTTCCCTTACTCCAAATTTGGCATCAAATGGAATATTTGATCTTTTTTTTTTTTCCCAGCCAGGAAATTTGCCTCATGCATTTTAAGCAGCCTAATCCTCGGAACTATTAGTTAAGTCTCCAGTACATGTAAAAGTAATTCAGATAAGGTTGAGATTTGTTAGCACAATAATGAGGTAATAGTTTGTCTAATTTAATCTTGACATAGTGATATGTGACACTTGAATAATGGACTAAGGTGACCTTAAAGGTTAATGATGATATTGCTCAGCTGAAGACAGGCTTGTCTAGACCCTGTTGCACTCAATCTCACATCTTTTTTTTTTTTTAATAATTAGGTTACTTGCACAATGACAAAGCTATGACATACAATTTTCTAGAATTGCAGACTCAGGCAAATTGGCTCCAAAAGATGCAGGATTTGACAATCCATTCTTTAGAACCTTGCTATCCTGTCAGTAGAAAAAAGAATACTCAGACTATTTCTTTGTAGGTATAGAGAAGCACTAAATTAGCCAAGATGCCACTGGGGGGTGTCTCTGGCTTTCTTAACCATCCTGATGTAGTATTTCTAAATCATTGTCAAATTTTCTATTTCCCAAGGAGCTCACACATTCAGGTGAATCCAACTTGCTTTGGTAGAGGAAAATGAAATGAAAAGAGACATAGATTTGGAATCAGAAAATCTTGATTTCAGATTTGGATCTTAAGAAAATGTTTTTAAGAATTGCAGCTGTGCTACAGCCCAGAATTTTCAGTTAGAATCAAAAGATCTGGGCTCAAATGCTGCCTCTACTCTTTACCACCTTGGACATTATTACCAAATAATTGAGGCCTCAGTTTCCATATCTGTAAAATGTGAAGGTTGGACTAACACTTCTTCACTCTAAATCTATGATCCTATGAAGAGGATTGACGAGATGATCTCTTAAGGTCCTTTCTAGGGCCTGAAATTCCATGTTCCTAGACGTTTTCATTGTTTGTTGCTGCCGTTGGGATCTTTAGTTGTGTGTACGACGTCCTCCAGCTAATTGCTTAATGTTTGGTCTCCAACTTCTGGGTACTTGGCCCCCATTGTGAGCTGCAACCAGCAGAAAGGGGAGAAATTTTCCCCAGTTTTTTTTTAACCTTTAACTACAGTGAAAACATTGTGATATGGGGAAAATAGGTGCTGTCACCTGAAGAAGCAGAAAAGTTCACAGAAAAGTTCAAATTGTTGCAAATAATGAGACCACATATTATGAAACCTTGTTACAACATGACATCTGACTGTACTGGTTTGCTTATGGTGCAAATTAGGCACTGTCCCCATAAATACTCTAAGTGCATTCTATTTAGGCCTCACAAAATAGAGTTTATAAGGTGAGTGTACTGATGCAAGTTTTATAAAGAGTTTCCATTTCTTTCAAGCCCCTGAATGAAGTAAATGTTAGTACAGATAAATTTCCCCATTTCCTTTTTAAACTTTTTAAACTTTTTCAAACAATTTTGTAATCACATGCATATTGAAATCTTGAATTGTCCCACAATTGGTCAGGGTGCTCCTGAATGGCTGAGTTTGGCTCTGTGAGACATAATTTAGAAGCAACATTGCCAAACTGTAGTTATGTCCAAAAGAGAACCATTAAGTTAGGGAGGGGATTTGAAACCATAGCATAAGGGGATCTAGTTAGAGGAACTGGAGAAATTTGTTCTGGAGAAGAAAAGATTTGAGAAGGACAGGACTGATTTCTTCATGTCTAAAGGATTTTCACCAGGAAGGGGGATAAGATTGTTTAGTCTGTCCCTAGAGGGAGAACTTCGACTATTGGGTGGAATGTAAAAGGGAAGTAGATTTAGGGTATAATTAATTGAAATGAGGGTGGCTAAGTGGGGCAGTGGATAGAGTGATGGGCCCGGAGTCAGGAAGACTCATATTCCTAAGTTAATATCTGCCCTCAGAACTTACTAGTTGTGTGATCCTGGGCAAGTTACTTAACTGTTTGCCTCAGTTTCCTCATCTGTAAAATGAACTGGAGAGGAAATGGCAAACCACTCCAGTATCTCTGCCAAGAAAACCCCAAAATAGGTCAGGAAGAGTCAGATGTGACAGAAAAACAACTGAACAACAATTGAAACCAATTTAAATAAACCTCTTCCAAAACGGAATGGGTGGACAAGTTCCCTGTCACTAGAAATCTTCAAGCAGAGTCTGGAACCTTACTGGTTAGGGATATTGTAGAGAAGAGTCATGCTTCAGGTAGGGGTTGGACTAAATGACCTTTGGGAACCCTCCCAATTCTGAGGTTCTATAATATTCTCATTTTCTTTATCTCTTGTTTGTCAGTGCTCTAATACTGTCTATTGCTTTATGGCTGCTCGGTGGCCCTTGAAACTTGCCTTGAACTTGGAGACAGAAAGGCCTAAGTTTGAATCCTGCCTCAGAAACTTACTAATTCCTAGGCAAGGCATTCTTTCAACTTCAGTTTCCTCATCTACAAAATGGGAATAATAACAGCACCTACTTCACAGGATTGTTGCAGGGATTAAACAAGTTAACACATGTAAAGCACTTTGCACACATTACAGTGGTATTACAAGCTGAATATGGCTTAAATTGACCTTCCTATCTTCATGAACTCTTTATTTACTTCACTCTACTCCTTGAACTCATCTACTTTGTTTATAAGCATTTAAACATTTTTTCTCCAACCCTTCATTACATTCATCATCAAAGCCCATTCTTTTATGGGTAGATAGACTTTATCTAGAACTATCTTTTCTTCCAAGTCACTCGATTGCATCATCAAATTATATTCAAGACTACTCTATTTGTTTTTGTAATATGAAAACATCTTGTTGGAAAGTGAAAAAAATTTCATTCAAATGGTCATGTGGTATGTTTCAAAGGAAAAAACAAAACAAAACACACTAATTGTTTTCATAGGTTAAACCTTTTAGAAATTTAGTTTAGTTAAACTAATTTTGGTAGAAAAATAGATAGATAGATAGATAGATAGATAGATAGATAGATAGATAGACAGATAGATGGATGATAGATGGATGATAGATAGATACTACCAACACCAATACATTGATAATGGTATGAATAGCCAAACACCATAGTTGAATTAAAGTTAAGTTTGATCTTTTTTTGTGGGGGATAGGTAGTAGTAGAATTCTCATTTTCTTGGTATGAGGGCAATCTCACCATGGACACTCCCTCCATTCATGGCAGTCATTCACTCATCTATTAGCTTATAGTGTACCCAGTTGCCTGCAGAGCTGAGAAGTTAATTAACTTGTCCAGAGTCTCAGCACTAATAGATGGTAGAAGTAGGGTTTTTACTTAGGTCTTCTTGACAGGGTCTCCTGTCCATTATCCCACAATGATTTTCATAAGCTTCATCATTATCGATCTTAAATAGTATTTTTGCATTGACAATGCAGAAACTAGAAACTAGATAAACTTTTCTTTGCAATTAGAAACACAAAAGACAAATTGTTATTGGTTGTTCATCCTTTTCCAAAATTCTCTGCCCCATTATTTGTTGTTTATTATTATTTGTAGTAGTAATAGTAATGAACATATTGCTTTATTGGTATTATTTTATTTGAGAACTTGTCTTTAAAAGTTGAACAATAGTTTGAGGAAAGTCTCAGGTATTCAGTGACTTACCCCTTGATACAGCAATTAAGGTCTGGCAGGTAGTGAAATTGAAAGGAAACAGGTTTAAGACCTGACCAAAAACATTTCACTGGGTATAAAACTACATTTCCTCTGAACTGACTGACTTTGAAAGGAGCTCACAGAGGTAAGTGGGTGAGGGAATTTGTAACAGAGTCTGATCAAAAGCAAAATGGTAAGGAGAGGGAAAGCAATTACATAGCAAGCCTATTAATTGGCTAGTTTATCTGTTCAGTGAGTTTGGAATTTGCAAGCCCCAGTGTTGTGAATTAAAGTCCAGGGGTTTGTATTGTTTGAAAATAGCTAACTGTGTGGGGGAGGTGCCAAGTGATTTGCTAAGTTTTGTAAGAACACCCATAATCAAAAAGCCACGAATGAAGGTTGGACGGCATGGGCTAAAGTGAATTGGGAGGCTTGCTAAAATGCTGAGAAAGTGAAACACATAATAAAGGGCGTTAAAGAGAAAGAAAAAATGGAAGTGATTGGAAAAGACCTTGCTAAGACCATCCTTCATCAATCATATTCAGACTCTTTCTGAAGAAAATGTAATGTGGTCCACCTGGGACAGCCACTGAAGGGTGCCCCAAGTTTATAATGCTTGCAATCTGTGTCTGAAAGGGACTCTAGAAATACATAAATACATTCAATGAAAGGCCGATTTAATGCTAAAAGTACCTAATCCTCACATAAGAAGCCAGAGAACTAGATGGAACGTATTTCTTTTTTTTTTTCAAAGAGCATCTATATCTATGAATATTAATTGCCCGTGTTTTTGCAAATAAAGTGCTCTATAAATAATAGATGATAATCATAAATAAGTCATGCTTATTTGAGGTCATTTGAAGATGCCTATAACTTTGCCAAGGTCCTCTGAGGACCAACTTTTATATTAACTCTTTCCTCCAATTCATCATTGATTCAGCCAAAGTATTTGGTACTTCGAGTATATGAAGGATGTAGACGTAATAAGTCAATCCAGTCAAATCTATGAAATTAAGCAATCCATTAACTATAACAGATAAATAGATACAACAGTGTTTATGGAGATGCAATAAGATTAATACTCGAACTGGATACAGGGGACCTGGGCTCAAATCCTGGCTGTGCTAAGTATTACTTATGTCACCAAGGGCAAGTTATTTATGGTCTCTAGACCTCGATTTTTGCATCTGTAAAATGTGGACGGTCTGCAAATGATGAGAGACAGACAGACACACAGACAGACATGCATGCACACACACACACACACACACACACACAGAGCTACCTTTAATCTGTAACACTAATATAAATGCAAATATGTGTTTGTGAACCTAGTTGATGTGAGACAAATGAAATAACCTTTCTCCATCCAGCTGGAGAACCCTACATTTCAACTTACCAGGCTGATCACTAGAAAATGAATCATCTTTTTTTTTTAAATTTTAAGGTTCTTTAAAGACTAGTTTTCCCTAACAGATATGCTACTAAAGTACATGAAGAGACAGTTTTCAAATGAAATGTAAGTTATCAATAACCTTATAGAACTAAGAAGAAATGTAAGTTATTAATAATAACCTTACAGAAATGCTCCAAATCACTCATAATAAAAGAAATGTACATTAAAATAGCTCTGAGGTACTACTGTATGTCCTTCAGATTAGCAAAGATGACAGACAAAAAAAGAAAATGGTAATTTTGAAATGAAATGAAAGGTTTGTGATAGGAAAGGCACACATATGTACCATTAATGAAGAGGTAGCTTGGTTCAGTTGGTAGAATGCTGGACCTGGATTTTAGGAAGAGCTAAGTTCAAATCCAGCCATAGATGTTAACTAGTTGTATGAACCTGGGCAAGTCACTTAACTGTTGCCTGCCTCACTTTTCTTTCTAGAAAAATGGAGATAGTAATAGCATCTATCTCTCAAGGTTGTTATGAGGTTGAAATGAAATTTTACTAGTTATTATTCATCCAGTTCTTTTGGAAAGCAATTTGGAACCCCAAAGTTACAAAATGGGATATACCCTTAAGCCCTGTAATATCACTATAGGCAGATGCCCCAAAGAGGTCAATGACACAGAGAAAGCACATCTATCTATCTATCTATCTATCTATCTATCTATCTATCTATCTATCTCTCTCTCTCTCTGTCTGTCTGTCTATCTATCTATCATCTATTTATCTGTTTATCTATTTTTCTACATATGCATATATACTTAGCAGATAGATAATGGACTAAGTCAATGAGCTTTTCTTTGGTTCTAGGGAAAATTCTAGGACAGAATATTAAAGAAATCGCTTATTAGCATCTAGGAAAGAGAAGTTACGATTACAAAGAGCTTGCAAAGCTTTGTCAAGAATAAATCATGCCAGACTAACTTCACTTTTTTTTACAGGATTACTAAACTCATAGATGAGGGGAATGCTGTAGTTAGAGTTTACCTAGATTTTAGCAAAGCTTTTGATAAAGTAACTCATACCTTGATAAAGTATTTCACTTTTATCCTGACCCCATTCCTGACCTTTCAGACTTCAAAAGCATGTCTCTGCTGCCTTATTCCACCAGGTCTCCTTGCCACTTGGATCATCCCTGTGACCTGCTTACCATGTAATAATCCTTCACAAGATCCACCCAACTTCTTCTCTTGCGGAGTTCCTCCTGTGACCTCTGCTTTGTGGGGCTCTGATCCATCAGCTTTCATTCCTCTTGCAGCCCTGTTCCTGACTTTCTCAGCTTCAAAAATTTGATCCCATTCTTGAAAGTTTTACCAATCCCCTTCTCTGTACTGCAGAAGCTTTTCCCTCCCCCTTTTGTGTGTTGTCTTCCTTCACTGGAATGTACGCTCCTTCAGGGCAGGGACTGATTTTTGCTTGTGTTTGTATTTCCAGAGTTTAGCACATTTCCTGGTACATAGAGAGATTAATGTTCTTTCTTTCTTTTCTCCTACTATTTTTGTAGAGAATATGGAGAGATCTGTTTTACAAAGAATGTCGTTTGATGGATTCAGAGAAGGTTAAATAACTAGACTTGACTAGTTGTGAATAGCTCAATAGCAAAGTGGTAAGGAGTTATTAAGAATCTTGGCAGACTAGAACATTAGGTTGATTCTAATAAGATGAACTTCAATAATAGCAAATGTAAAGTCTTATACTTGGGTACCAAAAACAACTCACAAGTATAAGATGAAAGAGGCATGGTTAGATAGTAGTTGTTCAGAGAAGGATAATGGGGCTTTTAGTGGACTGCAAGGTCACTATAACTCCACCGCAATATGGCAGCTGCAAAATCTAATGTGAGCTTGGATTGCATTAAAAGAGGCATATCTTCCAGGAATAGGAAGGTGATAGTCCCACTGTACCCTGTTCTCATCAGACATCATCTGAGCATCTTATTTTAGGAGGGATGTTGGTAAGATTAAAAGTATCTAGAGGAAGACAAGCAGGATGTTGAAGAGCCTTGAGTTAGCATCATATGAGTGTTGGCTGCAGGAGCTAATAGACATGCTTAGCCTACAGAAGAGAAGACTGGTGTGTGTAGGGGAAACTGAGTCCAAGTATTTGAAGAGCATTCATGAAGAGGAGGAGAGAGTAAACTTGTTTTGTTTGGTCCTATAGAGGAGAACCAAGAGCCATGGGTAAAAGCTTAAAAGGGGCTAACTTGGGTTGGATGCCAGGAAAAAACTTCCTAATATGGTCTGCCTAGCTAGGTGCTGGGCTCCTGCACTTTGGAGGTTTTCCAAGACAGACTGGATGAGCACTTGCCAGGTATCTTATTGTGGGATTTGTTTTCATGTAAAGATTGGATTCAATGAATACTAAGGTCCTTCCCAACTCTTAAGTTCGGAAATTCTGTGCCTAGAAATTCAGAGTGAGTCATACATTTCCACATGCGGCCAATGTGTTGACTTGTTTTGCTTGATTATATTTATTTTTTCACAAGGTAGGAGGTGGGCTTCTATTTGAAGGGGGTTTGAGAGTAGCAATAGAGATGTAAAGAGAAGTAAAAAGGGTTGACGAGATAATGAAAAAATATACGTAAGAAATCAGAAGGATGATCTGAAGGGGATACAGAAAAGTAGGGCAGTTTTGTTACTACCATGATAAATTTTACATACATTTAAAAAAACTTTACACAAAAGAAGTTCAAAGGGAGATAATACACACATGTACATAATGCTCTTTTGGGTTCTTTGTATATTTAAATATTCATGTTTCTTAATGGTTAAGTTCCTATTAAAACAGATTATTTTAAGGTGAGTGACCATAAAGTTATTAATGGGAAGATTAAATGATCTCCATGAAATAATCCAGGAAAATTTTTGTAATGGCTTACCAATTGGCAGAGCTTCAAGGGAGAGCAGGTCAGTCTCTTGATTTTGAAATGTGTACTAAGTATCTATTTTGTCTAAAAATCAGTAGGCAAATAGAGTATGGACATGGTAGCACATCTATCCTCCATGCCTGGGTAGATATGCACTTGGGAAAGAAAGAAAGACAAAGAAAAAGAAAGAAAGAACGAAAGAAAGAAAGAAAGAAAGAAAGAAAGAAAGAAAGAAAGAAAGAAAGAAAGAACGAAAGAAAGAAAGAAAGGACGAAAGAAAGAATGAAAGAAAGAAAGAAAGAAAGAAAGAAAGAAAGGAAGAAAGAACGAAAGAAAGAAAGAAAGAAAGAAAGAAAGAAAGAAAGAAAGAAAGAAAGATCTCCCTGCTGAAATAAATCAAGAAAGCATATTCATTTGCATGTATTGGTCCAAATGAAAAGAAGAAAAAGGACAGTAAGTGACAAGGGTTTTTACAAGAACAGCTGGTACTAGGAAAATGCAGTTGCTGTTTTGGAAAGGAATGTAAAACCAGTAGCAGATAAGGAGATATGAAGATGCCATGCATACTACATTTAGTACAATGATAGCTACAGCATCTTATGAAATTGAATTTCTAAGAACAAACAGTCATTTAGCTTACAAAGTGCCTAACAGCCTGTGAAGGTTGAATAGAAGAAGCCAAAAGAAGAACATGTATAGAGGTCAGCATAGTTACTAGATTCAACAGCTTTGCTATTCAGTGAATTTCATTTTCACCTCTCAGGCTGATAAATATTTTATTTTATTCTTAATGAGTTCTAGGGGAAAAAAAAAGAATCCACATTCCACTCTCCTATTTGGCAATATTTGCTGGTAAGTATTTCCCCCCAGAACCTCAATGTTTAATATATGTACTCTAACTACATTCTACTATGATTTAAACCTATTTCTTCTTGCTCATATCAGTTTTAGATCTTACCAGATTTTGAATAGATGTCTTAGGGATATATAAATACCAAATTGCATGCGTTTTGTGGTAGCAAAGACCTGGAAACAAAATGAGTGGGCATTAGGAATGGCTAAACTAATTGTGGTTTATGAATGAAATAGATAGAATATTATCAGTAAGAAATGACAAATATGAGGAATTCAGAGGAACATAGGAATTGATGCATAGAGAAACTCAGAACTAGGAAAACAATATCCATAATGACTACAATAACATAAATGAACAGCAAATTAAAAGAAAGCTGACTACTGTCTAATTGTAACATCAATCCTGGCCTGAGAAAAGAGACCAGGGAATGCATTTCATTTCTTTCTTTGGAGAAGAAGGAGACTATGGGCTTAGAATGTTGTATACTCTGTCATATATGATTACTGGAGCAGTTGGTTTGTTTAAGTGTTTCTCTTTGTTACAAAGGAAGGCTCACTGATTGAGCAGTTGGCGGTATATCTGGAAATTATTGCAATGTCAAAACAAAAGCATCAATAACACGTTATTTTTCTAAAGGAGGTCTTACAGCGCATCAGGTTCCCCAGGCTCCCTCTCTCTACCATTATGTCCAGTCATGACCTGAAATGCCTGAAAGTTCCAGAAACAACTAGAATTCCATGTTTTCTTTGAAGGATCTAACAGATGGGGAGTTTGAAGAGAGGTCTATGAACTAGCAGCAGGACTGTGGCTTTTCATTTGTGAATTAATCAGGCCAGAAGCTAGGAGATCAAGTGAGGTTGTCCCAGGT
This sequence comes from Phascolarctos cinereus, assembly GCF_003287225.1. NCBI lineage: Eukaryota > Metazoa > Chordata > Mammalia > Diprotodontia > Phascolarctidae > Phascolarctos > Phascolarctos cinereus. The sequence goes on along the minus strand of NW_027556402.1, from coordinate 178,654,811 downwards.
GGTCTGAGAATCATTGAAATGTAGGATCTTTGATTTGTAAGAGATCTTAGAAATAGTCCAGTCCTGTCAAAATCATGAATCAATAACATCCTTGACAAAAATTCTCCCAGCCTCAGCTTGGAGACTTCTCAGGATGGAGAACTCATCACCATTAGTCCCCTGTTGGACAGTTCTAATGATTAGGAGGTTTTTTCTTATATTGAATGGAATCTTTCTGTCTGTAACTTCTGCTGGCCCTAATTCTATCTTCCAAGGCCAGGGAAAATAAGTCCAATCATTCTACATGAAAAAGCCTTCAAATATGTCAAGATATATCATGTTTCATCCAAATTTTCTCTTCACCTGACTAAATATTCTTTCCTTCAATTGATATCTATGTGACAGGCTTTCAAATCCTCTCACCATCTTTGTGCCCTCCTCTGCATACCCTCTAGCTTGTTAATGCCCCTGCTAAAGTGTGACTTCAAGGACCAACCACCATACTTCAGATGTGGCCTGACCAGAGCAGAATGAAGTGACAATGTGACCCTCTTCACTCTGGACATTCAATTAATGCAATCTCAGATTATGTCAGTTTTTTGAAAAAAAAATATGTGAATTTCTCTTTAGTCCCATACTTTTAACAGTTGAGTTTTTTAATGTAAGTTTTATTCCAAATCAGTTCTAAAATTTTCCCAGGTAGAACTAGATTCCTGTTAATGTAGATAGTGAATCCCATGAAGTAGTCACAAGTACTCAAATTTAAACTGTTCAAAGTTATAATTATGTAGAATATGCTAATTGGCACCATACCAATGGAAATACATACGAGAGGACCCAGCTGTCTTGACATTCAGATTGCTTCTCCATGATTGGAAGTATCCACCCTTTTTCCATAGAGGCAATGGTTCTTTTCTAGAATTTTCTAGAATTCACAGATACCATGGAGCCATTGTCCAGGATTCAAACCAGAAGCCATAAATAGGGGCTGGCCCTAGGAGGCCATAGGGCCCATTTCATCCCTAGGAGGATTTGGGTACTGTGTACATCATGTTACCTGGTTTCTCAGCTCCCATCTCCTAGCCCCACAATCAATTTTTAGTTGAAATTCTATTTATATAAATATTAAGGGAAGCGCTAAAGGGGGACAAGAACCATTAAAAGGCAACAGAAAGTCCTGGAAGTCTGTGGAAGAAATAGCACCCTTCAAATCATAGCTGCATGCTATACTGATAGCTATAAGTCCAATTACCTTTCCACTTGTATTTTTACTTCAAGAATTTTATTTGTAGTACACATTTAAGCACTTTAATTAATCTATGATTGATGGGATATTATGTTGAGTTCTGGGTATCCAGAAAAAAGTGATTGAAATATTGAGATTAGAGACCATGCATTTTTCACACAAATAAAGTCAGATCTAAACAATTGAAAAAATATCAATTACTTATAAGTAGACCCAGCTAATAGAAGAAAAATGACAATTCTACCTAATTTATGTATGTAGTGCCATACCAATCAAACTACCAAAAATTATTTTCTAGAGCTAGAAAAAAATAATAATAAAATTCATTTGGAAGAACAAAAGGTCAGGAATATCAAAGGAATTAATTTTAAAAAATGCAAAGGAAGGTGGCCTACCATACTAAATCTAAAACCATATTATAAAGTAGCAATCATCAAAGCTATTTGCTACTGGCTAAGAAATAGATTGGTGGATAAATGAAATAGGTTAGGTACACAAGACACAGTAGTAAATAACTATAGTAATCTGCTGTTTGATAAACCCAAAAATTCTCTTCTGGGATAAAAACTCACTATTTGACAAAATAGTGTTGGGAAAACTGGAAAATAGTGTAGCAGAAACTAGGCATAGACCAACATCTTATACTGTATACCAAGATAAGGTCAAAATGGGTACATGATTTAGACATAAAGGGTGAAACTACAAAGCAAATTAGGAGAGCAAGGAATGGTTTACCTGTCAGACCTACAGAGAAGGAATTTATGACTAAAAAAGAGGTAGAGAACATTATGAAATGTAAAATGGCTCATTTTGATTACATTTAATTAAAAAGATTTTGGACTTCTGCTTCCGAGAGTCAAGATGGCAGAGTAAAAAGGTAGTTACTCTCACCCTCCCCTATCAACCTCTGAAAACCCAGGAAAATATCACCCTAGAAAAAAAAACCACTGGAACAGCTGAACTAGAAGAAAGACAGGGAGCAGGAGTGCAGCAGCCAAGTAAACGGGTCTCCCAGTGCCTCAGCAAAAATAAGGGAAGCAGCACTACAAAAAGCCCCAGGTGGATAAGCACCCTGCAGCATTCTTCTGAAAGGAGCTGAAGAAAACAACCTAGAGTCTTCCTAAATTCCAGCCTTGCTGATTCCAAACCAACCCTAGGTAAGCTGTCAGAACCCTATAGCCTCCAACTGTCAACCAGGAGGAGATCCTGAAGCCCAGGTGGTAGAGCAGGCAAACACCAACACCTGGACATCTGACTACCTCAGTGAGAGTGGGGAACTGGTGGAATCCAGCTCAGAAAACCACCAGGTGCCTATGCACTCTACCTCAAAGAAATCTCCTAGTGCATTAGCAGAAATGAGGGAGGCAGTATTGCAAGGGGCCCAAGGCAGATAAACACCCTGCAGCACCCATCTAAAAGGAGCTGAAGAAAGTTAAAGGAAAGGAAAAGCAGGTAACCTAGAATTGCCTGAAGGTTCCAGCCTTGCTGATTCCAGCCCAACATGAAGTAAGCTGCCAAAACCCTACAGCCTCCAATTGCCAACAGAAGAGGCCTCAGCACACAAAGCCAGTGACCAAGACCTAGGCTTCCAACACAAGAAGCTTGGGTCAGTGCCCTCTGTTCCCCAGCAGGAGAGCTCAATCTCTTTAAAGGCCAGGGAATAAAGAAACCATGAGTAAAAAGAAATGTACCATAGATTCATATTATGAGAAGAGTGGAAGATCAAGACAGAAATTCTGAAGAGGACAACATTGTCAACAAACCCACATCTGCAACATCAAAAGGGAATATGAACTGGTCTGAAGCCCAAAAAGCCTTCTTAGAAGAGCTCAAGAAGGATTTTAAAAGTCAAATGAGAGAGGTAGAAGAGTCCTTAAAAAATACAATTGGCCAATTGGAAAAAAAGTACACTGAAGAAAACAAGTCCCTAAAAAACACAATTGGCAAACTGGAAAAAAAAGTACACTGAAGAAAACAAATCCCTTAAAAATACAATTGGCCAATTGAAGAAGGAAGTACAAAAACTAACAGAAGAAAACAATCTGTTAAAAACTAGAATTGGACAAATGGAAACTAATGACTCTATGAGAGAGCAAGAATCAGTCAAACAGAAACAAAAAAATGAAAAAATGGATGAAAACATAAAATACCTCATTGGTAAAACAACCAACCTGGAAAATTGATCCAGGAGAGACAATTTAAAAATCATTGGACTACCTGAAAATCATGATGAAAAAAAGAGCCTGGACAGTATCTTTCAGGAAATCATAAAGGAAAACTGCCTGAAGTCCTAGAACCAGAAGGTAAAATAACCATAGAAAGAATACACTGATCACCACCTGAAAGAGATCCCAAATTGACAACGCCAAGGAATATAATAGCAAAATTCCAAAATTACCAGATGAAAGAGAAGGTGCTGCAAGCAGCCAGAAAGAAACAATTTAAATATCATGGAACCACAGTCAGGATTACACAGGACCTTGCAGCTTCTACATTAAAAGCCACAGGGCAGGGAACATGAGATTCCATTAAGGCAAAGGAGCTTGGATTGCAGCCAAGGATCAACTACCCTGCAAAAATGAGCATGATTTTTCAAGGAGGAGATGGATATTCAACAAAATAGGGGACTTCCAAACCTTCCTCATAAAAAGACCAGAGCTCAACAAAAAATTTGATCTTCAAGTACAAGATTCAAGAAAGACATAAAAAGGTAAATGGGACAGAAAGATACAAAATGTTGTTAATAAGGGCGGACTGTTTACATCCCTACAAGGGAAGATGACACTTGCAACTCTTGAAAGCTATATTGTTATTGCACCATGTTAAAAGAGTATACATAAAGGGGATGGATATTAGTTGACTTTGATGTAATGATAAAAAAAAATCTGATCAAGTGGATTAAATGGATCCAAGTAAGTGGATTAGTCTGATCTTAGAAAATGTACTGAGAAAGGAGGAGGCAGACAAGGGTAAATTACATTACAGGAAAAGACAGAAAATCCTATTACAGCAGAGGGAAAGAAGGGAGGGGGGTGAGCATTGTTTGAACTCTGCCCTCATCAGATTTGGCTCAAGAAGGGAATAACATTATCAGTTAGGTATGGAAATCTAACTTGCCCTATGGGCAGTAGGAGGGAAAAGGGGGAACAAAAGGGAGGAGGGATGGAAGGGAGGGAAGAAGTGGTGGGGGTGAAAGGGAAGAAGGGGGAGAGGGATAATAGAAGGGAGGACAGACTGAAAGAGGCGGTGGTCAAAAGCAAAGTACTGGTGAGGGGGCGAAGGGAGAGAGGAGAAAGAAAAGCATAAACAGGGAAAAAAGGATGGAGAAAAAGACACAGATAGTAAGCGTAATGTGAAAGTTGAATCGCTATCTTTTTTTTTCTTCTGTTGAGTTTTGTTTCCTCTTTCTGATGGTTCCTCCTACTGGTTTTAATTTTCACTTACAACTTCACTAATGTGAAAATATGTTTAATAGGAATGTCCTATATCAGACTGTGCACCGTCTTGGGGAGGGTGGTGGGAAGGAAGGGGGAGAAAAATTTTAAACTCAAAAGCATATGGAAGTGATTGTTGATAAATCAAAATAAATTAATAAAATTTAAAAATGAATAAAACAAAAAAATTAAAAATTAAAAAATAAAAAAAAAAGATTTTGTACAAACAAAACCAATGCAACCAAGATTAGAAGAAACAGAAAGCTTGGGAAACAATTTTTACAGCCAGTGTTTCTGATAAAGGCCTCATTTCTAAAATATATAGAGAACTGAGTCAAATTTATAGGAATACAAGTCATTCCCTAACTGATACATGGTCAAAGGATATGAACAGGTAGTTTTCAGATGAAGAAATTAAAGCTATCTATAGTCATATGCAAAATGCTCTAAATCACTACTGATTACAGAAATGCAAATCAAAACAACTCTGAAGTACCACATCACACCTGTCAGATTGGCCAACATGACGAAACAGGAAAATGATAAATGTTGGAGAAAATGTGGGAAAATTGGAACACTGATGCATTGTTGGTAGAGTTGTGAACTGATTCAACTACTCTGGGGAACATTTGGAACTATGCCCAAAGGGCAACCAAACTCTGGATACATTTGATCCAGCAATACCACTACTAAGCCTATATCCAAAAGACATCATAAAAAAGGGAAAAGGATATACACATACCAAAAAATTTATAGTCGTTCTTTTTGTGGTGGCAAAGAATTGGAAACTGAGGGGGATACCCATCAGTTGGGGAATGGTTGTGGTGTATAAATGTAATGAAATATTATTGTGCTATAAGAAATGATGAACAGGTGGATTTCAGAAAAACCTGGGAAAGACTTACATGAACTGATACTGAGTAAAGTGAGCAGAACCAAGAGAACACTGAACACATCAACAACAACATCGTATGGTGATTACCTATGATAAACTTAGCTCTTCTCAGAAATATAAAGATCCAAGACAATTCCAAAAGATTTGTGATGGAAAATGCTATTGGCATCCAGAGAAAGCACTATGGAGTCTGAATGCAGATTGAAACACACTATTTTTACTTTTTTTTTCTTTCTCATGGTTTTCCCCTTTTGTTCTGATTCTTCTTTCACAATGTGACTAATGTAGAAATATATTTTAACACAATTGTACATGTACAACCTATATCAGATTGCTTGCTGTCTTAGAGAGGGGGGAGTGGAGGGAGGTAGGGAGAAAAATGTAGAACTCGAAATTTTACAAAAATGAATGTTGGAAATTATCTTTACATGTAATTAGAAAAAAAAATAAAATACTTTTAAGAAAAAAAAAAGAGATTAGAGACCGTGCCATGCAAGTTTAAGTAAATGGAATTGTGGATGCTTAACTTGAAGAAAAGACAAGTTCTTTTGTGTGGTATTCATTATTACTTTATTAACAATGTGGCTTACAATTTTTTCAAGTAAAAAGGGGATAAAAGAGAGAAGATTGACAGGGGAGGAAGTAGTCATGGTGGTGGTGGGGCCACCAAGTAGAATGATCTTCAAGTGTGTTTGAAGGACTACTATGTAGAAAAGGAATGACTTGTTCTGCTTGACCCAGGTAGCAGAACCAGGAGCTTTGGGTAAAGGCTGCAGAAAAGCAGATTTAGACTTGATGTCAATAAAACTTCCTAGCAATTAGGTTTTGGTTATTATTGTTCAGTCATGTCTGACTAGGGTTTTCTTAGCAAAGATGCTGGTTTTCTATAACCTTCTCCAGCTCATGTTACAGATGAAACTGATCTCTGCCCCTTTTAGGGGGATAATCCCCTCCAATGGCTTTGTGAAACCAGGATAAGGTGTTATGACTGATCAATGGTTGGCTCCTTTCTTCAGATATTAGAGGCTGAGATAGTGAAAATATCTGACAAAAGGAACCCTCACAAGGAAATAACTTGCAGACTGTTGCTAATGTGCTTACGTAATCAACAGCACATGTCTCCCATTTTTGCTTACCTGACAAATGGGAAAATTTTTTAGAAGTTCTTATGTAGAATCTTAGAATTTTGATGGTGAAAGAGACCTCATAGAGCATCTAGTCAAACACCTCTGACCAAGTCCTATTCTACTTGAAAGAATGTCATTAGAAGATACTGTAGGTTGAAACAAATTGAGGGTGTTAGGAATGAAGAAGAAAAGACTTAGGAGAGAAATATCTTCAAGTATTCTGTTAGTTGTCATGTAAATGACGCTTCAGAATCCTTTTCATTGGCCTCAGAGGAGAAAAATTGATTTAAATAATTATCCACAAATAAATGATAATGCAAAGATGGCAATTAATAATGAAAATATAAACACAAGACAGACTTAAATGGGGAATAAATACTATTATCATAAATAAGAATGTATTGTAGATCAACATATCAAAAACAATAAACAATTATATTAAAGAAAATGCTAATGATAAGACAATATACCAAAATCTATAAGGTAAAACACAAGGTAGTCCTTAGAGGAAAAACATATTTATCAACACACAGTAACAACAGAAGAAAAAAAGATAAAAAATTGAATGTTATGCAAACAAACCAAGTTAGAAAATAAGTAATGACTCGCAAATCTGAAAATTAAGTGACAAAAACAAAATCAAAGCCCAAAATATTATCCGACAAATCAAAGACCAATAACATGTATCATATATATATATATATATACATATAGCTATTAAAATATCAATAAAATTTGTAAACTATCAGCTAAGTCATTCTCCAACAGATAAGTGGTGAAAATATATGAACAAATGTTTCTTAAAAGGAGAATTTCAAACAATTCAAAACCATATGAAAAAATGCTGAAAATCACTAATGATTAGAGAAATGCAGATCAAAATAACCCTGAGGTTTTACCTTGCACTCTGCAAATTGTCAAAGATGACAAAAGATAGGAATGGTCAATGTTGGAGGAGGTGTTAAAACATAGGCACACTAGTGAATTTTTGGTGAAGCTGTGATTCAGTTCAACTTTTTTTGCAAATCAATTTGGGATTGTGATAAAGTGATTAAAATGTCCAAACTCTTTAACCCAGAGATTCCACTAATAGGCTCACATTCAAGGGGGCCATTGTAATAACCTAAACCATTAGCTAACAATTTTTAAAAATTAACTAAGAGGAAGCAAAGCATCATAATTCCTGATATTGGGAAGGCTGAGGTTGGTGGATTTTTAAGCTCAGGAGTTCTGAGCTTTAGTGTGTTCCAGTGCACAATTTGGTATCTGCACTAAGTAGGTCACCAATTTGTTGATTCTTTGAAGGCAAGGGGCCAGCAGGCTACCAAAGAAGGATCAAGCTGGTCTAGGTTGGAAAAACGGAGCAGGCCAAATGCCTATCAGCCCTGGGGTGAGGTCCATGAGTGGCCACTGCACTTTTAGCTTGGGTAAGATAGAGATCCAATCTCAAAACAAACAAACAAAACCACAATCATCAACAACAACAACAAAATAAAACAAAACAAAAAATAAAGACAGAGAGATAGAACAGATGAATACAGTTAATGAACAATATTATACCAATGTTATACAATTTGAAATTATGTAAGAAAAGTTACTAAGTTGCTCATACCCTTTGACCCAGAGATTCTACTACTCTAGGGAGGTTATTATTGACAATAAAAGGCCTAGAGACACAAATATGTTCAAAGCAAAATGATTTATGATGAAATAAAATCAGAAACACAATGTGTCCCCCGAAATTGGAGAATTACAGAAATAATTATGGCACATGGATGTAATAGAATGTTACTGTATTGCAAGGAATGACCACAAGGAAAAGTTCGGAGAAGCTTGGGAAGACGCATACGAAGTGATGTACAGGTGCAGAAACCAACAATAGGTACAAGGAGTAGAGCGATGTAAAGCCAACATTTTGCGGAAACAAATCTTTGGTTAAATAAAAAACGGACAATGCTGATAACATACTGCCAAAATTAAAGGACTTGTTCCTTCACTCAGTTAAAAACTAATAAATTAATTTTTTCAGGGAATATAGAGATGTTTGTTCAACTGTTGGCTGGCAAGTATTTCTTATATCAAAACAAAACATATCAATAAATAATGCATTATCTAGGCCAAACCCTTTATTTCACAGATGAGTTAGATGGTGCAGTAGATAGAGCACTAGGTTTGGAGTCAAAAAGATCTGAGTTCAAATCCAGCCTTGTACATTCACTAGCTATATAACCTCTGGAAAGTCATTTAATGTCTATTTGTCTCAGTTTCCTCATCTGTAAAAAAAAAAAAGGGATAATAATAACTATTTCTCAGGGTTGGTGTGAGGGTAAAATGAAATATTTGTAAAGCTTCGGAGCTTTACAAATATAACCTGTTTTGTATATGTTTTACGATAAGGAATACGATGATGTACTCACATTTGGCATTATTATCAAGTTAGCCAGTTTCAAATATTCCTAACTGATAGAAATAGTGTTAACATATTTGGGATGATAACCATTGAGGAGAAAGTGATATCTGAAGCGTGAAATTCCCAATGACAGCTTTGTTTGCAGAGAGTACACGATTCCTTTGGTGTCAGGAGGAAACAGTTTCTTATGTGTATAGTTCCATAGTATAACTTGAACTCAGGTTACTAGCTTAGAAACAAACAAAAGCAAATACGAACGAATGACTCTTACTGTTTCCTAAATTCAACACAGAAACTGATTGATTCCAGATTACCATCATAGCAAAGCTCATTGGGTTCATCTTAGTTAGTTTCATTGCTCACATGACTCAAATTTGAAAATGAATACTGCCTTGAATACAATAGGGGCTTAATAAATTCTTTTTGAATTGAGTAGACTTATTTACCTAATTCCAAGGATTTAGATCTGATGAATAACTCTGCTTTTGTTTGGGCTGTATCAAAAGTAGTAGTGAGAATAAGTATTTATATAGGGCCCATGGTGGATCAGGCATTGTGCTAAACACTTTTACAAATATTATCTCATTTCATCCTCAAAATAATCCTGTGTGGGAGATGCTATTATTCTCCTCATTTTATAGTTGAGGAAATCGAGACAAATAGAGGTTAAGTGACCTGTCTAGGGTCACACATCTGGGGCCACATTTGGACTTGGGATTTCCCAGTCTCCAGATCTAGAGCTTATCTGATGTTGACTTCTTTGAATTTCTGAAGACTTTGGAAATAGAGTTAGGAAAGGACCTTTTCACTGCTTCTTCTCTTAGCTATCCATGGGAGGTTTCCTTACCAGCACATGGGCTCCACAGGATCTTGGAGTGTCAAGGCCAGATTTGAACCTGGATCTCCTGTCTCCAAATTTACTATAGCATTCTGGAGCCTCAGAATGGAGCAAGTTATAGCATAGTGGAAAGAGTACTAAGTTTAAAGTGTCTGAATTAGAATCCTGGCTCTGCCACTTACTAATTTTATTACCTTGGGCAGGTCACTTACTATGTTTGGGCTTCAGTTTCCTTATCTATAAAGTCAAGAATTTGGACTAAAGGCTTTTGAACACTAGACCCTTCTAACTCTAAATTACTTAAATGAGATACATATGATCCTAAAGAGTAGCTGGAGAAAAAAAATATGGATACATCAATTAAATCCATCACCACTATTCAAGGAGTTACTTTAAACATATGTCTTGTTGATGAGTTAAAGGAGTAACAACATTTTTATTTATAAAGGATATCCTATAAATAATAATAATACTTTGGAAAGTGTCCTTTAAAAAACTGTACAATGTTAATGAAAGATAGAAACTGTTGCCCTAAGGCAGTTACAGAGACAATAACAGTTCCTTGACAAAAAAGACGGTGAGGATTGATAGACATTTTCAGAGCACATAATATCTAGGTCAAAAACCCATAGAAATACTTCTTGAACAAATAGGCAACAAAAGGAAAGTCTTATTATAAGGACATGCCATTGGATTGTCTAATATTACCCAAAGTGGCTTATCTCTAGAGGGAACTCAAGAATGTTCCAAGATCCAATTCTCAAATCAACATACTTTGCATGGGCAATATTCAACAATATGTCAAATAAGTGGCTGTCATGTAGATTTGTTTAGGAAAGTAGAACAGTTTGTGATGGTAATTCCTTATTAGAGTATTGCCAATAAGTTAAGATAAGGCTTATCACTAGGTAGCCTAGACTTAGTGATCAATGCAAATTATGCAAGGAAATAAAAGAAACTATAGGCATCGCTGCTGGCTGTTAAAATTTAATGCCAAAAGAATAACTAGTAAGATATGAGGAGGTGGCTAGAATTATACATTTAAAAACTTGTTATCTCTTACAGATCAACAGATGGCAAATCCCTGTGCTTCAAGTGCAAAATATCAGATATCCTAGGGAATCCAGCTGATAACCTTTACTCTTGCTAGAGTATTTTCACAGACTAAACTGCTACCTACAAGTTCCCAGGCATTAAGAGCATTGTTTTTAATGGATGTTGCCAGACCAAATATTCCTAATCCTCTAAACTACACAGAATGAAAAAACTTTCAAAATGTAGAGACATAGAAAAAGAGACCAAAATCCTGTGGTGACAGGATGGGGTGCATTTCATCCCTGTTGTCCTGTTTGCCACTGGAATTGTATTGAAGAGGTTTAAAGTGACCCTATGAAGCATGAACTTACATCCTGATACTCTATTCAATTACAAAAAATGGTCACGTTATTCATTTGCACAATAGCTCACAGAACTTTAAAATAAATGAATAATAGTTTGGTAATGATTTGTCCTTGGACAATTTCTATCTGAACATGAGAAAATCAGAAAATATAAGAACAAAATAATAATAACAGTAATAACAACTACACATTTATATCATGCTTTAAAACTGACAAAGTACTTTCCTACCTTGTGAGGTAGACAATGCAAGTATTTTTACCCTTATTTTGAATTCCCCATGTGAAATACATAGGAAACATCACAGCCAGAATTCTAAAACAGGTCCTCTCAGTCTGTACAACTGTTCATTGGAGGTGCCAAAGAAATGCCTTGAAATTCACTGGAAGATAGATATATATATATATATATATATATATATATATATATATATATATATATATATATATATACATACATATATATATATAATTTATATTAATATCAATTATTATAATATAATTTATATAATTTTATATGTTCACCTTAGATATTACCATATATGTTATATATTACCATATTATATATATTTATATGTGTGTGTGTCTGTGTCTGTGTGTAATGAAAGAGTTTGTGATGGTAATTCATTATTAGAGTATTGCCAATTAGCTAAAATAAGGCTTATCACTAGGGAGCCTAGACTTAGTGATCAATGCAAATTATGCAAAGAAATAAAAGAAACTATAGGCATCACTGCTGGCTGTTAAAATTTAATGCCAAAAGAATAACTAGTAAGATATGAGGAGGTGGTTAGAATTATACATCTAAAAACTTGTTATCTCTTACAGATCAACAGATGGCAAATCACTATAAATCACCTAATCTCTCTTGACTTCAGTTTCTAAGTCTATAAAATGAAAGGGGACAGACTTCAAGGCTTTGGATCCTGTGGCTTTGAGGCCACAAGTGGCCCTCTAGGTTCTCAAGTGCAGACCTTTGAAGTGAATCCAAACTTCACAGAAACAAAATCTCTTAATAAAAGGATTTGTTCTGTAAAACTTGGACTCAGTCAAAAGGCCACACCCAAGGACCTAGAAGACCATACATGTGTCCTCAGACCACAGGTTCTCCACCCCTGGACTAGATCATTTCTGTGGCCCCAAGTAGTTTTAAAACCTACAATATGTGATCCTTTAAGCTCATGATTCTTTGGCTTCAGTTTTGGTGTCTCATGGAGGACTAAACTGGAAGTCTTGGCTTTATTACGTCCATGGTCTTTTCAAGGGATAGCCATATTGCAAAGCCAGTGTTGTCTATTTATATGATGTGGTTTGGGTGAGTCAAATACAAAAGCAAAAAACTTAGAATGTTGACCTGAGTAAATAGTGGGAATGTGATTTTGGGGAAGGGCAAAGTGGAAGGGTCCCAGACTTATTTCTTCAGTGTAGGGAATGCCCAGTGTAGAAGCTCTCCATACTGAGGACTGGAAACTCTTCAGTAACAGTCTTAAGCAGTTGCCTAGGAAATGATTTGTCCATGGTCAGGGTGAGGGGCAGGGCTTAAACACAGATCTTCTTGACCTCAAGGCTGGTTTCTACCACAATATTATACTGCCTCTGTTTGAAGAAGGCCTTGAGGGAACACATCACCTTTAAATTAAGTCTTTTGACATTGTTTAGGCACAGTCTGAATTAAGTTGTATGCAACATCACAAGCCTATGTGCAGGGTTCAAAGCAGGCTCAGAGAGGACTGAGTAGGCTGGTTTCATCTATTGCTGCCCCAACTTGTATAAAGACACCAGGCTCTAGGTTGTGGTCACCCTTATTGATGTGATGGCCCTTTTCTTTCCATCCTATTCCATGGTTTTCCTTCTGTCCTATTCATTTATCTTAGAGGGAAGTTAATGCTTTGTAAATCACACACATACACACATTTGCATAATGAGCACATGCACACAGAGGAAGAAAATATAGATGTAGGTGAGCTATACAAAGGACTGAAAAGTGGATTAAGAAATTTCTAATCTGCTCTGCTGTTCTTTTAGTTCTCTTACTGCCTATTTCTCCATTATCTCCTCTAGTTTCATGCCCACAATATTCCCTTTCTTATCTTTTCTGTACTATGTTCCAACTGACAATATAATATTAACTTTATGCAATACCCCTCAACTCAAATCATTTCCCATATTATGAAGAAATCACTTTTTCCCCATTAGCTCTTGGTATAATTCAAGCTAATACTTTTATTAACAAGCCCATCTTTTCAATACTCTATCTACGCAGCATCTCTTCACTACTTGCTCCCATTCCCTTTATATATTATTTAATTCTCAAAGTGAATTATTTAAATCCATAAAGCCATTTAGGATGTGAAGTGCATGAAACATGCTATTCAAAATAGAATCATATTATATTACAGTATTCGTACTTAAAGGAAACAATCTGTGGGTTTTGCTGTGTTAAATGTGTAGTCCAGAGGGAAATTGATAAGAAAGCAGAACCAAGGGAAGCGATAGAGTGTTCAAAGGTCAAACTGAAGTACAGTTAGTGTTTATATTCCAACTGGTTTCTGTCCTATGATATGTAGTCCTTTGAGCTTATGGTTCTTTGGCTCATTTTCTGGCGTTTCATCAAAGACTGAACTGGCAGTCTTGGCTTTTAGTCTACGATCTTTTCAAGGGAGCCATATTGCAAAGCCAGTGCTGTCTATTTATTTATGGAAACTGATTTGGTCTACTCAAGTATGAAAACAAAAAGCTTAACATGTTGATTTCAGTTAATATTGGTGGGAACATTTTTTTAGGGGAGAGTGAGGATTTTCCACTTCTCTTTGACTTAGGAGCATTACAGAGACATTTGTAAGGCTTTGTGGTATAGGAGGAAGAACACTGAAAGTCCAAGTTCTGTATCCATCTCTGTCTTTAAGGACAGAGCTGCATGAACATGGGCATATTGCTTGAAATTTCTCTTTTCACTGAATCACGGATTTAAATTAGGAAAGGACCCCAGGGGTCCTCTAGTTCAATCTTCTCATTTTAGAATCGTCAACAAATATTTACTAAACACTTACCATGCCAAGCACTGTGCTAAGCATTAGGAATACAAGGCAAGTACAGAGAGAGCCTATCCCTACCGTCAATGTGGTTACATTTTAATGGCAGAAAATAATGCATAAAAGGGAACTGGAAAGGTGTGAAGATGGGAGATAAAAGTGCCCTGAGTCTGACTTTTTTTGGAAAGGTGGGTCAGGAATGCAGCCGGCAAAGGAATGAACACTTGGCTGCCTTGAATATCTTCCTCAAAGCAGAGGTTCTAGGAGTAACCAGCCAGTCAGAGGGAGAAGCCATAGGTCAGTGTGTGAAGTCCAGGGCTGGAGTGAACTTCCAGGATGAAGAGGTTTCTGGGGCATTGTAGAGAAAGTCCAGAAAAGTGAGGAATGCATCCTTTAGATGAGAAAACGCCTCATTTTACAAAGAAGGCCCAGAGACTACTTCATCAAGCTTTCCCAGGTATTAACTGGCCAAGTGAGGATTCAAACTCAGGTCCTCTGCCTCTGAATACAGTGGTTTTTGCTTTCATTTCATTTATATGGCGCTTTGAAATTCTCAAAGCACATTCTTCACAACAACTCTGCAAGGCCGGCACAATTCTACCCGTTTTACAAATGAAGAAAGTTAACGTTTAAAAGGTTGAGGAATTTGACCATAGTCACAGGGAGTGTCTGAGGCAAGATTTGCAACAGCTCTTCTTGACTACAGGCTCAGCCTTCTCTCTGCTGTGATGCTTCTTCTCTACATGGAGTTAGCTCTTGTCCTGATTATTCCAGAGGCCTTACTGTGGGGCTCAAGTGAGATGTACGTGAAAGTGTTGTGGAATATATCCAGTACTATAAAATTCCAAGGTAATGATATTACTTTTATTTTTCTCTGTTCATGACTATAGAAAAATTTTATCTTAGTGGCCTTTCCTCCTCACTCATTCTCTTTGGGCCTTCTGAAACTTTTGTCACCATATGACACAATTTCCTTCTTGAAATTCTCTTTCCTTGGTCTTTGTGACACTACCACCAGATAATTGTCCCCCTATCTTTTGAATTTTCCCTTTTCTAATTCTTCCAAACCCCTCTATTTAGGCATTTTCCAAGATTCCATCCTCCTTTTAATTCAATTAAAATCAACCAGTGTTTTTTTTTTCTTTTTCTTTTTTTTTTTTTTGAGTACTTGTATAGTGGATAGAGACCCAGATTAGGGTTAAAGACTAGGGTTAAAGCCCTCCCTCTTCTAGGTATATGACCAGAGGCAAATCACTAAGCCTTTCGGTGCTCTAATCAACTCTATACTTTCAGAGAAAGTGCCTACCTACAATAAACTACTAGGAGGAACAGAAAACAAGCTAGGAATTCTAGGAGGGGGAGGTAAGAATAAAGTATTGGGAAGGAACGGATTGATCTCAGCCTTCTATTCTTCCCTTCCATCTTAGGAGATGTCATCTTCAATTTGAGACAATCTTAGCAAACTTTCCCTAAAGGTTTTAACATATAGCTTCCTCTTCCTCGGAGTCTTTCCAAAATGAGTGATTGATAGATATTATGGTTCTTCTGCAAATAGTTGGTAGGTTCTTAGAGGCTCTTTGCTTGGTTCTCCATTGTTTCTGCCCCATCAGGCAGGAAGTCCTACTCCCCTTTGGCAACAGGTTTTTGTAATGCACATTGCCTTTGTAGAGTCCATACATTTCAGATTTCCTACTTTCCCAACAGCTTGGTAAGGGAGACTTTCTGCCGTGTTGTATTTGTCATGGACATTCTGCTTCTAATAATTCAACAAGTGGAATAACCCAATTTTAGGCTGAACTTTTAAACCTTTGATTCAGATGTTTCTCTGATCTTACAGCCGCAGTCTATGTGTGTTATAATAGCAATGGGGAGGGGGCGCTCTAAAGAGGTTTAACATAAAGTGACTCGAGGGCTTGGCTTCACTTTTACAGGGTGAAAGGTCATATTTTGCTCTGGCTACAGAATGATAGAGTAATATTACAGGTAGAATGAACTATTCTGGGCAGCCAGGGAAGAAAAACCACATGTGTGAATCCTATTGGAAAAGCCTTTACAGAAAAATGAAGAGTACACTTTTATAGCATATTATCATGTCCTTAAAGAACATGCTTTTCTCTTAACAACTCATTATCAGCTGGCTTTTTCCAAAGTTTGTTTTCCAAGTTTTTCATTTAAGCCATTTGTGGACAGTTCGATGCCATTATGTGATAGTAAAAGGGCTTTAGTTCAATGAGTAGGGTGACTCTGGACTTTGGTTTCCTCATTTTTAAAGCGAAAGATTTGGAATAGATCAGAGATGTCAGATTTGTAGAGTAAGCCATGCAAAACTCCTGAGTCTGGGTCAAACCAGATTAAAATGAAATTGGGAAATGTTTAACACAACAAATAAAAATACTATACAATATAGATAATGTTAGTGATTTTCTAAGTCAATAATTGGCCTGCCATTGAACTAGATGATCCTTAAGCTTCTTCCCAAGTCTAGCACTCTATACTGTCTGTGTCTTGTGAAAGCTTGCAATTGAGAGAGGCCTCTCATAAGTGCAGTCCTTAAATAAAATTTATAGCTGTGCCTGCATATGAATGAAAAGATCCCATTTAAATTAGCTTAGTTTATTTTCCAATTTGAATTGAATGAATCGCTTCAAGACCTTTCTAGATTTCTGGAAGTGATTCTAATTAGTATGAGATCCAACTGATGTTTTAATGGATTAAATGGGAACAACATCATGTATTTACTAAAAACACCCATTAGTTTCAGAGTCCCATATGAGGAGCTGTGGGAGATCTAGCTAAGACGCGGTGCCTACCCTCAAGGAAGATCATAGTTATGCAGATAGAAGGAACCTGAGGAGACATCTTGTCAAACCCTTTCATTTTCTACTTGAAGAAACTAGGCCCAGAGAATTTAAATGACCTGCCCAAGGCCACATAGCTAGTAAGTGACAAAGGTAGGATTTGAACCAAGGATCTCTTTCATACTCTGGTATATACTCTGGTACTATTCAGTGTTCTTGGGACTCCTAGTTGTAACACATCTCCAATGTGATTTTTATAGTTCTGTATTATTGATTAATTACATATCATCAGATCATAGCAACTAAAAGAGACCGAAGTCTAGTCCAACCCCTCATTTTTCAGACAAGAAAACTGAGGGCCCAGAGTGTGAAGTGAGGTTGCCCGAGATGACACTGGAATTAAATGGTAGAGTCAAGATTCAAAATCGTCTCTCCTGATTCCAAATCTAGAATTCTTTTTACTGTATTAGAGAGTTCTCCTACTCTAAAAGCCCTTTCCATTTTGTTAGTTTAGGGGTCTCCAACTCTTTTTTTTCTTGCAGGAAGAAGCTGAAAATGACCAGGGAAAGAAGGAGTGCCAAGAGTGTTGGAAAAGTGCTTTTCTTTCTAGAATGGGGATTTGAGAGAATGATGAAACATGGAGAATGAAGAAAAGGGGGGAGAATAGACCCTGGAGAATAGATATTTAATAGTTTTGGAGAACTTTCAGATAAACTTTTACATTTCTTGTTCTGCTACTTACTACTTGTGAAACTTTAGGTAGCTCACTTCTTCACTCCGGGCCTCAATCCCTTCTTTGTAAAATCAGGAGGCCTTATGGCATATGTCTAAAGCTCCACTGAGCTCTAAATCCTAGGATCTCAGTATCTAGGTGTTCCCTTTTGTAAGACCTGAAGGTATCTCCCTGATGCCCCCAAAATTGGAAATAAAAGCTGCTAAATTACTTTAGCCATGTTACACCTGGCAGGCAGATTTTTTTTAAAGTAAATGAATAAATTGACCAGATGTTTGGACATTATTCTAAGTCATCTTCAAGTTAGAGGTCACTCATAAAGGCATGAAGGCATGCGGGTCACACCAACTCTGGCTTTCATAATGAAGCACTTACTGCTTCTAAGGCATGAGACAGATCTTCCAAGTTGTCTTCATAGCCATGGAAAAATCAGCACATTCTATTATATGTGTTCTTTGCTCCTAACTCTTTCCCCATGAAACATAACCCCCTGCCAGCCCCTTATAAACAGTGCACAGTCAGGGCTCCAGGCTAGCCACAAAGTCTGTGTTTGTTTTAGGAAAAATGCATTAAACAGCAAAGATAGCTTCCCCTAAATGGCCAAGACCTCCACAACTGACAA
The DNA here is from genome assembly GCF_003287225.1 of Phascolarctos cinereus. Taxonomy (NCBI): domain Eukaryota; kingdom Metazoa; phylum Chordata; class Mammalia; order Diprotodontia; family Phascolarctidae; genus Phascolarctos; species Phascolarctos cinereus. The sequence continues at coordinate 178,636,300 of NW_027556402.1, read as the reverse complement.
CAATTACGGAAAGGATACAGGGGTTGGGAAAGGAGACCACAAAAGAAAACCAGCATGGAATTTTGTAATGGAAGGAAATTACAATATGAAGAAAACTTCTTTTTTTTTAAAGTTAGCAAAGACACTAAACCTCCTGTAGTATCGTACATTCTTAAGAGTGAAGAATCTCAATGAGAAGAATTATGGTGAGAAAGAGGGAAATAGTGATTTGCTATGGAGCCTGTTTTTCTTACTATGTATGTAATAGCAGTGAATGGACAGGATTGTAACAGCAATCCAAGTTCATTAGGATCAAAATGCATTTTCATCTTCTTTGTGAGAGGCAGACTGAAGTTAAGAGCCGTGGGTTCAAGTCCTAATCCTTATGCTTATCCTCCTGGAGTCTAAATTTCTTCATTTGCAAACATGGACAATCATACTTGTATCATGCACCTCAGAGAGTTGTGAAAACCAAAAGAGCAAATGAATGTCAAAGAGCTTTGTAAAATGTAGTTTAACTGCAAGCGGTTCCCATAGAGAAGTCACTAACAATTCCCCCCCCCCTTCATCCTCAGCTCATATCATTCAGATATCTTTATTCACTTTCTCTTCCTTCCTTTTGTTCTCAAATGAAAAGGTGACTCTTCTCTTGGCCAAGGCAGACGTCCGGAGGGACCCTTGATCCTGCCCCTCCTGACTTCAGCAGATTTCCCTACTATCATCTTCACTCTGTTTGTCTTCAATGTCTCACTCTGTACTGGCTTCTTCCGTAACAGTCTGCAAACATGCCGCCACTGGAATCTGAATGACTCTAGAGGAGAGAGAGAGACTGATGACTTGGCACAGCCCTGTCTCCCTTAAATCCAATTCACTTACAGGTCAAGACATCACCTTCCTGATGTCAACCGTCCTCTTTTGAGAATGAAGGAGAAACAACAAACATGCCTATGTTTTCCCCATTCTTTGAAGAACTCTCATTTGATCTTACCATCTTCTCTTAGCACACTTTATACCTTTCTTCCCCCTTGGACAACCTCCTTGAGAAAGACATTTACAATCATTGCCTTCACTTTCTTTCCTTTCACTTTCTTCTGAAACTTCTAGAAATTGACTTTCAGCCTCATCATTCACCTGAAACTGCCCTTTTCAAAATTCCCAGTGACTTCTTAGTTGCCAACTCCCGTGGTCTTTTCCCAATTCTGTTCCTTCTTGACCTCTCTGTAACATTTGACACTGTCAATCACCATCTCCTTTTGGACACTCCAGCCTTTCTAGGTTTTTGTGATGCTGCTTTCCACATATTTTCCTCCTATCTCTCAAACCACTCCTTCTCATTCTCCTTTGCTAGCAAGTCAGTTAGGCATTCTATAAACCTCATTCCCTTTCTTCTTCCTTAAGTGATTTGCCAGGGTCACCACTAGTATACATCAGAAGTAGGGCTTGAATCTAGGCCTTTTTGATTCTGAGGTTATCTCTAGCCACTATTGCATGCTGCCTCAATTTCTTATCCAGTATTTTCTCCCCATTATACAACACTGGGCAATGATTGTGAATTAATGTTACAAAGAGAGGAGAAATGAGACCCTTGTTATTCTAGAATTATAGTTCTGCAAACAACATTTAATTAACCATGTTTTAACCTAAATTTCCATTCCTTAAAAAAAGGAAAAAGATTTAGTAGCAGAGGAGAAGAGGAGTGGCATAATAAATAGTGAGTTGGCCTCAGTCAGGAACACCTGAGTTGAAATCTCATCTCTGACACAAGGCCCTGGTCAAGTTACTTAATCTCTCATTTCCTTAGGCAATTCCCTTAGACTGAGTTATAGAATAGTGGCTGAAGTACGTTGGTGAAGGGAGTTTTCTCACCAGAGGTTCCCTGTACCAATGGAATAATGATAATGATAATAATAATAAAGTATTTATGTAGTACCTACTGTATGTCAGATACTGCGCTAAGTGCTTTTACAAATACTATCTCATTTAATCCTCACAACAGTCCCAGGAGAGAGCTGCTATTATTATCCTCATTTTATAGCTAAAGAAACTGAGGGGAAACAAATTAATTGACTTGCCCAGGATTCCACAGCTAGTAAGTGTGTGACTCCAGATTCTGCACTCAGGTTTTCTTGACTCCAGCCCTAACACTCTATGCACTGTACTACCTAGCTGTCTAGGTGAAAATCTAGAATCACAGGTTCAGACAAAAGGGGAAAAAAAGTAAGGCAAACTAGAAAATTTAACTTTAGACTTAATATTTCTTTGACAGCAACAAGAAAGCCATTTATTTTCATGGTAGACTTAAAACAAGTATTTTTTCCTACATTAAAAGATGTGGTTGCCTTGACATTGTAACAGAGCCCTGGAAAGAATCTCAAAGTGAAAACCACATAATTATATTATTGTTGTTTGGGCACAAAATGATACTAGAACAGAAATAATCATTATTTGTTATAATAATAAATAGATAGTTGCAAAGCACATTTTTAATACCACGAGGCATTAAAAAGCTTCAGTACTGTTTTTCAGAAGAATGTGATATGATGTGCTGTTAAATATCATCTTTACTAATTTGTATGTTATATTAATGTTATCTATCTTTCTGGCTTAACCTGTGATTTATTCAGGAGGGGTAACTGTGTGGAAAATCCTTCCCCTGATGCAGATGGGCAATCTGTTATTATCATATTCATTATTATCTGTAACTTATTGTTTTAAGCAGATGCCTGGAGCACTGAGAAGTGTGTTTTTTGCCCACTGTCCCACAGACATGCCAGAAGTAATATTTTGATATAGGTTTTTCCTGACTCCAAGGTTAGCCTTTGATCCACTGTGCAAAAGTCACTCTCATATATACGTGTGTGTGGTTGTTGTAAAGATCAGATAATACAATGTGCTCTGCAAACCTTAAACTGCTATATTAATGTCAGCCATTGTATATATGTATGCATATATATATATATATCGAAATCTATTATGCATATATAGGCATCTATATACATATATATCCATGTATGTATGTATCAACATCTTCCACTAAAATTCTAGATCTATATGTGGCACGTGAGTAACCAAATGGGTTATGGAAGGTTATATAGCAGAATACTGTGCAAGCTCTGATAGCTTAATCATAGGGTTGGACTAAATGGCCACCAAGGTAGCTCCTGGTTAAAAAAAAATGGATAGTGCTTAGTTTAAGCCGTTAAAGATCTTCAGAATCCTAATTGTACCATCTACCAGATGCATCATCTCTTCTAGCTTCATAGCATTTCAAAGTTGAGAAGCATATCTTTTATATCATCGTTCTCGCCATTGATAAAATACTGATCTGCCAGGGCTAAGTAGAGATATCTAATGTATAGTATTAGAGACTTCATAACAGATGGATTTTATTCTTTTTTGTTGGTTTTAATAGAGCAAAGGAAAAAGGGGGGAGGGAAAGGTGTTATTGAGTTATTTCAGGCATATCTAACTCTTTGTGACCTCTCTTGGGGTTTTCTTGGCAAAAAAACTGGAGTGGTTTGTCATTTCCTTCTCCAGCTCATTTTACAGATGAAGAACTGAGGCAAACAGAGTTAAATGACTTGCTCATGGTCACACAGCTAGTAAGTGTTTGCGGCCAGATTTGAACTCAGGAAGATGAGTCTTCCTGATTCCGTGCCTGGCACTCTATACTCTGTGCCACCCAGCTGCCCCTAGGGAGGGATATACCAGGGAAGAAATGTGAAAGAAGAGTGAGGAACTTTCTTCTCAAAATTAGGTGTGCCAGAAGTCGAGTATATAAGAATGGAGGTGACGGAAGGGAGTAGGCGTTAAAGGTACCTGAGCCCTATCCAGGTTGATACTATTCATAAAACACTCTTTGACTATCTTTGTTCAACCATCTATAAATCCACCCAGCTATAGTGTGATTCATTCTACTTCTATACATCTTTCTATGTAAATATTTCTAAACGACCTCGTCAAGACTCAAGGAAACATAACACCTCCCCAGTCCAGCTGTGAGGGGAGGCATCAGTTTCACCTTCGCGCTGACTGGTTTGTTAGCATCCGTAAGCATCTCTGCCCAGTCATTTTCTCCCTCACTTCTCCCGGCAAGGTAGGGAATGCTCACACAGGCTTCTGTTCTCTTTGTGGTGCTGCATGGAGGATGCTCGGCTATGTACTTGTTCACCCTTTATTCTCAGCAAGGCTGAGTGCTAGTTGTTATGAGTGTGACTTGCCGAAACCACTGCCTTCTCTGCAACTTACTCTCATATCTTTGACCTGATTTGGTAGTTTCCATTTCTTCCTGTTTCATCTTTCCCTCTAGTCAATCACTCAACAAACATTTATTAAATTTCTATTGTGCCAGACACTGTACTTAGCCCTGGGGATGCAAAGAAAGGCAAATAAAAATAGTTTCTGCCCTCAAGGAGCTCGTAGTCTAATGGGGGAAAAACAACGTGTAATGACTAGGTGTAAACAAGAAATATACAGGATAAACTGAATATAATCACAGAGGGAAGTCACAAGCATTTAAGGAAAAGAATTCTTGAAGAAGGTGGAATTTTAGCTAAGGCTCTAAGGAAGCCATAGAAACCAGGAAGCAGAAATGAGGAGGGAGAAAATTCTACGCATGGGATTCACCCAGTGAAATCGCATTATCTTCAGACAATACCTAAATGTGTCTTAGATTCCACTTGAATCTGACTGCTGTATATCCCTACTCCCACAAAACAATGCCCAGCCTCCCAACAGGCACACTGAAAATAGTTTCCCACACCATTCTCCAGCCCTGCCTGCTCCCCTCACCCCTAACTACATTGTCCTTCACAAAGGTTGTGGAGAATGAAGTCCTCCTGATTAACTAGAGGTTGTTTGCCCCCTGATTTGCTGTAGAGACATCATAATGACAATGCATGATTACACTTCCCTTTCTAAGTGTTCCCCACCGTCAGTTTCATAGCTGTTTTTGCTCCAAATCAAGCAAACTCATCAGTCTCTTGTTTCCAAACCAGACTCTTTCCCCATTTTATGAAAATCAAGACATTTGTTTAGTTGTCCCAGTCGTGTCCTACTTGTTGTGTCCCCATTTGGGGTTTTCTTGGCAAAGATGCTAGAGTTGTTTGCCATTTCCTTCTGCAGCTCATTTTACAGATGAGGAAACTGAGGCAAACAGAGTTGAGTGACTTGCCCAGGGTCACACAGCTAGTAAGTGTCTGAGGCTGGGTTTGAACTTAGGTCTTCCTTGACTCCAGGCCTGGTAAGTCACCACAAAGATGCCCAAATAGGATATTTACATATAATTAAATATCCACAGAATGATGGATATCTAACCATAGAATGACTAGGTACTTAGTTATGGGGCATATGCTATGAGTATCATAGAAATCTGGTGGAAAAAAAAAGGCCAATGACAGCTGATCTAGGAAAGGAAGGCTCCATGTAGGTGGCGGGACCATCTTTCCTAGGCATGGAAACATGAACAGGTGGATGGATGGCCGCAGTGCACATGTGAGATAAGCGGCTTGATTTACATTTCCTTAAAAAAAAGTCATTAACTTAAATTCCAGGTCACCTCACCTTGTTTCCAAAGTAAATCAGTGTGAGTTTGGAGACCTTTTCAGGCTATTCTATTTCTTACTCTCTCCTTTCTATTTTCTGTGTTCTGGTCCCAGAGCATTCCCTTAGTTAAATGTTCAAATAACTGTTATGCACAACTTGCTATTCCTTTCAAATATACAACAAAATTATCATGTAAATTTCTTTCTTTCCTTTTTTTCTTCCCTCCTCCCTGTCCCCACCCTAAAGATGGCTACCATTAGACACAAATAAGTATACACACACATATATGCACCCACTCACACACACACACACACACACACATATACATATACACATATACTTCTATACATACTTCTATTTATCAGTTCTTTCTCTGGATGCAGATAGCATCTTTTTTCAAATGGCCTTTTTTTGGTGGGTCAACTGGGGTTAAGTGACTAGCCAGAATCACACAGCTAGCAACTGTCAAATGTCTGTAGCCGGATTTGAACTCAGGTCCTCCAGACTCCAGGGCTGCACGTAGCTGCCCCTTCATGTGGCTTTCAAAAATCAAATTTAAATAAGGAGAAATATTAATTTTTCATGGGTAGACAGGGCCAATATAATAAAAATGACAATTCTACCAAACTAATTTGTATATTCAATGCCATCCTGATTAAATTACCAAAAATTTATTTTACTGAATTAGAAAAAATAATAACAAAATTCATTTGGAAAAACAAAAAGTCAAGAATATCAAAGGAAATGAAAAAAATGTAAAGGAAGGAGGTTTAGCAGTACAGATCCTAAACTACATTATGAGTAATTAATTAAGTAATTAACATGCTACTTTTATGGATATCTTCCATTTCATGTCACAACATGAGTAAAGCTGGAGGAAAGTATGGCTGAAATACAGATTCCTAACCCCCTCTGCTCTAAGAATTCATTTTATAGTAAACATGTCAATAACACTCACTTTCTTCAGTGAGCCCAGTTACTCAAATTTATCAAAATTTGAAATTAATATTTTCCCTTCAATTAAATAAATATGTATTAAAGGGATCCTTTGTGCCAAGCATTGTGCTAGGTGATGGAGATACAGTGACAAGCTAGAAGAGTTCTTGACCTCAACAAAAACAAAACATATGGAAAATAATTAGAGCATAGAGACAATAATAATTGGGGAAATCAGGGAAAACTTCTGTAGAAGCAGCATTTGAAATGAGTGGTGAAAGGATTAGTCTGGAGATGAAGGGAATGAGCAATCAGAGCAATTGAGGCAACAGGGGCATACTGGGTCAAAGAACAGAGGCTGGGGTTAAAAGCTTTGTATGGAAAGCAGTGAGTAGGTCTGTTCATCTGGAGCCTAGAATGCATGAAGGGAAGAAATAGGATAAAAACTAAAAATGGTTAACATCTGTATAACGCTTTTAGCTTTGCATATCATTTTACACATGTAGCAACCCCTCTGGGCATCCTCTCCCAGCTCATACTGGACTAAGGTTCCCAGTGGGCACCCTCTCCCCTTTGGGTTCTAGGGGTTGTAGCTTTTAGTATTATTATTCATGAATGGTTTGTTCACCTTGAATATCAGCCATTAGTTTTTAGAAAATGGGGTTACTAAGGTGGTAAATTAAGAATAATTGATATAAAACATCTTCCTCCCAAACAATTGGAGGGAGTACACTTTCTTTTTCATTGGACTTTAACTTACAGAGAACTTGTGGCTAGAGTGGAAATTCATAGTTCCTGGTTACTGGGTGTCCTTTTCTCCCATTGTGCACTTCTCATGAAGTTTTCCATCGGTATGGTTCTCTGCTGGCATCTGATGAGATCTGAGGGCTGCAAGCCTTGTACAATCCTTTCTGTGATTTGTCTAACTTATTCTCAGTGTTTATCTTTCTACCATCAGACACTACTGACTATTGCTGGTACTAAAGGTAACCCCAGATCTTATTTTGCTTCAAAATCCATGAGGTTGTCCCCTAGACAATACAAAGGGAGGGGATGGGACAGTGTAACGTCCTTTCTGGGGCTCACATCCTCCCCTCCGCTTGCTACCCTCTGGCATGGGTGCACAGGTCTGCCTACTGAAGTGGTTCCTGAGTTTAGAAGCTCCTGAAACTTGACTGCTCAGTTCCTGAGATCCATGCTTCCAAACCCACTTTCTGTGTTCTACATGGGCCCAGGGCTGTGTCTGGTTCTTTTAGCCAATCACAAAATATTTTCTTTGTGTAATGACCTGAATTCATCCAATGACCCAAATACTTCACTGCTCCTGAATCAGTTAAGGACTTTTTCTGATGTAATGGAGAAGTCTAGACCTTTTATTTATATTAATTTAAGTGGGTATACAAATCCTCATCCTTACACATAGATTATCTCATTTGATCCTCACAACAACCCTATGAACTGGTTACCATTACCAGCATTTTCATTTTATAAATTAGGAAACTGAAATTCAGAGAGATTAAGTGACTTTGATAGTATCACACAACTCATAAGTATCTCTGGTAGGATTTGATCTCAGTTCTCCTTTTATTCCATATCTCTATCATACTACCTAGAAGCCTTCAAATATTAAATCAATCTGGAAAGATAGGGCTAGATTTGGAGATGTTTTAAATGCCAAACAGAAGAGTTTCCCTTTTGTCCTAGAGGCACTAGAGAGCCACTGGAGTTTTTTGAATGGGGGGGAGGGAGAGGTGTGACATGGTTAGATTCATACTTTAGGAATATAACTTTGGTATCTCTATGGAGAAGGTATTGGAGAAGGTAAAGACGTGAGGCAAGAAGTGATATGGGCCTGAATCAGGTTAGTGGCCTATGGGCAAAGAGAAAAGGACAGACGCAACAGATGTTGTAGGGGTAAAAATGACAAATCATGGCAACTGATTGAATATGGACAGTGAGGAAGAGTGAAAAGTTGGCAATGAGTTGTGAATCTGGGTAAGTAGGAAAATAGTGGTACCTTCTATAGAGATAGGAATGTTTGGAAGAGGAGCAGATGGGGGGGCAGGGACAGAAGATAATGAGGTCTCTTTCATCCATGTTAAACTTGAGATACCCGTGGCACCCTGCAGTAGACATGTCCAGTGAGCAGTTGGTGATGTGGATCTGAAGATCAGAAGAGACCTGAGGGCTGGATATGCACATTTGGAAGGCATTTTCTTTGAGAAGATAATAAAAACATGAAAACTATGGGGATAGATGTGATCACATGTGTATACATAAATATATATACAGATACACACATACATACATATATATGAGAAACAGAGACAGAGAGGGAAGGGAAGGGAAGGTATGTCTAGTATTTCCTTAACTGAATCTCCTTATCTGAGTCCCTTTTACCAATTGAATATAAGCTCCTTAAGGACAGACCAAGTTTCATTTTTGTGTTTTTATCCCCAGAGCCTAGCACAGTGTCTGGCATATAGTAAGTGCTTGACAGATGCTTTTTAGGTTGAATGAAGACATAAATTTTTTTCTCAGGCTTTTATACATTATGTGTTCATAACATTTGTTGTTAGGGAAGGGAAGGGAAGGGAAGGGAAGGGAAGGGAAGGGAAGGGAAGGGAAGGGAAGGGAAGGGAAGGGAAGGGAAGGGAAGGGAAGGGAAAGGAACCTAGGACTAGAGATAGGAAGAGGAATATAGATTATAATCCCCAAAGGAGACTGAAAAGGATCCATCAGGAAATTATTTGGGGGAACTAGAAGAAGACAGTATTGTGAAAACTAGGGGAGGAGATAGTATCCAGAAGGAAGGAGTGGTCACTGGTGTCAGATACTGCAAAGAAATCGAGAAGCATGAGGACGGAGAAAAGGTCATTGAATTTAGTCTATTTATAGTTCCTCATATATAACATTCCCATCTCTGTGCTTCTGCACAGACTGTCATTTATGCTTGGAACTCCCTCCCTCTTCATCTCTGCCTCCTAGAATCCCTATTTCCCTTTAAATTTCATCTCAAGAATCACCTTCTGGGACTTTCTCCCCCAGGGATGTACAGATAAATTTTTGCTAATGGCTGTTAAAAGAACAATCCACAGCACACTTTTTTTTTTTTTTGGTCTGGGCAGTGGGGTTAAGTAACTTGCCCAGGGTCACACAGCTGGCATGTGTTATTGTGTCTGAGGCCAGATTTTAACTCAGGTTCTCCTGACTCCAGGGCCGGTGCTCTATCCACTGCGCCACCTAGCTGCCCCCATAACATACTTTTAAGCCTATTATGTGTTACTAATGTTTTCTCCATCACTTTATTAAGTCTATACAATCCAAAAAAAAAGCAATAAATCAGACCCCAATTTGAAGTGTTTGCCAGTTTTCTAGGTGTAAATGCTCACACCAAAAACTTGTTAGCTCCAACATACAACTGTCCCCTTAGCTCCTATTGCCCCTACCCCATTATTTATATGTAATTTTATATTTATTTCTATAGTATATCTTATTTTCCCAACTGCAATCCTTGAGGAAAGAGAACTCTTTAACTCTTGTAAAGGAATCTCTAGCATCTAAAATGTAGTAGATACTTAATAAGTGTTTCATAATTGATTCATTGATTACTTTAACTGTTTAGCATACCATATAAAGGCAGGTCCACAAAAGTCACAAGTTTAATGGACAGTATTTATTCCTTATGCCCTAGGTAAAAGAGTATAATATTGAGGAGCTACAATGACTGGAAAACATACCCACAAGAAAAGGAAACATAATTTTTTGGATTTTGATGTTGAACTGGTATCTAGTCAAATTGTTGCAATTCTCTCCCAGAATAAAATATTTTTTAAAACCATAGTAATCTCTTTGAAGGTGTTGCTGTGGTTGGAGCACTTAAATCCCATCAGTGATAAGGGGACTTCTTGATTGTCTGAGAGTGAATTCAGGAGTGCAGAACAGATGAATGAGCTATGACTAGAGTGCCCAGTCCAGCCAGACCTAACCCAGTGGACCTAGAAGAGGAATTCTTGTTTGAGTCAAACAGAAGCAGGGTATTCTGAAGCCTAAAGAAATTTTGAAGCCAGAGTACCCAAAACCTAGATAGCATAGCCTCACCCAATCTGCACAAGATAGTATTTTTGTAAATGCTTATTATAAAATTCCATGTTCTTTCTCAATTTATTTTTTACTTTCCTTTGGGGATAAAACCCTTGAAAAAGACACACTGAACCTTGATAGTGTATTGGCAGAGGGATGAAAATGAGTGAGTCTATTAGCTAGTTATTGCCAGGGCAAGCAGGGATGCTGGCAGGGGCAGAATAGGCTGAAATGGAAGAATTCTGAATGGAAAGGATCTATCTGACTCAGAAAAAAGTGTTTGTAGAAGGGTTTAGACATCAGCCAGGTTTAAAAGTCATAAACAATAAATAAAGTGGAATCTTATGTTCTCTACACTTCTCAACTAGCTATGCAGAGATGAGGTTCACTGTAGAAAATTGGCTGTGAAAGCCAGCCTGGTCTCATCTCTTGTTTTTGAGGATGCCTTAAGTTCATGTATAGCCAATTCTTATGAAAATGTTATAGAGATGAGAAAGTTGGCATACAACTCAGTAATTGTAAATATCTTTGTGGGCATCTTTTTTTGTCATAAAGATGCTCTATATTGTCATTTCCATTTTTTTGGAATCTTCCACTCTTTGAATTGTCTTGAGAATAGTCTCCTGTGTACTTTTAAAATTGTGTTGCTTCCAACATGAATTTCTTCCAGCTGTTCTCCCCAACTTTATTGTCTCCTCCTCACAGAGTACATTGGCACAGAATCATTTGGTACCGACAATCACACCAGGAGCTCACCTGAAACCTGTACCATAGTGATAGATCTGTCCTTTTCCCAAGAGACAGGAGTGAACAAACATCAGCTTATCCAAGGATATAGGGGAAGGAAATGTGGGTTTGGGTTTAAATACATTCAAGCACACTTAAATACAAGCCAATCAATCCAATTTGTATTTATATACTTAAAGTTTTTGACAGTTTATTTACCCACTCTGTAATGACAAAGTTCCATTTCTTGTCTATCCTAGACCTGGGATCAAACAACAGCCCTGTGGCCCATTCTTAATTGTGGTGGATATTAATTGGTTGGCTGATTGCTGCCCTTCATTCTTGAAGAAGACCCAATAACATCACACATTGGGGTCAAGATACAGTTTATCTGGCTGTGTCTGATGCTAACAGTATAAGTTTGGAAGGCTCTACCACAGGTCGGGCACAAATGGTCCGTATGAATATTTGGAGCGGAGATGTCTCTAAATGTGTGTATCTCACATTTCTTTTGAGCTACTGTAATTCTGCTTTGCTCATGGGGCACGGTGCCTTCTTTGATTCAGGCATGCTATTCTCTATAGCCCTGTGCCAGTGGCTCCCATGTCTCACAATCAACTCCAGAGTTCTTCAGAGATTCCTTGAGAGTGTGCTTATATTGCTTCTTCTGACTTCAATGTGAACACTTGCCTTGTATGAGTTCTCATATGTTTAAGCAAACATATGTGTGGCAATTGAACAACTTGGCCAACCCATTAGAGTTGAGCTCTTTGCAGTAGAGTTTGAATGCTTGGCAGTTCAGCTCAAGAAAGGACATCAGTTCTGGTACCTTATCTTGCCAGATGATCTTCAAAATCTTCCTAAGACGATTCAAATTGAACCAATTCAGTTTCCTGGCATGGTGCTGGTATAATGTCTAAGTTTCCCAGGCATACAATGAGGGTCAGTACAATGGCTCTGTAGACCTTCACTTTGGTAAGTAGTCTAATACCTCTTCTTTCCCACACTTTTCTTTGGAGCATCCTAAACACTGAAATAGTTCTGGCAATGTGTGAATCAACCTTATCATCTGGGTGTACATCCCTGAAAAGTATACTGCCAAGGTAAGTGAATTTATCTATAGTGTTCAAAATTTCTCCATGTGCTGTAACTAATGGTTTTCTATACAGATGGTAGAGTGCTGGCTAATGGAAAACCTCTGTTTCCTTGGTATTAATGGTAAGGTCAAAATTAGCATAAGCAGCAGAGAATCGTTCCATACTTTGTTGCACCTCAGCCTTTGTGGCTGTATTGAGTGCACAATCATCTCCAAACAGAAAGTCACACATGACCTTTCCTTCCACTTTAGTCTTGGCTTGTAGCCTATTCAAGTTAAATAACTTACCATCAGTGAAGTAGCTGACCTTGATACCATTTTCTTCCTTGTTGAAGGCATCTGGAAACATCACTGAAAACATCATGCTAAAAAACATGGGAGCAAGTACACATCCCAGCTTCATTCCATTGGTGACTGGGAAAGCATGAGAGAATAGGTGGATATCATAAAAATAGGGAATGGACAAACAGACCTCTTACATAGCAATCCTGTTTTGCTAGGAAAAAGTATTTCTGATTTAATACCACCATAAATTAATAGAATGTAATTAATGTAATAATACAGTGAATGATAGGGGGGAAATTAGGAAAATCTAATTAAAGGGCAGAATCTAGAATAGATTTTTTTGTCTTATAAGACCTTTGCTTAATCTGGATGGATACTGTATATAGTGATGAATCTGTAGTTCTAGAGAACAAAATCTCCATGGAAAACAAAGGAAACTACCAGAGGCAATGAGTTCTGATCTATAAATACTAAATTAGGAATGACCGTGATAGAATGATGATGGTTAGAGATATCTATGTCAATACCATTTATGATTACCTACTGATAAACATGGTCAAGTTCAATTTTTCATAAGACCTTTCCTCCAACAAAACAGCAAGGAACAGATCAATGAAGCATCTTGGATAGGCCAAGAGAATCTAGGTCATTGGCTAGGTATACTTGAAGAGGCAGCACTCTATTGAAGACAGAACACTGGACCTGGAATCAGGAAAGAGCTGGGTTCAAATTCTGACTGAAACACATGCTAGTTGTGTCAGCATGGACATGTCACTTAAACTTTCTAGGTCTATTTTCTCATTTATCAAATGGGAATAACAGCTATATTTAGAGAAAGTACCAACCTACATCAGTAGAATAATGATAATTGTAATTACTTACTATGTAAGTGCTTACTATGTGCCAGGCACTGTGCTAAGCACTTCACAAATATTATTTCATTTAATCCTTATAATGACCCTGGGAGGTAGATGCTATTATTACCACCCCCACTTCCCATTTTGCAATTAAAGAAACCGAGGCAAACAAAGGCTAAATTACTTGCTGAGGGTAACACAGATGGTAAGTATCTGAGGCCAGATTTAAATTCAGGTCTTCCCTATTCTAGATGCAGCACTCTAGGTCCCAGGACCTCATCTGGAAGTTGCCTATACCAGTGAAACCACAAATTTAGTCCCTCGTACTATTCCTAAAATTTAAAAAAGTAATTGAACAAATAAAATCCATGAAGATAGATTTAGAAAAATAATAGGGTGGGAAAAATACTTGTATTAAATATGGACAGTAAAATCTGATGTCCAAAATACATGGGAAACTAAGACAAACATGTAATGCTAAGATTCACTACTCCTCCCCCTCACTTTCTCTTTTTCCCCTTTATCTTATATATATAATACACACACACACACACACACACACGTACACATATGTATGCACACATATATATACATACATACATATGTATATACACACATATATACATGCATACATATGTATAGATATGTAGGAAAAGTTATGAAGTTAAAAAAACTATTATTGGCTACATGAAAACGTACTCAATCACAAACAGAAAAAATGCAAATTAAAAAAACTATGTGGCTCCTCAGACTACTAAAGTTGGTAAAGGTTACAAAAGGTGAGACAGTCAATGTTCGAAGGGCTATGGTAAGATAGGCACATTGATGTAGGTAATAGACTTGGGAAATGATCTACCTGTTCTTGATATAAATTTATAGAACTGTGTAACAAAAGTGACTAAACTATCTATACTCTTTAACCTAATAATTCCACTATTGTGTTTATTCTATGGAGAAGATAAAAACCAAAGTGTGATATAGACCAAAATATTCAGAGCTGTGCTCTGTATGGGAGTGAAGAACTGTAAACAAGTGGGTACCTATCAATTGGGAAATGGCTGAGAAACTATGGTCCATGAATGCAATAGAATATTATTGTGCAATAAGAAATTACAAATCTGAAGATTCAGAGAAACATTTGCATGAACCCATGCTAAAAGAAATCAGAATCAAGAGAACAATAAACACAATGATGACTATAACAACGTAAATTAGGAGAATAAAAGAAAATCAAACTCTGTGTAATTGAAAAACTAATAAAGATCCCAGAGGTTCCATAATAATACATACCTTTCCCCTTAGGGTAGAAGGGAAACCACTAAGATGAAATATAATATACATGATCAGATATGGTCATTGAACCAAATGTTTTTTAGTTATTTTTCTTTATTAAAGAAGGGCTCAGTCTGGAAGGTGTGCATCAAGTTATTAAAATGTAAGATGAAATACTTCAATAAAATATTAAATCAAAATGTATCAATAAATTATACTTTTAAAAAAAAGAGAAATTGGAGTAGTTGGTCTCCTTCCAGCTGCAATACTATCATTTTCTAATATACTGTATTGCTAGAACACTACATAATTTTTTTGTTTCATTAAATCACATTTTAAATATACTAGAGAAATAATAATTAAGGAATTGCTACTTGTGAATTCTTTTGGATGATAATGAATTATTAGCCTAATGTATCTTTACTCTAAATCCAAATTCAATATCAGTCAATAATATGATATAGAAGCCAAAAAGCTAAAGTTATCTTGGGCTGCATCAAGACAGGCATGGTATCCATCTCACACCTATCAGATTTGCTAACAATAAAGGAAAATGACAAATGCTGAAGGGGATGTGGTAACATTAGGATACCAATGGTGGTGGAATTGTGAACCACTCTAACCATTCTAGACAATAATTTGGAACCATGCACACAGGGCTATAAAATCATGCATACCTTTGACCTAGCAATATCATTACTAGGTCTATATTCCAAAAAATATCTAAGAAAAGGGAAAAGGGCCTATTTATGCAAAAATATTTATGTGAGCTCTTTTTGTGGTGAGAAAGAATTGAAAATTAAGGGAATGCCCATCAGTTGGGAAATGGCTGAACACACTGCAGTGTGTAATTGTGATGGAGTACTGTTGTGCTTGGGGAAGCTAGACAGCATAGTGGATAGAGTTGCAGTCAGGAAGACTCTTCTTTCTGAGTTCACATCTGGCTTCAGACACTTACTAGCCTTGTGACCCTGGGTAAGCCACTTAACTCTATTTGCCTCAGTTTCCTTATCTGTAAAATGATCTAGAGAAGGAAATGGCAAACCACTCCAGTGTCTTTGCTAAGAAAAGCCCAAATGGAGTCGTGAAGAGTCAGACTCAACTGAAAAACGACTAAACAACTAAACTACTGTGGTATAAGAAAAACCTAGGAAGACATATGGACTGATTCAAAGTGAAGTGAGCAGAACCAGAAGAACATTGTACATGATAACAGCAATATTGTAATCATTATCAACTGTAAAAGATTTAGCTACTCTGATCAAGCCAATGATCCAAGACAATTCTAAAGGACCCGTGATAGAAAAAAAAGCTATCCTCCTTCAAAGACAGAATGATGAACTCTGAGAATAAATTTAAGTACATTTTTTATCTTTTCTATTTTTCATGTATGTGTGTTTTTTTTCCTTTTTACAACAGGGCTAATATGGTAATATGTTTACATGACTTCACATGTATAATCAATACCATGTTGGTTGCCTTTTCAAGGGTGGGGGAAGGATGGGACAGAGGGAGAGAATTTGGAATGCAAAATAAAAGACTATTAATTTTTTTTACATGTAATTGAGATTCAACTAAATAAACAAAATGTATGTTAAAAAAAAAAGACAGGTATGGTTTCCAGTGCCAGGAAAGTAGGAGTTCCTTTCTATTTTGCCCAGATCAGATCATCTCTTGCATATTGTACCCAGCTCTGAATACACATAGGAAGGGCTCTGACAAGCTGGAGCATGTTCAGAGAAGGAAGACTAAGAAGGTAATAGGATTGAGAGTCCATGCCATATGAAGGCTGGATTGAAGGAAATGACAAAAGAGATGTGGGATGAAGTATGACGGCTAGCATCAAATACCTGAAAAGTTACAAAGAATAGAGACTAGACTAGTTCTACTTTGTCCCAGGGGATAGAACTAGGAGCAGTGGGCCGAGGTTGCCAAGAGACATTTTTTCAGCTTGACATAGGAAAATATACCTAACAATTAGTCATCCAAAAAAGGAATGGATTTCATTAGGAGACAGTGAATTCTTCATTACTGGGGTATTCAAGGGGATGGCAACTTAGGATCATAGATTTAGAATTTTCTTTTTTTTTTTTTCCTTTTTTGGTGAGACAATCAGAATTAAGTGACTTGCCCAGCTAGTAAGTATCAAGTGTCTGAAGTCAAATTTGAACTCAGGTCCAAGGCTGGAGCTCTATTCACTGTGCCCACCTATGCCCCTCATAGGTTTAGTATTGAAAGAGGCTTCAGAGACTATCTAGAATAACCCTTTCATTTTAATATTATTATTAACAGACTATAGAAAAAATGACTTGGGCAAGTCACACAAAGTACTTATGTTGAAGAGGACATTTCTTTTCAGGTATGACTTGGAATAAATGACTTCAGACTTCCAATTCTAAGTTTCTGTGATACATAGACTTCCGAAATAGCTTAGTTTTTATTACTTCTAGGAGAATCATCGGAGCATGGGAAAGGACCCTCCAAATCATTTAATCCAGAGTTCTCAAACACACTGCCTGCAAAAATTCTCAGGGTGATTGAAATCAGATTGAAATGTAGTTGGGGAGCCCGATACTTGACACTTACTAGCTATGTGACCCTGGGCAAGTCACTTAACCCCAGTTTGCCTTGTAAAAAATATGTAATTGGGAAAATTTTAAACTAAATAAAAATATAATACAATATAGATAATGTTAAATTGTGGTTTTCTAAGCTGATGTGTCACAGGGATCCATTCCTATTTGAGTATGATACCACTAACTCAATCTGATCCCCTCATTTTATAAATAAAGAAAAAATTGAGGCTAAGGGACATTATATGACCTACTCAAGCTAAGAAAATAAATACTTGTGATAGTATTTGAATCCAGATCTTCTAACTACAAATTCAGTTCTCTTTCTACTACATCATGCTTCATCTATCCTTTATCTTAGCCAAAGAAATAGCTATGTAACTTTATCAGTAAACTTGTAAACTTCTCAATTGTCTTCTTAGAGTTTTTAAACTAAGATCTCTAGCTTATTTTTTAATATCAAGAGAAACCGATCTGTCCCTTTCTGCACTCCCATCTCCAGTCATCCTGGCTCTCATCTGTTTAAAGGATGGAAATAGCTTGTGTGGCATGGCCGACCTTTCCCTTGAATAGGTCAGCCTGCAATGGAGCTGAGCTCAGCTAGTTTCTATGGATCATTAAGGCTGGATAATGATTAGCTAAATTATCCCCTCTCCAAGCCTAATGAGCTGTGAGGTGATAAGTTTGTAGTTGAAGCTAAAAGATATAAAACCATATGAAGTGTACCAGGAAAAAAAAATGTCCCATAGAATTCTTAACATTCCCCCCAAATCCCCTTCAGTGGTGAGCTCAGAGCAGAGAAGCCCAGATCTCATTTAAACTAAAGAATTTCTGTCATTATCATCTTTACTAAGAAAAGAAGATTATAACAGGCTAAAACGATGTCTTATTGTGAAAATACTTGATCTTGAAAGGTCTCTCAAATGGCATAATGATAAGTGATTTTCTTCCTCGGTATCCTTCATACTTCTCCACTCTGTTCCACTGCTATTCTCCTTCTATTTAACCCACAATAGGCATGTTTCTGCAAAACTGAATTTATATTCAAATTTTTGCAAATCAAAATATAGTTTAAATGCAGATGGGAGGGCTTGTGATTTAAAGTAATTGTGGGATAAATGTTCTTATTGGATTGCCCACTGATGTATTACTGCTTAAATATGAATTTTCACATCAATTTAAAACAAGTTATACCAGTATCATTGATGTCATTTCATATAATAAATACTACCCAGGAGGTGCACAAAATTAGGCCTCATCTACTAGCAAACCATATTCTCATGCGGGTTGAACATATATATATATATATATATCATTATTTGATCCGTAAAGTAAACCTGTTTGTTTTTACTCATTTTGAAGATTAAACAGTAAAAAAAGTATCCAAATCACATCTGTTTGTTTTAGGAATGCAATTTATGCTATTTTTGCTGAACATTTTTGGATTATTTTCCTAAAACATTATTGTTAATTTGAGATGAGGGGTAGAACGCAAACTGAAGGATTCTTGAATGAAAGAGGAGAAACTTGGTTAGATTCACATATGGGCATTGATAATTGGGCATTAATCTAATTTAGAGACCTGGTTAAATCAAAAAGATGACTATTTTCAGCCTTTTTTTTAAGGGAGTAGGGTTTGCCTCACTGAGTGTGTGTGTAATTGAGAGAGATTAAGCTAACTACTTCACACCAGGGGAAAAAAAGTAGATGAAAAAATGTTTCTTGCCCAGATTGTGACATGCAGCTGGATGGTCAGTCCATTGAGTTAGTACATCAGTAAGTACATCTGGAAAATGAACTAAAGATAGGCAATAAGCCTGGCTCAAAATAGAATAAGAGCACAGTGGATTTAATCACACTTGGGGAATCATATTCTTTTTTTTTTTTCAAGATTCCAAATTACCCTGACACAAAAGCCAGCCATATTTTTATGGTCATGCTATGTAGTTGTGGATGATGAAACACCAATATTCTACCAGAATCAGTTACAGCCAACCAAAATGGAATGGAAAGAAGCATGGTGGGTGCATGTAGGTTACAACATATTGCCAAGGAGAAGGAGGCAGGGTGGTCATGCTGTGAACGTTCTCTAGATAGTCCTAGTGTTATGTCAGGATATTGAAAGAATTTCTAGCACATGGGATGGATCAACTAGGGTGTATTTAAAGAAGGATATAGACAAGAATGATACAGGATGGGAATCAGTATGGTTGTCATCAGCTTTGCTGGAGTAAGCCCCCAACATTGATGGAAACCACAGATTCATCAAGGTTTTAATCATTTAAAGTTCATTTGCTTTTCAGGGTAGTTGTTTTTTGTAAACTTGGCTTTTTTGCATTATGAAGAAAGAACATTGCTAGATCTAAAATGAAGAAAGTAATAGGAATACTGTCTGCCTGTCTCAGTTAATTTATGGTTCAGGGAAAGATGCCCACATAGGTAGGATTTTCCCACTCAGTATAGCCTATTTTAATGAACATAAGGCATGTACATTCCTTAAAGAAAAATTATTGTAGTAATGAGAGATATTTAAACTGTAAAAGAATACATATTATATTAAAAACATTAAATTTACTCCCAAATTTATTTGCTTTGGTAACACTGGTATGGTTGATTGAATCCACAGGATCTACACATGCATACAAATACCTGAAGACCAATGAAGTTATTCCCAAGGGAGCTTTTGGTGGGTATTTGTTCCTTTTAAATGACTTTAACAACCATGAAGTGGATGCACAAGGAAGAAAGAAGGCCAATTTACTTTATCAATAAGAGAGGGCCCTTATTTGCAGCATTACATGGAGGGAATTCAGAGCTTTCTAGTGCTCCAAGAAAATTCTCCCAGAGAACAGCATTTTCCATACAATATAAGCAAAATGTATTTACATCATTACTTTTTTTTCTCCTAGAGCTCTGTGTCATCATAGGCTTAGGTAAGAAACACCAGTCAGGCACGACCCCTACTTTTTCTCTACCACTTTTCTCCTTACAACCCTCCCTTCTATATCTTTTATCACCTTCCCCTCCCCTCTTATCTCCCAATTGGGTAACATAGATTTCTATGTCCAACTTGATATGTATTTATGTGTGTGTATGTGTGTGTGTGTGTGTGTGTGTGTGTGTGTGTGTGTTCCTCTTTTGAACCAATTCCAATGAGACTGAGGTTTGAGTATTGCTACCCCTCCATTTCCCTTCTACTATAGAAGCTCTTCTTTGCACACCTGCTTTATATGAGAAAATTTGCTTTATTCTACCTCTCCCTTCCCCCTCCCTCTTCTCCCACTATATCCCTTTTTCTCACTCCCGCATTCTTTTTTTGGGAGACAATCCCAACATAATTGATTCATACCCATCCCTTTTGTCTATACAAACTCCTTCTAACTGCTCTAATAATGATAAAATTCCTAGGAGTTACATGTTGTCTTCCCATATAGGAATATAAAATATAACTCCATTGAATCCCCTCTTTCATGTTTACCTTCTTAAGCTTCTCTTGAGTCTTCTGTTTGAATGTTGAATTTTCTATTCAGTTGTGGTCTTTTCATCAGAAATACTTGGAAGTCCACTATTTTATTAAATATCTATTTCCCCCCCTCCTGAGTGATTATATTCAGTTTTGCTGGGTAGGTTATTCTTGGTTGTAATCTTAGCGCCTTTGCCTTCCAGAATATCATATTCCAAGTTCTCTGCTCTTTTAATGTGGAAACCACCAAATATTGTGTGATCTTGACTGTGGGTCCACAATATTTGAATTGTTTCTTTTTGGCTGCTTGCAATATTTTCTCCTTGATCTATGAGCTCTGGAATTTGGCTGTAATATTCCCAGGAGTTTTCATTTGGGGATCTCTTTCAGGTGCCGATCCTATTTCTATTTTACCTTATGGATCTAAAATATTGGGACAGATTTTGATAATTTCTTGAAATATGATATCTAAGCATTATTTTTTTCTTAACTATGGCTTTCATATGCCCCACTGATTCTTAAATTATCTCTCTTCAATCTGTTTTCCAGATATGTTTCTTTTTATTTTTTTCCAATTCTTCTATTTCTCATTCATTGTTTCTTGGAATCTCATGAAGTCATTAGCTTCCACTTGTCCAATTCTAATTTTTAAGGAATTTTTTCTTCAGTGAACTTTTGTACTTCTTTTTCCATTTGCTTTCCAAGGAGTTATTTTCTTCAGTGAATTTTTGTGCTGACTTTTACATTTAGCCTATTCTGCTTTTAAAGAAGTTGTTTTCTTAAGTGAATTTTCATGCTTCTTTTACCATGAGACTAAATCTATTTTTTAAGATGAAATTTTCTTCAGTATTTTTTGTATCTCTTTTACCAAGCTGTTAATTCTCTTTTCATGACTTTCTTGCATCACTCATTTCTTTTCTCAATTTCCCCTCTGCCACTCATCTTTTTCTTTAACTCTTTCAGGAATTCTTACTGGCCTTGGGTTCAATTAGCACTTTTCTTTGAGGCTTTGCTCATAGCTGTTTTGACATTGTTGTCTTCTAAGTTTGTCTTGGTCTTCTCCGCCTCTGTAGCAGCTCTTTATTGTCAATTTTGTTGTTGTTTCTGTTTGCTCATTTCCC
This sequence comes from Phascolarctos cinereus, assembly GCF_003287225.1. Classification (NCBI taxonomy): domain Eukaryota; kingdom Metazoa; phylum Chordata; class Mammalia; order Diprotodontia; family Phascolarctidae; genus Phascolarctos; species Phascolarctos cinereus. The sequence goes on along the minus strand of NW_027556402.1, from coordinate 178,614,365 downwards.
AGTCTTTTTCTTCATGTTGAACTTTATATTAACATTGGGCTCTGTTCATGTTAGGCTGGGGAGGCATTGTGACAAGCTTCAGACTTTTTTGTACTGCTGTTTTCAGAGCTAGTTCTAGGGTTCTGCAAGTTGTCAGTGCTCTGAAGGTGATGGTATCCTAGGAAAGGTGTGGTCACTGCTCTCCTGGCCTACACTTTGGTCCTTACTGAGGAAGAGCCCCTGTTCCACTGTGTCTGCAAGTACTAGGGTTCCTCCTGGCCCTGGAACTGTAACTGGATCCTATGCTCTCCTGTAACCACAAGTGCTAGCTCTTCTCATGGTCCTAGAACTGTGACCATGGCCCCTGCTCCCTAATGCCTAAACACAAGTGCTCCTCTTTGCTCTGGAACTATGACCCAGGACTGCTTTTGGGCAGCAGAGTTCCCAATCAGTTCCACCTGCATCGAATGCCAGCAAAAGGTCCCCCTCTGGGCTGAGAGCTCCCAAAACTTCTGCTAATGCTGCTGTCATGACCACCTCTAAGGCCTACTGCTAATGTTTCTGCTGCCTGTGGGCCTGTGCCCACCCCAGAGTTACCAACCTTTTTTACAGACCTCTTAAGTTGTCTTAGGCTGGAAAAATGTTCTCCTTCTGACCTTTTGTTGACTTTGCCACTGCAAAATTTGATTTGAGGCTTTATTTTAAAGTTGTTTGGAAGGGAATGTTGGAAAAATTCAGATGGGACGTGGTCTATATTCTGTTATCTTGGCTCTGCTCTCTCCTCCCCCCAACTCTTTTTTTTTTCTTTAGTAACAAGAGCAAATAAAATGGGTCTATCAAAAGGGATCTCTCTCTCTCTGTCTCTCTCCCTCTCTCTCTCTCTCTCTCTCTCTCTCTCTCTCTCTCTCTCTCTCTCTCTCTCTCTCTCCTTCCCTCTCTCTCTCTCTCTCTTTTCTCTCTCTCTCTCTCTCTCTCTCTCTCTCTCTCTCTCTCTCTCTCTCTCTCTCTCTCTGTAGGTAGAACTTTTAACGGAAATTGAGCAAGGGTAGAGAGAAGGGCTGATGTAGAGGAAGTGCCCATAGTCTAGAAGAGAAGAGGACTCGTGGTTGATTCTCTCTACCCTCCCCCTTCATCTCACCTTGTACTGGGAAGATGGCCTTCAGATATTAAATAACTCTTTAAAGACTGCTGGGGAAACTGGAGGATTGACTAGGTGGCTCTGTTGCATAACCATGAAGTGTATCTAGAAGGGCTCATAAGAGTTAAAGAAAGGACTTGTGGGGAAGGACTTCCTCTGGAGCAGCCCCAATACTCAGGTCTATAAATGGTTCTGGTGAATCATATAAACCTTTAAGACAAATGACCACTCATCCTAGGTTTATAATATTTTCCTGCTTTTAATAAAATTTTCCTCTATTATGTAATGGAATATATGCTTACTAGTAGAGAGTCAGTCTCATGATATTGTAGAATTATCATGTTTCTGTTTTTCCCAAGTTTCCTGGATAGGGACTAAAAAGCAAACAAGCAAACAAACAAAAACAATAGAGAAGGAGAATTTTCTAGAGCGTGCCTGGGTCCAATGTGTCCTGAGAGAATCCCTGCCACGTGGAAATAGAAGTGAAATTTTGACTCAGTTTCACCAGGGGTACACGCTGGAAGTCAGCTCAAACCAGCTCCTAAGACAATTTTAAAATTTTCAGTGTGTGCATTAAAACTTTAGAAATAGGCAAATACTAGAAATTGGGACTTCATGTATTATTTTGTTGATTGTCTAGATTTAAGAAAGTGATAAGGAAATGTTAATAATATAGATTAAAAGCATGTTGTGTGCACATTTTTCTTTCCTGGAGAGCTGCTTGTTAAAATAACACACTCCTACTTCTACCCCAATATAACTCCTCAGTTCCAAAAATAACATTCTAGGCTCTAGGCAAGGATAATGCTTCTCTCCACCAAGGCAAAGTTCATTGACATTAAATAATTTTTTTTTAAATGGCAGGCTCCAAATTTAATGGAGGTTTAGCTAGAGGGGTTTCCCCCCTTTTGCTTCAGATTTTCTTCAATATTATAGGATCATAGAATTTTATTTGGACAGGATGTTGTAGATCTATTCTAATGCCTTCATTTAACAAAGAAGGAAACTGAGTTCAGAAATAATTAAATTACAGGGTTGTTAAGAAGCAGAGCCAAGATTTGAGCTCAGTCTCACGCCAGCAAATTAAGTGCTCTTGACATTATAACATGGTGCCCTGTCTTAGGTAATTTCTCAATAGGTATTCAACTTTCTGCAGCATTAGGGAAAGTTTTTCTATAGGAAGTACATTAATTTATATGTCTGTAGACAATGATTAACTCACAGCCAGAGGTGATGATTCAGCTCTAAAATTATTAAGTCATGCCTATTAAATTTTTTAAAAAATCTTTAGTATAATGGAAAAGTGGAAAGTGCACTGGAGAGTTAAATAGTCAGAGGTTCTACCCCACATCTATCATGTGACCTAACACTGGATCATAGACCTAAAACTGGCAAAGATCTTAGACTCATCTAGTCCAAGCTCCTTCATTTACCAGAAAAGAATACAAGTCAGATTTGCAGCAATGGAATAAGATAAACATCATGGTCAATACTGAAGGGGCTGTAGGAAAAATAATTGTGCAATAATAGATTGCATTTAGGCAGTTGGGTGGTACTAGAGTTAGAGTGTCAGGAAGGCAAGAGATTAAATTCAGCCTAAGACACTTACTAGTAAGTGACCTTGGACAAGCCATTTAGTCTCTGTTTGACTTGGTTTCCTCCTATGTAAAATGGGCACAGCAATACCACCTACTTCCTAGGTGAGGACCAAATGAGAAAACATTTATAAAGAGCTTACAAAAAAAAAAAGAGCTTAGCACAGTGCCTGGCACACAGTAGGTGCTATATAAATACTAGTTAATTATGATTACAATCTTGATTAGCTCTGAACTTCTTAAAAGTCTAGATAACCATTTTTCACTTATGGTATGATAATAATAATTATTATTATTAATTTAATTAAGCCACCAAACTGTATATACCTCTTGAGACTGTGATTTCATACTAGGCACACACACTAAAAGAAGTCAAAGACAGGAAAAGGATCCATATACACAATAATATTGATAAAAATGCTTTCTTGTGGGAGAAAAAAAAACAAAAGAGAAAGTGAATACCTATTAATTGAGGAATGACTGAAAAAAATCTGTTTGTGTATAAAGGTAATAGAATATCATTGGGGCAGCTAGGTGGCACAGTGGATAAAGCTCTGGCCTTGGAGTCAGGAGGACCTGAGTTCAAATCCAGCCTCAGACACATGACACTTACTAGCTGTGTGACCCTGGGCAAGGCACTTAACCCCAACTGGCCTAAAAGCTAAAAAAAAAAAATTCTTAAAAAAAGAATGAATATGGAGAATCCAGCAAAACCTCGAATGACTAAGATGATATGATGCAGAGTGAAGTGAGCAGAACCAGGAGAACAGTTTAAAAATTGACCAGAGTAACGAGCACTGTAAGTAAATGACCACTGAAAGATCTCAGAATTTTGATCAATTCAAGGATTAATTGTGATTTCAGTAGACTGACAGTGAAATGTAACTCCCTATTTCTTGATGGAGAGGTGGTAGCCTATGGCATATATTTTAAGTATGGCTGATGTGTTGTTTTTTCCTCTCCTAAGGGTACTTCTTTGCTTTGAGAGTGAGTTCTAAGGAAACTGGGGAATAATTGGAAAATGATAGTAATGTTTCAAAAACAATTCCTTCTTTCCTTCCTTCCTTCCTTCCTCCCTCCCTTTCTTTCTCCCTCCCTCCCTTCCTTCCCTTTGAATTAGATCACCTTAGGTCAACTCCCCATTGAATACCTGGCCTTGTAACAAAGGACGAGTCATACAAATAATATCTCTTCTCTAAGCCTCAGTTTCTTTATCCGTAAAATGGAGTAGATAAAAATGCTTGCATTACCTGTATCACAGAGTTATGAACCACCAAACCACTGTAGAAATAGGATTCATTATCTTAGGAACAGGAAAAGATCCAAGAGTTTCCTCTCCCTTACAACATAGTGGGTGAGTGATATTTTAAAAGTGATAAATCTACATTAATCTTTAGAAAATGGAGACCTGTTTAAAGTTTGCCTTTTTTATAGACAGAAGTGTGTAGGGGGGAGTGGCGGTGGAGCTTTAGATGGTTTTAGTAATCATTCTGCTTTGTGCCTGCCCTAGAATGACCACTAGCTCATCAAGCCTGAGTCTTTTGTACTCCCAAATTCTCTGTGCCTGTAAGTAAACACTGCCAAGTGTGCCAGATAAATGTGCTGAGCCGAGTGACTGATTGCCTGAGAGGGTTGTTTTTCAAGGTGAGAAATCATCATCTCAGAGCTAGGGATAGAAAAAGAATGACTCCCAGACCCCAACTCTAGGGATTTATTGTCCTAATGCCCTCACGAAAGATTGTCTGTTTGGAATTATCTCTCGGAAAGAGGGTCAGAGAATTCTTCCTATGGCCTAGGTCCAGATGGTGGTGCTAATGTCAATTTGGTGGATTCTCTAACGCGAGTGGAAAAAGCAAATTCTCAAAAACAGACCATATTCAAGGCAAATGAGTTATATCTAATGTAGGGGGAATTATAGATAGATTCAGAGCTGGAAGGGATCTTAGAGATCATCTAAAACAACCCCCTCATTTCACAGCAGATAAAGCCTGGAGAGGTGCTCAGGGTCCCACGGTCACTAAGGGACCGGGCTGGACCTGGCTCAACGGAGAAAGGAGGCTATTATCCACTTAACTCCAATCCCTGGCTTTTCTACATTATTGCTGGTTCTTGACATTTTGTTCCTCCTGGATAATTGTCTCCTATTATATTTTTATTTGTATAGGTAGCAGGTTTTTCAAAGAACTTTTATTGAAATTATCTTGTGTGCTGGAGAGGGAATGGTATTCTCCCTTTTCCAACCTCAGTTGACTCCAGAATGAAATCACAATGTGTGAAGGATTGTGAAGGAGGTGCAAGAGTATGTACAGAAGTTCTTTATCTTTTAGGATTACGGGCTTTGGCCTTGGATTGAAGGCAATTGACACTGCACAGGAATTATCATATGACCCCTCTCCCACTCCCACCCCAGGAATCAGTTGCACCCTTGGCACTATACGTGAGAAGACAGGCCTGGGCAGCAGTTTAGAAGTCTGGGTATTTGAGTTGGGGATAGATGTGGAAGGAGATCACTGTGTGAGTAAGGACTTGTGGAGGAAACAGTGGCATCCATTTATATCCCTCGAGCCTTTGAATGTGGAAAGAGTGGAGGAGAAGAAAGAACCATCAGGCTGAATCTAGTTTACCCATGCCACTCAAGCTATTTGTCTTCAAGCATTAGTTCTTAACCTGGGGTCCATAACTTGTTTTAAAAAATGTTTTGATAGCTGCACTCCAGTATATTTGGCTTCTTTTGTAATTCTATGTACTTGATTTTCCACATTTAAAAACATTATTCTGAGATCGGGTCTGCCAGACTGCCAAAGGATTTCATGACACATAAAAAATTAAGTAAGGGCCCCTACTTTAGAGGAACTGTGGTAGTCAGGCAGCATGACCTCCAGATGAAGAAAGCAAACTTATTGTCTTCCACAGACAGAGGTATAGATGAAAGAGAAAGAGAGAGAGAGGGAAGGGGGGAGGAGAGGGGGAGGGGGAGAGGGAGAGGGGGACAGAAAGATGGACAAAGAGACACACAGAGAGACAGAGACACAGGGAAAGACAGAAAGACGCACACAACCACACACACACACACACACACACACACACACACACACACACACACCCCAAATGTTGGGATGATTGGATGAAGTGCCCTTTAGTTTTTTAGCAGTCTTGGTAACTGCCCACTTGATGAATGAATATTGCCTTTTGCATAGCCTTTGGCTGAGTGGGACTGATGAAGGACTTCTGGCCTGGAATGTGTGAGCTGGATTAGGATTTTTCTTTTGTATTAATATGGCTCACATTCTCTTTGCCACTCTGATTAAATTTGCAGAGTGGCTAGTATGGAGGGGCAATAAGCCAAGTTATTTGACTTGGAGACGTAAACATGTCCACAGACAGGAGCGGGGCAATAGACCACCTCTGGGGGGAGGGGGAGCCAAGGATTGATTGGCAACCCCTCACCCTGAGCTACTGTCATAGAAACAAGCAGGTTGGTTCCCAGTCAGGAAAGCAGCCATTAACTAGACGATTCTCATCACCTTAAGAAGCAGGAAGGGAAAACATTTGGAAGCAAGCTCATTTCTCCAAACAGCTCCCAGGTGGAAGCTGAGCCAAAGGGTATTGAAGACCAAGTGGATTGCTCATTCCAACTTGCAGAATGCAAGATCTGTAAGGTGTCTGGTCTCTCTGTCCTTGGAAGCTACTTATGCTTATGTGATGGCAGAAGAAGTTGGAGTTGGTTTTCCTTACTGAGTACTGTTGGCCGGATCTCTTTTCTTGGCTCTGCAATGGCCATTTTTGCCTTGAGGTCAGGCAAAGCCACAGACCCATGCCTTTGATCCTTTAGCATGGGAACAAAATCTGAGGAGCTTTTCCATGGGGCCCTAGTATTGACTGACTACAAATCTGTCCCTTCACAAAGTGCAGTGAGCAGGATAGCATCAATTTCCATTATTATTCTTTTTACCCTTCACAACTATGCAGAGGAAGATTTGTCTTCATATCACCATCACTTTGCACTGGCTGGCTAGAAAGACGGTATAGCCATGCCCATCACTACATTAAAATAATTGTAAGAATTTCATGAATGAAGTGAATCAAGTGTTAGTTTGTTTTCATCTGTAAAATATAAGAACAAATCGATGACATGGAAAAATTACTCTTCTGTGGGCCTCAGTTTCATCATCTGTAAACAGGGGAATTTGAATCAGATGATTTCAAAAGTCTAAAAATGTCATGATGCACCAAAATATAGTAATATTAATTCACTATGGAGATGTCTCTACATGGGGCAATTTGTATTCCATATCTAAACAACCTTGTAGATTTAGCTCAATGAATTAAATCGCCCGTGATTTTGGAATACAATAGCTCTAGTACCTAATGAATCAGTCCTCCTTTCTGTTGCTGTAAGGGTAGACAGAACCTTTCCTTGTCCAAGAGACTTCCGCCCCAGGGATTATGTGAGCCACTGGCAAATGGGAGAGCAAGAGACAATTATCTTTATAGTCTTTTTAAGCTACCTGGGAAAACCTAGCTCTTGTCACTCCCCTAGCACCTCTATGCCCAATCAGTTTTGAGGACTAATAAGGATAAAGAAGCTCCTGACCAGAAGAATAAATATATTTAAGGCAACTAGCTGAAGAACAACGTACTTAAACCTGGAAATTCCTTCACCTTAATTTTGACACATAGTAAATTAAGATCTTATCAGTTCTGAGTAACTCCCCACCCAGTGGAATGACTCCAATTACAGGTCACTTTCTTCCATCAAGTTATTCTCTTTGGCTCAACTCATGAACTAATTCCAAATATCTCCCAATTTCATACTAACTGTTTGGCTTCATGCAAATCACTTTTCCTCTCTAGAACTTATTTCCTGAACTCTAAAACGAGAAGGATGGACTATTTCTCTCATCTTAGAGCTCACTAAAAGTGGGATGGATTGCTTCCAGAAATACTGAGTTCCCCCTTATTGGATGTCTTCAGGGAAAAGCTGGATGACCACTAATCAGGTATGCTGTAATAAAGAGAAAAGATTTCAGTGTATAGATTCAACTATATGCTTATGGAAGGCCCTTCCAGGTCTGAAATTCTGTGTCTCTGTTACAATATGATCTTATAATTTCACCTCCGTCCCTTCCCCAAACCAATTTAAGGATGTCAAATCTATCACCAGCTGCTACCTGCACACTTCAGCTCAGCAGCTGTGTGGGCCCTGAGTGTCTGTGAGAGACTGGAACAGGAAGAAAAACATCCACAATTCCCCCTGAAGACATATTCCCCCTCTCCTGCTTTCAGGGAGAAAATATTTATGTTGTTTTGTCGTGCTTCCCATTTGTAAGTCAACAAGTGAGGCTGCCTGGGCATAGGATAGGAGCGTGTATGGATTGTGATTCTCTCTTTTTCTCTCTCTCTCTCTCATATCCTCAAAAGCACTCATAGATGGTTTCTTTGTCACTCAAGTCCATCTTTTTGCCAAGGACAAATGCATGCCCATTGACTATTTGTCCTATGAACTTTCACGTGCAAGAGAACTGCTGCTCTGAGCTTTCTCTCATTAAGAAGTTCCTAGGGCTACACTGGTCATAAATCGTACTTAGGATGGCCCCTGTGGGAGAGGGCAACAATGAAACATTTCCATTCCCCAGTGCAAACTTAATGAGAATTCCCCAATGATTGTTTGTCTCTGCGCCCCAAAGGATGCATTTTGCGTAACAATTCAAAATTCTGGAAAAATAAAATAATTCAATAAATGTGAAAAAAGAGGACATTATCCAGATCATAATCTATTAGATTGTGAGCTCCTTAAGCCCCCCTTTTGTGTCCTTAGTGCTTAGCACAGCATCTGGCACATAGCACGTGTTTAACAAATGTTTATTCATTGCTGGGGTGTGATCAGGGGAGTTACCTCATCAGTTTGGTGAATTCCCTAATACACGTGATGAGCTTTTAGGATCTGGGGATCTTTGAGAACTAATAGGCCTTTTCCCTTAGAAAGAGTGGGTGTGTCTGTTGGTATCTTGTTGAGAAGACAGGGAGCAGATGCTTTTGTTCTGCTTCAGGAGCTGAGGTTGCCCCCAAGACAACTGTCTAGGACTCGGTGGGGGAGGAGAAGGATTCTTACTGGAGGAGCTTCCCCTCTCAACTAGCTGTTGAAAGTGAAAGGTCCGATGGTCCCTTTGCCTTTTTCACCCTATCCGTGTTCAAAGAATAGAGCAATGAACATCAGAGTGGTCCTGTGTTGGGGTGGGAAGGCTTGGCACCGTCATAGTGGCACATCTCCTCGAGCTGAGGATTTCTCCTTTGGGGCAGAAACATATGGGAGCTACACATGCTGGACTACTACTTCAGCTTTCTCATCAGTTCAACCTGAAAAGATAACTCCTGACTTCCCTGGGCCAAGAAATGGTAGCATCCAAGGTAATGAGAGATTTCCTAAAGAAATGTGCTTACGCACGTGGCCTGAGAGCAGAATTTGTGGACAACGGTTCTGAACCCCAACCTTCTGTGTAGAGGAGTGGGGATCCCAAGAAGGGAGCTCACAGACAAGGTTCCTGAACCTCAGCTTTGTGTGTAGAAAAGATAATGTCTTGGCAGCATGATATCTATCCAGAGAAATAACATTGGCCCCTTGGAAGAGAGGGGAATTTACTAGGGAGCTTGATCTCATAATCTTTCCTATAAAATTATCGGGTTGGACTTAGATGTCTTCTAAATTCCCTTCCATGCTAAATCTATGATTATATGAACTAGCCCTTACTACATGGTTAGATCATTGGAGTACTTTGTACTTGCAAGCCCAGGGGTGATAATTTATTTATTTATTTGTTTGTTTGTTTGCTTGCTCATTTATTTATTTGTTTGTTTGTTTGTTTGTTTATTTATCTAGATAAGGAGGAGAGGGAGAGTTGCGCCATAGTGGACAGGAGGATGAGATACTCTGTCTTGTTCAGTTCATCATTATAAATCAATACTTTTCAAATTATTCTATGGAGATAGTTATCTTTCCTAGGTGTAGAGCTGACCTAGATGTAGATACGATTTCCTGTCTTTGCCTTTGGAAACAGTGACTAGTTTTTTTCACAAGCATCAGTCTTCCTAGAAATTCCCAGTAGGGATTCTCTTCTGAATCCTTAGTTATCAACTCCAGATTCTTTAATTTTCTGGTGGAGAAGTAAACTGAAGAATCAAATATGTTCCTAACCTGCTCGAAACAGAGCTTCCCACCTCACCTTCTGGGCAGGATGGAGCTTCTGACCATATCTGCTGGGAGAAGCAAAGCCTAGGGAGGTAATGTTCAATCCAGGGTAACATTTCATTTAGTACTACTTAAAGGACCCTAAATTCATTCCAAAGGAGCAACCTAACCTCACCTGGAGAGATTGTCATTCATTCAATGGCTTTCAAGACAGCTTAGGTGAGAAAATGCAAACACTCAAGCTCAGAGGCTAGTCTCTTAGACTAGTGCAGGGGTTTGGAACCTGCAGCCTCAAGGCCACATGTGGTCCTCTAGGTCCTCAGGTGTGGCCCTTTGACTGAGTCCAGGTTTTACAGAACAAATCCTTAAATCTCCTTAATATAAGGATTTGTTCTATAAAACTCAAACTCAGTCAAAGGGCTGCACTTGAGGACGTAGAGGGCCAGATGTGGCCTTGGGCCACAGGTTCCCTAACCCTGGACTAGTGAATTGATGGCTAGACAAAGTGGAGAAAATATATAAATGTTTGAATATCAGTTTAGCTGAGCAGGAAGTCTCCTTAAGCCTGAAAAACGTCCAATGTGCTCAATATAAACCAATAACAACCCTGAAATTTATACCTTATTTTTCCTCCTTCTGCCAACATTTTGAACCCTGATGGGATCTATGTCTTTTCTTCAGCTGATTGCACTGTCCTATTACTGTTGACTTTAAAATATTCTCACAGCTTAAACAAACCACTAATGTAATATGCAGCACCTGCAAATATTGTGAAATATTAGCAGTGGCAGTAATGAAAATTGACTGCAAGCGTAATAACAACAGGTGAAATTATTCATAGGCTGCTCTCATGGCAAACTTAAGATGTAAACTCAACGATCATAAATGAAATAAGTCCACTGCAAATATGAAAATATCCTGAACTGCTAAAGTAATAAAAGCAAATATAATAAATCTTTTCTGCAAATGTAATAAGGCCCCTAACTGCAAATGTAATAAAACCTATCAACATCTGCAATGGATGTGGAACATATAATATAGCTTTACAAAGAATTATACCCCCTGCTGGTTCTGGACTCCACAATGCCCTGCTTTGTCTTTCTGCAGTGAGGCCAGTGCTGGCTGACTTTTGGTTTCCTCAATATGTATTAAGTATGACAGTGTGTTAATGCAACCAGGTTTGAGGTGAAAGTGAAATTCTAAATCCAGATGTGCTCTTTGGTCATTTTTGCTAGGCATGCAAAGAGGAGGCGGTTCTCTCATCCTGGACTGAAATACTAGAAAGGTAAACACCAAGGATGAAGGACTGTTGGGCTGTTGAATGAATAACCTGTTTAGGACCTGCTTAGGGTGCTTAAAGCAGGATAGTCAGTCCCTCAGTCACAGGAGGGAGTGCTGGGGAAGGTGAGAAGGCGGCTTGTTGTTGTTATGAATTCTTGGGAGTATTTTATCTAGGGGAGCTCTTTCTTGTTTTGGGGTGGTTCCTTTGAGGCTCCAATGAAGAATACACATAGGTCAGATGTATCAAACACAGAAGCTGCATCGAAGCCAGTCTTGAGTGCAGATGGAAACAGATTAAAACATGATTGGGAAATACCTTACAAAATAAATTAAAATACAATGGAACATGGATAATACTAATATGTGGTTTTCTAAATCAATATGTGACCCTTGGGATCTGTTTCTATTTGGGTTTGACATTAGTGATCTCTTCTGCCTGGTCAAGTCCTTGATTTATCTGTTTAATCTCCCTGATGATAATGTCACTCACCTGTTCATACTTATTCAATTATGTCCTTGTAAGATTCCTTTCTTAATATTCAAATCTCTCCAGTATCTGAGTGTAACTTACTTCTCCAGTCTTGTCTTATACTAGCCCCTCACCTAAGCTATGTTCCAGTGAACTAACTATTCCCAAACACAACCTTTGAATTTTCCACCTGAGTGCTCATCTCATTCTCTAATCCCTGAAGGCCCTTCCCAAAGCCCAATCTGTCTGTTGAAACCCTCCCCTTCTTTGAGCCTAGCTCAAATGCTGCTACCTCTATAAGCTTTCCCTGATATCTCAGTCAGAAGTGATCTCTTCCTACAATTCCTTAGAGAACTTTATTGGAACTCCACTTTGTTCTTGTCATATAGATAGTATGGAGCAATAATATTGTCTTCTTTTACCTAGTACATAATAAACTCTTTCAAAGAAGGGTTTCTGTTTTATTCCATCTTTGCATTCCCACACAACACCTGGAACAATACTTTGTACAAATTAGAATCTTAAAATTTTTTTTTCAAATTTAATTATGTTCTTAGAGCAACCTGTTTTGAATTACATGATAATAGTTAGCATTTATATAGTGCTTTAAGTTTTGCAACATGCTTTACAAATATCTCATTTGGTCCTTATAAATACTCTAGGAGGTAGGTGCTATTATTAGCCCTCTTTTACAGATAAGGAAACCAAGGCTGGAGAAGTTTAAGTGACTCACCCAAGGTCATACAGCTAGTACATGTTTGAGTCAGGATTAACAATCAGGTCTTCTCGACTTCAAGTTCACTGAGATAACTAGCTGCTTTAAATTTCATTTATTTTTATGAGTAAGAGTCTCATTACTGAGTAAGGGTAGTAGGTTATACGCTTCTTGAGTGCAACGAATTTGTCCATAAAATGTTAACTCTTGGAGGGACAAGATGATCTGAATTTTGCCTTTGTAAATCCCAGGGCCTAGAACAGTGCCTGGTAATAATAAGGGTTTAAAAACTATTAATTTGGCTTTAGAGGCTATAGGGAGTCATGAGAATTTCCTGACTAGGGTAGTGACAGGGTTAGTCCTGTACTTTTGGAAAATCACTCTGACAGCTATGTGGAGAATGGATCGGTGAAGGGAGAAACTAGAAGCAGGGCTAGGTGAAAGGTGATGTAGGCCTGAATACGGGGTCCATGTTGAGGTCTGCATCTGGACCCTTGAACAATTTCCACAATAACAACATTGTAAAGAAAACTAAGAAAGACTTCAGCACTCTGGTCCATGTGATGACCAACCACAATCCCAGAGGGCTGTGGAGGAAACGTATTACCCTCCTCCTGAGAGAGGAGTGATGAACCCAAAGCGCTGAATGAGTAATACATTTTCAGACGTGGCCGGTGTGGGGGTTTGTTTTGCTTGACGATGCATATTTGACACAAAGGCTTTTTCTTTTTTTCTTTCATTTGGGGATAGGGGAGTTGGAGGATAGGGCATAAAGGCTAGTGACAGGGTTACCAAAATGAAAAAAAAAATGAAGAAAAAATGGTCAGTGAAGCCTTTAAAAAACATTCAGAAGAGAACAGAAGTGAGGTCAGTAGGAAATGTAGACAAGCAGGACAGCTTTGAAAATAACATGTTGAACTGATTATGTGCTTTAGAAGCAAAGTGAGCCGTATGGAATACAGATTTGTAGCTTCGTGTTCCGTCCTCTTCTGGTCTAATTTGCATATGGAAATGCTCATCTTATTTGGAATGTGTTAAATTTGGAACAAAAAAAAGTGAATGAGAAGAAGATGTGGAGGTGACGGGTATAGAAGAGTTTTTTCTAGGAAATTGGTTAATTGATTCCTTCATTCACTCTAACAAGAATTTCCCCACTATCCATCAAAATTCAGATTTGTGAATAATGCAAGCAGAAAGAGCAATGGATTGGAGTCAGAAAACTAATTTTCCAAGCTCTCTTTTGTCAATAACTAGTTCTGTGCCTTTGGGCAAGTTATCTCTGAAGTGGCCAGTAATCTTTCTTCTTGATACTCTCTCCTTTCTAGGCTTTTGTGACACTACTTTCTCCTGCTTCTCCTCTTATCTAATTGTTCCTTCCCAGATACCTTCGCTGGATCTTCCTGTAACTTACTCCTGTTAACCCTGGGTGTCCTCCAAGGTCTATCTCAAGCCCTCTTATCTTGTCTCTCTTTATTTTGGTTAGTTACCTCATCATCTTCCATAGATTCAATTCTCCTTATGCTGATGATTCTTAGATCTACTTATCCAACTTTAACACCTCTCTTGACCTCCAGTATCACATCTTCAATTGCTTATTTCACATCCTGAACTAGATGCCCCTTAGACATATCAAAAACCTGGTATAAAGATAGTTACTGACCCCATTGTCCATCAGAAAGATACTTTGATTTTCACCCCCAATAGTAGTAATGAATTTTATTTTTATTTTATTTTTGGGAGGGTCAGGTGCTTTTATTGGGCTTAGATCTGGGAATCGGAGATAATGAAATGATGAGAACGTGGGTTTCCGGCTGAGCCCTTGACAAGGGTTTCCAGTGCCTCTGTCTTGTCTCCAACCACATTGCCTCCATAGATCCTGTTCCAGCAAGATGGTGCATTGGTCAGCAGAGGGCATCATCTCTGGGACATCTTCCTTCCTCCTTGGTTTCTTGGGTGGATGATCTGGTCATAGATATTCACTTTGGTGACATCTAGTTCTTGGTAAGTTTTCTCAGACAGGGTTGAGGAGGAGGCTGAGGCAAAATTCTGGTCCTGGGCGGTTGCCATCCCACCTCCAGCTTGGGGATTGTTTTCATATGTGTGCACAACTGCAGGCTATGATTGATTCTCATATGTGTGCAGAACTCAGGACTGGAAATCATTTTCATATGTGTGAAAAACCTTTTTATGGATACTGGCTGCATGAATCTCCCTACCTGGTCCTAGATCTTCCATTTCTTTCTGTGAAGCTCTTTTGGTATTTCTAATAAACAGAATACAGCTCAGACCCCCAACTATCACCAGTCCAGCCAGAACAGCAGTTGCAAAAAGGAAGATAAGGTTGACTTCTCTAGACTGTGAGGTCCCAGAATAATCCTGAGAATCTACACCTTGTAGAGCTGAGCTGGAGGCCTAGGTCTGCTTGTTGTGAGAGGAACACAAGTAGATGCTCTGGTGGACCCAGCACACATTGTGTGGGGTGAGCTGATCACCTGTGCAGTCCAGACTGTTACCATTGAGAGTCCAGTGATAAATGGTCACTGGGTGGGACTTGGTCATGCACCGGAAGGTCACAGTGGAGTTGATTTTGGCCTCAATGATACTGTCTTAGTTGTAGCCAGTGTTAAGAGTTAGTGTAAATTTTACAGGTTCATCGTATACTTGGATGTATTTCTTACTCCAAAAGTTTCTTCCTTCCAGGGTGTTGACTCTGATGAGGTCATGGCCAGAATCTCTGGAAGAAAGGTTTTGCAGGGTCAGGGAGCCATTCAAGTACTTACTCACATAGTCAGTGTTCTGATTCCTACAGAACTAAATTTATCTCCAGGTCTGAACCCACAGAACTTGTTAGAGCTGTTTCGGCCCTCCTGGAACCATGGGGAAGAAAATACATTTTTTTCTGGAGCCTCTGCACAGAAGAATTACACTGCTGCCAGCTGTCACTGTTTCAGGGTCTGGGGTGATGGTCACCTGGGCCCACATGATGGTATTCCAGGAGCTCAGAATGGAGGCTTTTGTGTGACTTTGGGCAAACCATTTCCTATCTGGGCCTCAGTTTTCCTATATACAAAATGCCTTTACTTCTCTGACCTCTGCCATGACAGCTCTGGGCATGTGGGGGGATACTAGCTTATGTTGGCAGTGTTGACAACAGGTCACTGTGGGTTTGGTACAGGATTCTTACACCTAAAACAAACTGACAAGGGGCAGGCTAGGAGACAGAGGGAAAGAAGGTAGGGGAGATAGAGAGAGGGAGAGAACAGGAAAGGAAAGCAAAGGAAGGGGCAGAGAAAAGAAGGAAAGAAGAGTAGATGGAGGTGTAAGGAAAAAGAGTTAAAGATAGAAGAGGAAAAAAGAAGAGGGGAGATCAGAATGAGAGAGAGAAGGTGAATAAAAGGAAGAGAGAGAAAATGAGGGGGAGAGAGAGAGAGAGAGAGAGAGAGAGAGAGAGAGAGAGAGAGAGAGAGAGGAGAGGCAGATTGAAGGAGGAATGGATGAGGGATGAGGAATGAAGGGAGAGAAGAAGAAGGAGAGGCCAAGCAATGGATTTTAACTAAAGTATCAATACTTTAAATAAAGTATTTATTTAAATTATTATTTAAATAAATCAAATAAATCAATAAATAAAGCATTATTTAAATAATAAATAAAGCATCAATATCATTACATTATTCCCCTTCTGATGAAACCAAGAAACAAACAAAATAAGCATATATTTTAGGAGGAAGAGGACAAATCAACTGAGGTCTGCATTAGCATCATTTAACAATCTGTTTTACCCAAAGAAGCTTACCAGAAGTAGGTTGAGGAAGGATTCCCAACCTTTTGGTGAGGAGAACCAGCTTTTAATTTTCCCAGATTTTTAGAAGACTTTAGGGCAGGAGTTCTTGGCCCTTCTTTGTGTCATGGATGTTTTTGGCCATCTAGTGAAGCATGTGGATCCTTTCTCAGAATGCTTTTAAATGCATAGTATATATGAGATTACAGAGGAGACTAATTATGTTGAAATACAATTTTCAGAACATTAAAAAAAATAAGTTCATGGAACCTAGGTAAAGAACCTGTGTGTTAGGGGAAGATGGGAGCGAGGGAGGTCCTGATAGTGAAGGCCTTGAATAGACCAGGTGAGAGTCACTGCTGATTACACTCACAGGGGTCAGCCAGTCATTTATCAAGGTATAGATGGAGGATTGAAGAGAGGACTATGTAGCCATGGTAAACAGTCCAGATATCTGTCAGGTAAGGTTACAAGATCCACTTTAAGGTTTCAATCTATAGGTGTAATTTACTAGACTGCTACCCGAGGATGGGGACTATGTCTCATCTAAGTTACATAGTTTTCCCTATTTCCATGTAGTACAGTTTCAAGTACAACTGACCTCTTTTGGAATTAATTAATGAGTGAGAATTAATGATAAATGAATAAGTGACATAATTTAGAAACTTTTTGGATATAAAAAGTAATCAGCAGACAAAAATCTAAGGTGAATCCAATTTTGTGCCTTGGAACATGCTAGTATTTTCCCATTGTATACACCAGAAAGAACTCTTTCTTTTCTTTTTTTTAAATTTTCTTTTAGTACTAACTGTAACCATCCTTCAAATCCCATTCTAACTCTGAGTCTTTGTCTGATCCAGGAAGCTTCCTTAAACCACTCCAGTTGATAATGGCCTCATCGTCCTTCAGCACTTGCTGAATGTGTACACCAATTCTTTGGCAATCAATCCTGGGCTGCCTTACAGTGAAATAAACTGGTAGTTAACTTTTCCTATATTTCAGTTATGTATTATATATGTTCATGTGTTCATATATATTATGATAAATGAGGAAATCATGAGAATGCAGACACTGTCATTGAGTAAGTTCAAGTTACCAGGCCTGGGCAGAGTATTGAAACAACTAGCAGATGTGTGATTCCTAAGACTTGATAGTGATTGTTGGAAATTTTTGAACTGGAAACACATTGCAGACCTGGAGATAGACAGATGTAATCTCTTTAAAAAAAAAAAAAAGGAATGGGGAGGATTCTTCAAATGATAGGTCAGTGAACTTGTTATTTATTCCCAGGCTGAATTCTAGAATGTATCATCAAAGATATGGATTGTGGGCATTTAGAAAGTGAAACAAGCATCCCAAAGAACTAGTATGGGCTGATCAAGAAAGAGTTATGTGGTACTTGGCCCTAATCTGTGGAACAGTTTACATGAATAACTTGGATGAAAAAATAGATGCCAAGCTTATCAAATTACCACTGAACCCAAAGTTGGAAGGGTCAGCTAGTATGCTGATGACAGAATTTGAATCCATAGGCTAGAACAATTGAATTTATTAAGATATAATGTAATGTAATAATATATATGGCTTACATTTGAATTTATCAAATTGATTACATAAGAATAACGAAATTCTGGCAGCTCATGTGGGAAAAGAGCTAAGGGTTTTAATGGACTCTAAGACTAGTAAGAACCAAGAATGTACTAGAGTAGTTTAAATGGCTAATATGAACTTTGGCTTCATTAAGAGAAACACCACATCCAGAACAAGGGAAATCACAGTACCACTGGATCTTGATTTGATCAGGTCACCACTGGAGAGCTATATTCAATTTTAGGTACTGAATTTCACGAAAAACATTGAAACCTGGACTTATCCAAAGTTTATGAACAGAATGATGAGAAAAATAGAAACCATGCTTTAAATGATTAAAGAGGAGGTTCTTAACCCTTTTTTTGGGTCACAGATCCCTTTGGAAGTCTGGGGAAGCCTATGGACCACTTTTCAGAATAATGTTCTTAAATGTATAAAACAGAATATATAAGATGACAAAGGAAAATTACTTATATTGACATATAATTGTCTTATCACTTATAAAAGGGTTTTTTTTAAGCCCATGGAATCCAGATTAAGAATCTTTGGAAATGGATTTGGGATATTTAGCTAGGAGAAGCAGAGCCCAGCCTGGGGCTTGTTTCAAGTAGTTGAAGGATCTTCATGTGGAAGAAAGATTGCACTTGGCCTCAGAGGGAAGAACCAAGAGCAGTGATTGAAGATGCAGAGACCCGAATTTCAGCCTGATATAAAAATGAACTTTCTACAATTGCGGCTATCTTAAAGTAGAGTGGGCTGCCTTGCTCCTCGCTGAACCTCTTTAAACAGAGGCGGGACAACCTCTTGTGTGGGATGCTCTGGGGAGGAATCCCAGGTGAGGCAGATGAGCTTTAGGGGCTCATTCTTCTATTTTCATCTCTCCAATCAGAACACAATCTGCTTGAAGGAAGGAACCATTTCTTATACTCTCACATCCCCAGCGTGTTCTACCATGAAGGGTTTTGTCACCATACAAAATGTGGAATGACTGAATGACAGCTGTTTTTTGAGCATGTCTCTAGACGTTTCTCTTTCTACGTGTAACCATATAAGCATACAAGACACAGCCTTGGCTGGTAGGCACAATCATTAAGAAGCAAAATCTAGAATTATGGGATCATGTTAATGGTGTGGAACTTGAAACATAGGCTCCTTTGCAATCTCCGTATGACATCAACAGAAATCAATGGGTCATGCCTTCCTTTCTGTAGTGCTCTTTGGCTCTGCTGTACATGCATTACTTCTAAGCACCTAAATTAGGAAGTACAGACATGGACGATTACAAAGCAAGCCTATACATCAGCAGGCATGACTATCCTTTCCTCTAGGACCAATTACAAGGGAAATAGATCTGTCTCTCATGTTCCTGGGTACATTTATCTTGATTACTTTATGGTAGGTTGCGTTTCTTTGTATAATCTCTGTCCAAATATCACATGTCACTCTGTTAACAGTGGCTCTAAATGAAGTGAAATGGAGGTCATCATTTTTTACAGCACTTGTTTCATGAAGGAAGTACATGTAGAGCTTTGGGCACTCCATTGCTAGATGCTAAGGATCATATGTCCTTATGATCATATGTCAGAAAGAGAGACAAATCCTGCTCTGTGCCTCCTCTAAGACCCTTTGCTCATGCCTGGCCTCTGCAAGAGGAGACCTGATGAATCGACTTGTCACATTTGGTAAACTGATACAAAAACTGAAGGGATGAGGAGAGTTATTAAGAAAGGATTTGTTTTTTTTTTTTTACCTGGTGGAAAGGGGATAGAATTACATGGTGAATTTCTGGTAAGGTGAGTTGGGAAGATCTCGCTTGGGAAACGAAGTGCACCCTGGACCACAGCAAGGTTTTTATGATGCTGAAGGATTACTTAGTTGGGGTAGGAAGGAGAAAAGAGGGAGGGAGCAATTTGCAGAAATATGGGCTCCAGAAGGGGAAGGATATCTCAGGATGGTACCCTCATAATGTCTTTCAAATATGTCCTCTTTACTCAGTCACCTCATACATGGGTTATTGACATAATCTAATAGGTCTCAGTACCTCACATCACTCAAATTCATCCTTCATTCAACCGTCAAAGTGATTTTCTTAAAGTGTAGGTCTAATTATGTCACTTCCCCACTCAATAAACTCTAACAGCTCCTATTACCTCAAAGATAAAATTTAAAATCCTTTCTTTGGCATTTAACATGCCTGGCCCCTTCCTACCTTTCCAGTCTTCTTATAGTTACTCCCTTCCAAGCATCCTGTGATCCAGTTACAGGATATTCCAACATGGTGGTACCTTCCCAACTCTTAGATGACCTTCTATTTCTATGGCATATATCTTGTACGTAATATCTTTTTTATAAATTGTCTCCTGTGTTAGAATGTAGTCTTGAGAGCAGGACCATGTTTTTGCATTTCATTGTTATCTCCAAACTTCAATACGATATATTATAATCTGTTGTATAGAAAAGTCATAAATGCAATGACTTTGGTATTAAATTGAAAATCTTACTTAAAAGATCATCCCTTTTGCATCATTATGTTGTTTTGGTTGTTGATTTGAAGGCAGTTTTCTAGATGATGTCAGCCTCTCATTGAGAGATAGTCTACCTTCTCTCTAGGCTCCTGTTGAGCAGCCAACTGCTATACAACTGCAAACTTCCCATACTGAATTCTTGTGGAAGCATGGTTGAATAGTGAGAACAACACATGGCTTACAATCAGAGACCCTGGATTCAAATCTTGATTCTACTACTGTCTACCTGCATGACCTTGAACATATCATTGACCCTTTTTTTTGAGCCTCAGTTTCCTCATCTGTAGAACAGAAATATAATTGTAATGATAATTACGTATTACCTGCCTCATAGACTTGTGGTGAAGAAACATTTTGCTAACCTAAAAGTTCTTTCTCAATGTGAGCATATTAGATCATAAACTTAGAACTGAATGAAACCTTAGAGACCAACAAGTCTACTACAGATAAGGAAACTGAAGCCTACAGAGGTTAAATGATTAACCTGGGGTTACTTGGGTATTAAGTACCTTGGGTCCGAACAAGGGTCCTGTGATTGCAGATCCTTTACTCTTTCCATTGAGCCATGAGGCCTCTTATTATCTTCTTTTTTCTCCTCCTCCTCCTCCATTTGTTCTTCCTCTTCCTATTCCTTCTCCTCCCCCTCTTCTTCCTCATTCTCCTGTTTCCTTCAAGGTCACGACCTATAAAAATCCACAGATGAAACCTACCAATTTTTGGTTATTATTCTGAGGTGTGCTTATTTCAATATACTGAGCAGAATACTTTTACTAAAATGAGGGGATTTGAACTAGAAGAGCCCTCTCCATTCTAAATCCCATGATCCTTCTCTGAGTGTTTGGGAAATATTCTGCATTTTTCCATCTTGCTTTAATCAAAAACTCATTGTCTTCTGAGAACATTACATGCCTTGAATATCTCTCCACTGGTTGCCACACCTTCTCTTATTGCCCTGAAATTACAAAGCAAAGGAGAGGGCTACTTCTTACTCTCCACTGATACAGTTATACCATTTTTCTGCTTCTATCCTCTGAGACGTATTCAATTCACTTGTACCATTCTCTCCATCCTTGTTGCTGTTATTAAATGACTTCTATATTATCCTTACGATCATTGATCTAGGACTAGAAGGGACCTCTAGACCATTTATTTTAATCCTCTCATTTTACAGATGAGGAAATAGAAGTTCTGAGAAGTTGAGGTCAAGGTCACACAGGTCATAAGCATTAAAATTGGAATTTGACTCATGTCCTTCAATCAGTTTAGTCCCTGAACTAAGATTTTCCTTTCTCTCATATTATCCAGTCCAAGAGGGTAGGGATTATGTCTTATCTAAACTCTAGCTCCCTCAGTGCCTATTGTAGTCCTTTGTACAGTGTTAAATAAATGTTCAGTGTGCTATTATATTTATCAATTTGTAAGTCTGGTGCCTCTAATAGTGACTTACTCCTAGCAGGTGTTCAATAAATGCCTTTTCCCCTTTCATTTATTCATCCATTAATTCATCATTAGGACCTGGTCATTCCTGAGACATTCTCTCTCTCTCTCTCTCTCTCTCTCTCTCTCTCTCTCTCTCTCTCTCTCTCTCTCTGTCTCTCTCTCTGTCTCTCTCTCTCCCTCCCTCCTCCTCCTCCTTTTTTTTTTCTTTTTTGGTAAGGCGATTGGGGTTAAATGACTTGCCCAGGGTCACACAGCTAGTAAGTATCAAGTGTCTGAGGCTGGATTTGAAGTCAGGTGCTCCTGACTCCAAGGCAGAGCTTTATCCACTAAGTCACCTAGCTGCCCCCGCTTTTGTTTTTTAAAGATCCAAGTTTAATGTACTCTATTCAAGTCCCAGGGCTCTGGTTAATGTTGGAGAAGGACAGTGAAGGACGATATTCTAGGGATTATTCTCTAAAGAGGGAAGTCTCATTTTGGTTTAGGAGCTGTCAAGGGCTGGTTGTGGTTAAAAAGAACCAGAAATGACAAAGCCAAATAGGATGTGAGATGGTTCTCAGGTTCTTGTCTGAGACCTTAACCTTGACCTAAAATTAGAGGAGAAAGAGCAGAATGGCGAGAGAACATGTTCTTGTCTATACAAACAGCAAGAATGCCAGGCTTGGAGTGAAGAAGAGCTGAGTTCACATCCTGCCTCAGACACCCTTGCAACCCCAAGGATGGTAAAAGCTATGCTCTTCTTTCACCAGACACATTTCATAAGTTTAAGGCAGCAACAAAGAAAGTCTATAAAAACTGAGCAATTCACTTGTTTAAATGTTACCCGTAGTCAGCAACAATCATATTTTTTTTAAACCAATTCTTGCTTACTAGAGCATGCCCACATGAGTTTCTCCATACGGTCACTGCAAATTATGTATATACATGATGCTGTAATTAATATAGAGAATGAGTTCTACAACACAACTCTACCTGTCATGGAAACTCAGGAAGTTCCAGCAGGCAAAATTCTGCCTGTTGAAAATAAGCAAAACATGGTCTAGGGCTCTTTGGGTCCCCAAGACATCAATGCTAAAACCTCAAGGAGTCCAAGGCAATTTACTGTAAAATCCAATAGCTTGCCACTGCATGATGTAATGTTGAGCTCAGATGAAGTGCACCTCTTGGTGGGGAGTCAGGGGGTGGGAGTGGAATTTCATTTGAATTTAATAAAAGGTAAATTACAGACAGGGATGTGTTCCTTTTTGCAACAAAGAAAATGGTTTTTATCAGATGGGAGAATCAGGGCCAATCAGTCCAGTGATTCATTGGCTTTATTAGCTTTGTGGCTGGTTGTGATGGGCTGACATGTTTCATTTGAAGCAAAGTAATTACTGAGCCAGAGATCTAGTCAAAGAAACCCAATTAAGTTCTTAAGATCCACTTGCTCAGCAAATTTGGGAGGTCTGCCTTTCTTTAAGCTGGATCAATACTTGGCAAATGTATAGATTTTCCCTGAATGGGTGGGAAGAGGAGAGAACTTGAAATTCTGTTACTTTCCATCTTTTTTTTTTTTTAATATTGTTTTGCCCTGCTTGAAACAGACTCTGAACATGAAAATAGGTTTTTATTTAACAGATAAATAAGGGATTGATCATGTTCTTGGAAGATGCAGTCTTGTGCCATTGAGCTTTGTGGGTCAAAACACTCTTCTAGCGGAATTCATTCAACAGAATTAATTAATAAGCACTTTAAACACTATGTTAAAGCTAGGGGATGGATGAGGATTCAAAGTTCAGAGAAAATGTTTTTGCCTGTAGAAATAGCAAGAGTGCTGGACTAGGAGTGAAGAAGAGCTGAGTTCACATCCTGCCTCAGATACCTACTAGTTGTCTGTCCTTGGGAAAATCACTTAACTCATTTCTACCTCAGTTTCCTCATCTTTACAATAAAGAGATTGCAATCTATAGCTCTACGGTCCCTTCCAGATCTAAATCTACGTTCCTGCATAGAGCTTTGCAAATAATAGGGAAATAAAATACAAATTGCATAGCCATAAGTAGGATGGGACCACTGGGACTTCAAGGTACTATCCTGGGGAGATGGGTGGCAATATGGAGGACACTCTATTGCATCCTCCTATTCCCAGTCCTTCCTGATTGTTTTATGTCCCTATATTATGAGTCGCCATGAAGGTTCTGCCCTTCTCTTACCCCTTTATCTCCTTCCAGGTGTTGTCCAGTTCAACTGCTTTTGAGGTGTTTCCTTTGCACACCCTCATATACCTCCTCCTGAAGGTTTCTCAGTGCAACTGCATCATAAGGATCCTATCCTTCTTGCATTTCACCAAAGGGGTTCTTCTCTTCCCCCTCCTCCAAGAGGCTGGTCAGTAAAATCGCACCAACCAATACATACTGTACCGCAACCTCTGCTGCCCCTCACTTTTTTTATCTCCTTTCAAGGGTTTCCTAGAGTGACCGCAAGACTTCCACCTTCAGGGTCTGTCTCTCTCTCTCTCTCAGGCCATCAGGAAACAATAAGAAGCCCCTGACAATGTTTGAGCAGAGAAGTGACATCATCAAATCTATGTCTAAGGAAAATCATTTTGGCAACGGTTTGGCTTCAGCCATTCTCAACCCTTCCTTACAGCATGAGTTTTATCTGGAGTGTTTCATTCTCTTTCCACTGGAGTGAGAATAAATGGGAAAGTGCTCCCCTCCACATGTAGAGATATGGAATATTGAAGAATGATTCTATTGACTGTTTTTCTCTGTTCTTTATTTTACAGTTAGGTTCCGATTAAGTACCTTGCTATTTGATTTATGATTATTGTCTGGTAAAGGAGGTACTGGGTAGGGGTTAAATTTAGATTTGCATAATTAAGATTATACCAAATATCTCAGACTGAATGTGAAGTAACAAGATAGGACAGAATCTTGGTGGGGGTGGAGTGGGGGGGGTGCCATGTCAAAGTAACGTGCAGAAAGTCAACAAACAAAATATTCAGGGGAAAAAATGATGTCAAACCAGAGGAGGGAGCAGAGGCAAAGCACCAGGAAAATAGGCTACATCAATTGCATAGCAGCAGAAGCTGAAACCAAAGAATCATGAGAAAGAGTAAAAAGGGTCATTGGAGGTACGCCAAACCAACAAAAAGCAAACTGAAAATTCATTGAAGCCCTGGTGTGTTGGGCATGCAGTCTTTTTAATGGGAAGTCTATATATCCTTTGGATATACTATATACTATACTATATATCCTTTGATTCCTTTAAACCCACTTTGACTTTGATACTATATATCCTTTAGATTCCTTTTATACCCTTTTATACCCACTTTGACAATTCCCCTTCCCTTTCCACTGTCATCCTTCTTCTAATCTGGGACTTATTTCCCTTTGTTGCCTCTGGCTGGATCTCTACACAGGACCAATTTCTCACCCTGTTTAGCAAAGGGTGTGATAAGGGTCACTCAAGCGAAATGGGCAGTGTGAGGGAACAGGGGCTGGGTTGTTGTCTTTTTCTCTCATTACTCTATCAGGCCATAGGTTCTCACCTTCCTAGTCTGGTGCTGATTGGAAACATCCTCAGCCTTAGTCCTATCTCATCATCTCACTCTCTAGAGATTCCATTCCACTGTTCACCTCAGGGCACTGATGATTCACCCCTTCCCTTAGGAGAAAATGCAGGAGATAGTCTGGCTACAACTTTCCTTTGAAATGTAAATGAATCTTACTTTTTTAGTCCTTAGTGCACAAAGTGACTTCCTCACTCCCTAATTGGAGAAAGTAGGGTAGGGTCTGGGTTCAAAATAGGAGAAAGGATTTTTACTCCTCTTTTCAAGCATTTTGCTCTATCTCCACCCCCTTCTCTTTTAACTGATGATCTTTGTCTCCAATTCAATTAAGAAAATTGAGACTGGTTGTCTCCAACTCCCTCATCTCCTAATCCACACTTTAAAACCTTTCTTCTTTTTGACCATTCTAGTTACCTTTGCTTCAATTTCCTTCCCTTGCCAATGCTGTCTTCCTGATCAGTGCCTTTGATCCCATCCCCTCTTACCTTCTCTGAGAGCTTGTCCTATCAATTGTTTATTCTTTATCTTTCAAATTAAATCTTTATCTGCTTTTTCCTCACTCCTCACTCACACAGATCTTTCCTAAACATTAAAAAAAAATTCTTGCACTGAACCAAACTCTCAAGATGTCATTTGATATCTTTCCTCTTCTACACTATCAATCTGTTAGAAAGAGATGTCTGTGTACACCATGTATGTACTTCCCCACCACTCATTCACTCTTCAATCCCTTGGGATCTGAATTTAGTCCCTACAACTTTTCTGAAATTTCTTTCTTCAAAGTCATTAATGATCTTTTTTTTTTAAAATTGAATCTAATAGTATTTTGTGTCATCATCTTCCTTAATCGCTGTACAGTCTTTGATATTATTAACCATACCCACCTCCTGCTGATTTTCTGATCCTTCTGGGGCACACTTTCTCTGGTTCTCCTCCTACATGTATAATTATTCTTTCATAGTCTACTTCACAGCTTCATACTCTCTTAACTCCTAACTGTTAACCCTTAATGCTTTGTTTCTTATTCACTTCTCCCTTTACACAGAGTCTTTGGGTGATCATAGTCTCTCTTTTGAGTTCAGTTATCACCTCTCTGAAGATGCCTCCCAAGTCTATTTCTAATTTATTCCCTGAGCTTAGCTCCCACATGCTAACTGCCTTCTGAATATCTCTATCTGGATGTTGTGTTAGCATGAAAAAATATCCAAAATTGAACTGTCTTCCTACTCACCCCTCACTTCCTAATTCATGTTGACAGCACCACTACCCTCTCATTTGCTTAGGTTCAAAACCTCTTAACCATCCTTAACCCTTCTCTCTTCCTTATCTCCTAAATCTAAATGGTCTCTAACTCCTCCTACTGAATCTACCTCTAGTCTGTCAAACCAGTCCCTATCTCACTACTCACATAGTCACCACTTTAATTCAGAACCTCATCACTTTTTGCATGAACTACTGTAGTAGTCTCCTAACTGAAACTCCTGACTTAAATTCCTCTCTTTTTCTAATCTCTTCTTCACATAGCTGTCAAATAATTATTTTGATACCAAGGTCTGGTCATGTTACTACTCTTTTACTCAAAAACCTTTAGTTGCTCCCATTTACCTATAGGATAAGATATTTATTCCTTTAGACCAGCCTGTAAGACTTTCTACAATCTGGTTCCAACTTCCTTTTCTTCATGCATAATATATTATAGCCAAATTGTTGTTGGCTGTTTTCCATTACCACCCCATTTTAAAACTGCCATCATTTGCACAAAGAATGTACTACCTGTGTCTGGAATGTATTTCATTCTCAACTTTGCCTGCTTAATTCCTTCTCTTCTTTTAAGTTTCAACTCAGGCAGCAGCTCCTCTATGGAGCCTTTGCTGATCCCTCTCTCTCTACATAGATTCCAGGAAGTGACCGTCGTATTCTACCTCATATTATACATATGTAACATTTCTGTCAGAGGCTTTCGCAGGACATGAAGAGCTCAAGTTATAGGTGAAGAGCCCTTTTTTGAGCAGCTCTTCCTCAAGGATCTGTGCAGCTTCTCGTCACTTATATTGATGCACTGAGTAGGAATTCCAGCAGGTATATCTTTGTAAAGGTGGGATTGGTGATTGTTCCCAGTGTTGGCTCCCTTTGCAGCTGCTGAGCTGTCTTGCAGAGTAGAGCTCTTTTAGGTCAGGACACCTAAAGTGCACTGCAGCTCCCAGGATAATACTTCGTCCCATCTCTGGGACTCATCTCTGTAGAGGTACTCACCTCCTTCAGAGTTTTTCTATCAGGGCAGTTTCTCCCTGTTTTGGAGCATAATTGCAGTTCAGAAAACTAGTACTTGCACTGTGAGCTACAGTTTGCCCCATTCATCTCTATAGCCTCACTACAGTGCAGGACGCTGAACAAAGGAAAACAGAGTTTCTGCTCCATGTATCTCTCTCTATATATCCAGTAGAATTTAAGCTCAATGAACTGCTGTCTTCATTTCCACTTCGTGATTATCATCTATTCCACTGATCTCTATTTTTTCTTTTTAACACATATTAGTTTTGAAGAGTACTGCTTTAAAATTTATTTAGAATTCTAGTAACACTATGCACCCTTATCCACACTTCTTATTTTTATTTCCCTCAACATAGATTTTTTTTGCCTTTTTTTACATGAATTTTGTTATTTGTCATTATTTTGTCTAGTTCTAAATAATATTCAGTACCCTCTGTAATTTGACTGGTAGGACACTAAATTTGTAAATCAATCTAGGATGTTTTTGTGTGTAAGCAATTTGTTTTAATTTATTCACTTTACTAATATTCAAAAGTAGAGGTATCAAATAAGCAGCCCCCAATACTTCCTAGTGCTGTCTGACACAGATTAAAATGTAATTGAGAAATGTTTAACAGACAAATATCAATATGATAGAACATAGATAAGGTTGTTATGCGGTTTTCGAAATTAATTTGTGACCTGCAGAGATCTTTATGTTGGGTTTAGTATTCCCCTCTCCCCCTTTTCTATTTCAGTTTTACACTATTGCCAAAGTACCTACTATGTGTCAGGCATTGTACAAAGTGGTAGGTATAAAAATAAAGAAATAAAAACAATCACCGGAATTTATATTCTACCCAGGGACCTGCTTCTGATGATGACCCACTCTACATGCTGATCCTTGGTTGTTAGGAATATATCATTAGGACTGTACTGAAAGGTACAGTTACCCCTGTCTGAGTAGCACCTACCTACCTGGAGCTTATGTTCTATTGACACAACCTTTGAAAAACCCGAGTTGCTGCCATGTCTAAATGAGTCTTAAATAAATACTTAATTCAGACAAGCTATAAGTATTTATTAAGCACTTACTATGTATGTATGTTCCAGGCTCTGTATTTAGTGCTCCAGATCCATATACAAGGTAAAATAATAATAATAATAATAATAATAATAATAATAATAATAATAATAATAGTAGTTGAGTACAGTACTAAAGACACATTATGGGTTAAATAGACTTCTGTACGCTGGCCTGGGAATGTAACCACCATTTACAACGTTGCTTCTATGGGGAATATTTATTCCAAATTCCAAATAACCAATTCATAAAGGAACTTTATGGAATACAGTTGAGTTCAACAAACATTTCTAATGGCACTCGTGTGTGGAAGGTGGGGATTACCTGGAATTCAGTTTACAAAAATTCAACCTAATTGCAACTTTTGAGGTCCGTGTCTATTTCTGAAGTCAGGTCCACCTGCACACTTATTTTTAGAGTTTTCCAGATGTTCAACTGTTTTCTCAATTCTGGGGATTTTGTGTGAGTGGCAGTGAAGCTTTGGTTTTGAGTCTGGGATCAGTAAAATTTCCTTCCAGCTAATGCAGTATATCCCCCAAGCAAAAGGCTCCGTTTAAAATTAATGCAGAACAAATTCACTTTAGTATAATCTGAAGAGGATTTAACTCTGGTAATTCTGTGAGTGGGGAATACAAATTAAAAGTAAAATGATCTCTTCCCTAATGCTATGCTATCGTGGGCCTTGATTCAGGAAGAAACCATCTGGCTTGAATAATAATGCGTACTTTGGGGGCTTGTTGAATTTCTTTTCCTTCTTTTTTTTCCCTCTTTTTGGCTAGTTTTGGTGTTGGAGAAAGAACTTTTTTCATTTTCTTTTTCAAGGAAAAAAAATGTTTTTATGACTGCTACAGATCCTTGTCCAGATCCTGCTATGCAAATGTCACGATGATCAATCCTGTCTATAAATGGTTTCAATGATGCTCTCTGAATCATAGTGAAGGTATCAGAATGGATCAAACTCATGAAAGAGCTAAATTTTCTGTCGTTTTCCCTTTTCTTTTGCCAGACAGCATTATTGAGGACCCAAGCTGTGGCAGAATACAGGACTCCAGTGATATTATGGGTAAGAGTATTCTAAAAAGGGGCTCTTTTTCAATGCTAAAGGTACTATGGAGTTTTAAAGATTTCCTCTCTGGCCTTGGCTGGCCAACTAAATTGAAAAAATGACCAGTGTTTAAATAACATTTGGAAATGTCCTGATCTTGGGTTAGTCAATTAATCTTGCTGAGGTTCATCACAAATCAAAACTTTCAAGATCAAAGACAGAAACAGAATTCTGCTACATACCAAAATAGTTATCTACCAAAATTATTGGTTTATAATTATATACTAATATACACCATTGTATACCAAAATAGTTATAGTTATACTTTTTGTAGTAGCAAAGAACTGGAAACAGTGACTACTGAGTGAGAAATGAGAGAAGAAATTGTTGTACGTTAATGTAATATAATATTAATATATTAAGAAATACTATAATAAATTAAGAGATAAATGGGAAGAACTGTAAGAACTGATGCAAAGGAAAATAAGACTCAAGAAAACAGTAAATACAATGACTTGAATAATGTAAATGAAAAGATTACTAATAGGAATTACTGAGTCATTGCTTAGTTAACCAATAATGGTATTTAAGAATTTATGACTTGAACGCCACAGTATTCTTGGCTCTTCAACATTTGCCTATTTTTCTTACCCACTTACCACCTTTTCTTGTTGGTTTGGACCCATGCCCAATTATCCCTGTGGACAATTCTTTGTTCAGAAACTCCCCATCATTGCATCTTAGCAACTTGCCAATAACTTATTTTCTCGGAGAGTTGGTGGAGAGGTTAAATAACTCAAGGGAAATAATAGGAAAAAAAGAAGGCATGAAGGGGGCTCCGCATTACCTTATTTTAAAATATATTATAAATCAGTAATATTAAAAATTATTTGATACTGATTGAAATTAGATAAATAAATCACTGTTACAGACTAGGTAAATGTAACCCCAAAGAAACTGAACATAGTAGACCTGTGTTTGATAAATTCAAGAATACAACCTGCTAGGAAAGGAGCTCCTTAGCTCATAAAAGCTGCTGGTAAAACTGGAAAGCAGTTTGGCAGACATTACATTTAGGCCAACATGTTGCACTATTATCACAATAAACTTTAAATAGGCACATGACATAAATATGAAAGTAGGTCATAAAAACAGTAAAGAATGGAAGGAGACAGGTATATTTAATACTTATGTCTGGGATGAGAATTCTCAGCCAAACAGTGGATGATTTAGAGGGATGATTATAAAAGATAAAATAGTTTAAATTACATAAAATTAAAAAATATTTTTTCAGAGGCAAAATCAATTCATCTAAAATAATATTTTATCAACTTGGAAAGCATGTTTGCATCACATGTCAATGATAAAAGGCTGTTAGTTGAGATGTATAAGAGACTGATACAGATATAGAAGATGATTTCTCATTAGATAAATGGTCAAAGAATATAGGGGAAAAATCCAACAATTTTTAAAAAGACACAAAAGTCATCAACAACCATATGAAAAAATGTTCCAAATCAGTTTTAGAAAAATATGAATTAAAATTAAAAGGAGAAGGGAGAACCACACTAAATTATTATAAAGGAAAACAGCTCTAAAAAGTATCTGAACTCACATGAATTACTTCAGCTAATCTTGGTTCCACAGATCAAATTGGTTCCTTCTTTCTATCTTTTCTGTTTCCATCAAAGGCATTACCATTCTCCTAGTCATCGAAGTTCATAACCTAGCAATCATTCTTAAGTCTTTATTCTTTCCTACCAGCCTTTTCCATTTCCTATCCAATCATTTCAATTCTACCTCAATAACACTTTTCATGTATGTATCCCCTTCTCTTTATTCATAGGCCACTGCCCTGGCTCAGATATCCTTGTCACTTCTTGCCTAGACAATTGCAATAGCCTCTCAGTTTGATCACCTTGCCTCAAGTCTCCCCTCCAATCTGTTCTTACAGCTTCCGAAGTAATATTCTCATAGGGTGGCTCAGATCATATCATTCCTCAAGCTGAAGAAAAAAACAAACAAACAAAAAACTCTGGGAGCTCCATGGTGCTTCTAGTGCAAAATGAAAACTCAATTGTTTGCCATTCAAAGCCTTTCTCAATGTGATTCCAACCTACAGTTCCTGGCTTATGATATATATTTCTCTTCATGCATTCTTTCTTCTGGCCACACTGAGCCACAGACTGTACTTTGTACACAACATTTTGTCTCTTTTCTTTGTTCCTTTGCAGAGACTAGTTCCCTCATTTCTTCCTTGCTCCTGCCTGCTCTTAGAATCTCTAACTCCTTTCCACGTTCTTCTCAAGTGCTAACTTGTTACATGATGCCTTTCCTGACCCTCTCAACCAATGCTATACTTCCCCTGAGAATTTATTTTGTGTTTACTGTGTATGTATTTTGCATTTGTTTACATGTGTATGTGCAACTTCTCCCAGTAGAATACAGTCTCCTTAAAGGCAGGATTGTTGTATCTTTTCTCCATAGACTCAGCACCCAGTACATTACACTGAAAATAGTAGAGGCTTAATAAATGATTATGGCTTAATTGATTGGAGGATAAAATATTCAGTCATAAATCCATCTCTTTTCTGGGTAGAAAGGTTGGGGGCTACAGGTACAGAACATTGTATACCCTCTGTGACAGTGAGATGGTTTTTCTTGAGTATTTTGTAGTTGTTATAAGGTAGGATTCAGTGTGTTGAGTAGATACCAGTATTTGATAGAATTGGGGTGGGTAGACAACATACAAAGAGAAGATGATCTAGTGCTTATGGTGATTAAGGTAACAACAATGTGGCATAAGATCCACACACAAAAAAAATAATAATAAAATAAAGCAATCTTAGATTGCATTCATGGAAGCAGTGGCCCAGTGTTGTTTTTCCACATTTACTAATGGTTGACCTATTTAAGGTTTTGTTGTTGTTGTTTGTTTCTTTGTTTTTCTACCCTAAAAGCAGCGAATTAGGCAGATTAAGTTATTTGTTCCTGTTCACAGGCTAGCAGGTATTAGAGGCAATATTTGAACCCAGATCTTCTTGACTTTGGCCAAGTCTAGTAGTTATTTTGATACACTATGACTGCTCCCTTTTATACCAGAGGCATGAGAAAGTGTTATTTATTTGTAACACCAGATGTTCCAGGACAGCAAATTTTTCTTGAAAATCAAATATTTATTGAAAAGACCTTTTTTCTAGCACTGGATGTCTTTGTATAACTTCTGCCATGTAGCCCTTTCAGAGATTGTGGTCCCCAAGGGGATCTTTGCAAAGTTCCTTGTCTCTAATTTAAGCTTTTTACTGGCTGGATGAATGGTATTAAACTATGTCTCCTTGTAGATCCACCAATAGATTTCAGTAACAGATGGTAAAACCTCATTAATACTGAAGTCAGTAATTCAGAATTTGGGATATTTTAGATAGAGCATCTCTTTGCTTAGTCAATTCTCTCTTCATGGAGGGGACAAGTTAATAGGCTAAAACAGATTGCAAGGCAATATTTAAAATACTTCAAAGAGTAAACTGTTTTCAAGCACCCTCCAGCATTTCAGAAACATCCATTTACGCAGAAACAATTAATATGCTAATTCCAAGTCGTTCTTATCTATTCATTAAAATAATTTTATAAGGATCCTATGAAGGAACCACAATTTCGTATCTGTTTAAAATTTGATTATGTTTCGTTGTGAGTGTTTGGAGCTTAATATATTATATAAAAGAAGCAAAAAAAAGACTTGGAATAGTTCTTAGCAGTCCAGTCAAATGACTGATGGTCAAGGTTTCCTGGCAGAAAGAAGTTGGTTAACAGTACCAATTGGGTATCAAATTGGCCTGAGTTTCATATATGGGAGAGCAACTTGAGATGAGTGGAAAACTGGCAAGTCCTGCTGTTAAATGGATGAAGAACCACATTTTCTCCTTAAACTCATTGCACTAATGGACAGAATGTCATTTAAAAAACTCAATGGGACTGGACAGTCACCGTGCCCTTATTGTGAGTTCTATTTGGGTTGGAATCAGTAATGGTTCTACAGAGGCCTGCATCTAACCTTTCTCACACCTTTAAGGAGAAGAGTCAAATGAGAGAATTTGTTTAAGTAAAATGCGGGCCTTATTTGTTAGATTTCAACACTAGCATCCCCCAGAGGCTTAGAAAGCAACTCATGAATGATGTCAGATCAGCCCTGACCTCTTCAATTATTTTTTTTTCTTTTACATTGTATGATTAAATGATGTTATGCCACCCCTTTCCATCCCCTTTGAATGGATTAAGTATTGCTATATGTGCCTTTCAAATTCTAATGCAGACCTCTGATATAAAAGCCGTCTTTTTCCACAAACCAAAATTCTTTATTCAATTAATTTTAAACCATGAAACAATTGCACTTAATTTACCAAATATTTATTAGCATCCTACTAAACACAGAATGTAGGAATTAAAACACTTAAGAGAAAAATTATTAATAATAATTAATTATAGAATAATAATTAAAATAATTAATAAATACATTGTCTCTCCTCAACCTCCTGGATCTTCCAGACTAAAAGAGAGATAAAAGTGTAAAAATCACTAGAATATAATCTGATAACATGAGAAGTAAAAATGAGAGAAAAATAAAATAGAGCCCATAGAACTGCATAGAGCCCAAGGGAGAATCAAGGAAAATTTCTTTGGGATAGCATTTCAGAACAAATAAGAGAATGATAAGGAAAGCAGGAGGGCATTCTAGGGATAAACCAAGTGAGAAAAGACAAAGACACATAAAATTTTAGGGTATACATGTGAGGTGATGAACAGTCAATTTGGAGAGGAGGCTTATGGATTAGAAAGAACACTAGATTTGAAGTATCAAGACCTTGGTTAGAATACTGCCTTTATCACTTACGCTTTGTGTCAATCATGAGCAAGTCATATAATGTCTCTGGGTCTCAGTCTCTCATCTTTAAAAGGGGGTTGGTTTATACTCTGATTGTAAGGTCTCCTTTCAGATCAAAGTCTATGATTCTGTGGGCAATTCTATTTTTATTTTACTTTTTTATTTTAAATTTTATTTTTTTATTTTTAGGCAATTGGGGTTAAGTGGCTTGCCCAGGGTCACACAGCTGGTAAGTGTAAATGTTTGGTCTGAGACCGGATTTGAACTCAGGTTCTCCTGACTTCAGGGCCAGTGCTCTATCCACTGCACCACCTAGCTGCCCCCTGTGGGCAGGTCTATATATGGGACTGACACTCTGAACCAGAAGTCAGGATACTGGACATACAGATTTGGTAGGTAGCCCATTTGCTTAACTGCAGAGTCTAATCTGGGGAATTGTGTGGAATTGACAAGGGAGAGAATACATTTGGAAAAGAGAAGAGGGTCAAAAATAGGTCCTTGGAGAAAAGCTCACCTTACAGAACTTGAAAAAGGATGGAGAAATAGAAGGAGCAATTAAAGACAGAAAAAGAGGATGTTTCTGTGTGGGGAATTTTTGTTGTCCTGAAACTGAAGGTTCCAAAGCAACCAGGAAGAGGGGATCATCAGTAAGATCAAGGGAGGCAGAGAGATAATGTATAATGAGAAATTAATAAAAGTTGTGATCACTTTTCTTTAGATATGGTGCTGAGAGAAAAGTGTCACAAATTGAGAAAAAAAATCCTTATTAAAAACAAAAAAAAGTTTCCCTCTTTTCCACCAACCCCTTAATTCTACTCTATATTAATTGTGAACTCTAATCATAGATAATTTTTTTTTATTGCTAAGCTAACTCATTACTTCTACAACCTAATTTCCTTCTGAAATAACATTTCAAGTTCTCTCCATTGCAGTGGTAACTGTCAGGTATTATATGAACACTGACTTTGGCTTCTTTATATTCAAACTTTTTCTTTCTGGCTCTATTTTTCTTTGACTTGGAAGCTTTGTATTTCACTGTGCTGTTTCTGACAGTCTTCATTTTGGGGTTTCTTTTAGGAGGTAATTGGTGAATTCTATTTTTACTTTGCCCTTTGGTTCTAAAAGGTATTAGATGTTTTTCATAAATGTGTCACCAAAGTTTTCAGGTAATCAGGTTATTCTTAGATAATGTCTTCTTTTTTCTGTTTTCTAGGCCAATGCTTTAAATATTTAAATTTAAATGTAAAATAGGCAAAATAGGCAATACTTTAAATATTCTGGGTTTTTTTTTGCAGTCTTTTGATCTTGTTCTGGTATTACTTGTCTTGTGGAATCATTATCTCTGATTTAATCTAATTTTCAAGGAGTTTATTACTTGGGTAAGGTTTTATACCTCATGCAGTAAGACTTTTTTTCCATCTAATTCTTTCTTTTAGAGCAAAGGTTCTTAACCTTTGTTGTGACATGGACCCTTTTGTCAGTCTTATGAAGGCTGTGGACCTCTTCTCAGAGTAATGTTTTTAAATTAAATAAAATACATAGGATTATAAAGGAAATCAATTATATTAAAATATAGTTTTCAAAATATATTTTTAAAAAGCTAAGGTCATGGATTCCAGTTTAAAAGCTGATTTCTTATTAATTCCTTTAAACCTATCATTTTATCATGTGCATATACATATATATGTATATATATGAATTCTCATAATATAAAACACAATTTATTAAGCAATATATTACATAACATAGTGTATAATAAATGTACATCTACACACATGTTAACTCCATTACTTCTAAGAATTCTATTAGAGTTTGTGGCATATCTATGATTTTCTCTTTGTCTTTGCTTATAGATTATATGGAGCTATTTTTTTTCTTTTAGATTTGTGTCTTGAAAGTTCTTGGCTTTATAATATTTCTTTATCATTGGTGTTTTTTCTGATTACTCTTCCAGAATTGCGACTTCATGTCAGGGCCATAATCTGTGTATTTCAGGAAGGAATAAGTCTTGTTTGGTCCTGATCTGTATTATCTGGGACCTACGTAATGAATGCTACCCTCTTCGAGGACTCAAATACAGCTCTGGCCAGTGAATTATGCCTGCACAATCTGATCCAGGGTACCATGATCACTATCCTCTCAGTCTAAGCTCCCGGGATCTCAAGCCATCACTCAGGGTCAGAATGACACAGCTGCAATCACTGTGCCTCCCTGGGTAAACCCTGGTCCCCAAGGCAAAAGACTTTTTGTGTCTGGTCTCCCAGGCCTGGGCTTTTCCAACTGGATTGCTTCTCTTGTACCTGCAGCCTTGTGCCTTTCTCTTTATTTGGGCCTGGGGTGGCAAAATGCACTTACTATAGTTTCTCCTTGTATTTCTTGATCATGACTTGATTTGATGCTTTGTTTTGTTTTTAAGTCTTGCTGAATATTTGGGAGAGTGGTGAGCCATTTTGTTTTCTGTTCACTCTACCATCTTGAAGACAATCCTCACAGTCTAATTTCCAGGGTCTATCAAGGGAGAGATACCCTTGTTTATTTCTTCATTTTATAAATGTCATGAGCTTTTTGAAGAGGAAAAAAAAATCTAGGCACATCTTACATTATCCAGTTATTCCTTCAAAAGACATTTCTTAAGAACCAACCTGTAAGCAATGCACAATGTAAAGAGCTAGAGAAAAAGTCACATCTTCTTCCCTCAAGGCTTTTATAATCTAATGGTAGGTCACATTGTCAGTCAAGAAGCATTTCTTAGGGGGCTACTATGTGCCTGATACTGTGCTAAATTCTGGGGATACAAAGAAAGGCATCAAAGCAACAATAACAACAACAAAATCAGTCCCTCTCTCAAGGGGCTCAGAGTGTAATGGGCTGAGACAATATGCAAATAACTACGTTCAAATAAGAGATAGAATAAAGTGGGAATAATCTTGGAGGGAAAGCATTACATTAAGGAGGACAGGAAAAAGCTTCTTGAAAGAAGTTGAGATTTCAGTGGAGACTTGAAGGAAGCCAAGAGGCAAAGATGAAGAGGAAGAGAGATCCAGGCAAGGTGGACAGCCAGTAAAAATGCTCAGTCAGGAGATGGAACATCAACCAGATGGCATAGTGGATAGAGTGAGGGGCCTGGAGTCTGGAAGGCCTGAGTTAAAATTGCACCCCAGACCCTAGATATGTGACCCTTGGCAAGTCACTTAACCTTGGTCTGCCTCAGCTATAAAATGGGGATCATAATGGCACCTATCTTACAGGTTGTTGTGAGAATCAAATGAGCTAAAGTCTATAAAAGCACTTCACGTGGTCCCTGGCTCAGAGGAGGCCCTTAATAAATGCTGATTGCCTTCCCTTCATGGATGAAGAACACCATGGAGGCCAGTGTAATTGGATATTACAGCCTTGATAGAAGGGACTTTAGATATCACCTAGTGACAGGATCATAGGAAATTGATCACACTGCCACCTGCATTTCACAGATCATCAGAAAAGTTAAGTGACTTTCCTGAGAACAGAAATAATTATTGGTATTGATGACAATAGAGTCCCTGTGTCCTAATGCCCAGCTCTGTGTTTTTCCCACTATACCATACTATTTCCTTTCCTTTGAGTCGAAATGATGGCCCCTTTATGTCTGACTAAAAGAAATGCAGACCTATTTGGGCTCTGGGCCATAAACTTAATTTGGGAGACATTTCTTTATCTTTCTACCTCCTATAAGATGTTGTAAGATACTTAGCTTTATGTTCCACAGACCATTGGGATTTTACTTTTTGATGAGAAGATTTTTTTCTTGTTGTTTCTAATGAAAAAGAAGACTGAAAGAGACAGGGATGGAGTAGGGGAAAGGGGGATGGGGAGGTACAATTCTAGGGCTGGTTTTCAAATGTAATGAATAGACCCGCCTAAGGCACTGGTGTGATTTTGTTTAAACAAACATAAGCCAATTAAAAATACAAAGAGATCCAAGGAAAAAGATGCTGTTAGCTGAAAGCCTCATGGGAAAATAATTTAAAGCACAGATCAATAGCAGAGGAAGAGATTTAGTCCCATAAGACTCAAAGCCAGCAAGTAACAAATCTCCAGAAATGCATTTGTAGGACTGTATTTAGTGAGAGGCTGTTGCATTAAGGAATCTTATTTTCCTATCATTAGACTTAAGTATTTACTTAGGGCAAAATTTACAATGTACTTTGTAGGGCAAGTCATTGTACTTAGAATTAAAAGCATTACCAGTGTATGTGTGTGTGTGTGTGTGTGTGTGTGTGTGTGTGTGTGTGTGTGTTTGCATGAGTGTATGTTTGCCGCTGAAGCTAAGCAGATTTTTTCATTATTATTTTTCAGCTAGAACAATCCTTCCCAAAACCCAGATGGCTTCTACAACCAGTTAGGGCTAAGTTTTACCCCTTTCACCAAAAATGGCCAATGATGAATCAATGTAGGAAGCTATTAGTTTAGCTATTCCTGATCTATGGAATAATTAGCTTCTATTTCTATAGTGCTTTAAGGTATTTGCTGAATTATTTACTCGTAGCAGTCCCCTGAGAGAGGTAGTAGAATTATTGTTGAACCCATTTTACAAATGAGGAAACTGATCTTCAGAAAAATTAAATGATTTGCCTTTGGTCATAGAGCTAATAATAGTATGTCTATACTATATATACTATATATACTTATATATTATTATATCTATACTAATACATGTCTATAGTAGTTTACAATTTATAATGTGCTTTCCTCACAAGAAATATGTAGGCTAGATAAATAGTATACAAATATTATCCCCATTCTCTAGATAACAAAACTGAGGAATAGAGAAGATAAATGACTTATCTGTGATCACATAGCTAGTAAGTACTAGATTTAAAAATTAAAACTTGAATTTCCTGACTTGTTCATCATTCTTTCTACTATACTCAGTGCTACTTTTAACAGGCAGCTGACAAAGGTTAGGAATGGGTGAGAAGGGGTGGTCTCTGAAGCACTAAGTCTTTTGAGACAAAGGTTATAGAGCCTTTTGAGAACTGATGACACTCCCCTTCCCCACCCCACTTAAAACCATAGTTTTAGAGGTAAAAATAATCTTACAAGGGAGAAACAACTTAGTTCCATGGAAAGAACAAGGGTCCTAAAGCTAAAGGATCTGGGTTCAAATCTTACCTTTGATGTTTAATAGTGTGTGACCTTGGAAAAGTCTCTTAAATATTCTGGATTTGTTTCCTCATCTGTAACAAGAAAGGTTTGAACTAGATAGCCTCTGATGTCTCTTTCAGCAATCTATGATCCTATAGTTATCAGTTAATCCAATGCCTTCATTTTCAAAGGAGGGGATGGATGGTGGCCCAGGGAAATGATAGAAGGGATCAAAGTTCTGAAGGAGATCTTGCAGTAAGACTAAACTCTCCTAGCACTCATGTCAGTTCTCTTTCCACTACACCTTCTGCCTCCTTTTCATAACTTATGGTTTAAATGTAATATATGAGGAGTTAACAGGTTTTATGCATATTTGTATGAAATAGGGACTTCTCCAGCCTGTGTGATTTGAGAGATTTTTTTAAAAGACCCCCTTTGCCTTTATCTCCCCTTCAAGCTGAACAGTGGTGCCAGAAATTTTACTTGTTAAAAATTAATTCCTTTGAGGAGTCTTTAAAATGTAAATGCTTCAAGATGGGCATGCAATAGTGTGAATTATTTTAAATAATCACTCAAGCAAATCCTAAGGGAAAGGTATACTGGATATTTATCCATTTGTGCCTATCCTTTAGGATGGTGCCGTCAAACTCAAAGAGAAACTGGGCCACTAAACGTTGGATTCCTGCAGGCCACATATTGACTTAGAAAACCACATGTTAACATTAGTTCTGTTCTAGTGTATTTTTACTTATTTTATTAAATATTTTCCAATTCTACTTGAATCTGGTTCAGGTTGCACTTAGGAGGAGTGTTGCAGCCCCAGTAGGGCCAGGTGATTTGACACTTCTGCCTTCTGAAACAAGGAAGAAGGGATTTGTGTGTTGGATGTGATAAGGAGGGCTGGACAATATGAGGGCTGAATGCCAGAGCTGTGGCAAGGGGCTGGTGGAAGACCTCAAAGCATGGGGCAGAAGGGGGAAGAAGAGCACTCCTGGTATCAGCTCCAGGCCCCAGTGGCCTCACCCTATGTCTAACCATTGTGTAATACATGGTTCAGCTTAAAATTTCAAGCAGAGAGCTACAAAATGCTTGAAAGTTGAGGGGGAGAAAAAAATGCTTCCAGCTAGAAGAATTAGGGAAGGATGTCTGGAGGAGATGACATTGGAACTTGGCCATAAAATATGGATATGAATTGGACAGAAGGAGCCTGGGAAAATGATATTTCAGACCAGAAGAGTAACAGGATCAAGGGTACCTAGGGCTGAAAACACTTTGTATTCTCAGGCAATGGAAAGTTGTCCTGTCAAGAGAAGTGGTAAAAGGCTGGGCTGCTGAGGGTTCTGTGACTAAGTGATGAAGGCCTTGAATGACATTTTAATGGATTTGTAAAGACTGTTGGACTAGGTATTAGAGTCTGGGGTTCAAAATCGATTCTGCCACTTACTCATTTTTTACCATTTAGGAAGCTCTTCCATCTTTCTGGGCCTTAGCTCCTCATCTATATAGAGGGAAGGTGACATTGTATCATCTTTTCAGGGCTCACGTTCAATGATTCTGTGACTTTATTTGACAGGCAATGTTGACCCATTGAAGTTTTTGAGTAAGGGATTAATTTATTAGAATTAAATGTTAGGAAGTAAAATCTTGCATCAGAGCATAGGGCATATTGGAGGAGAGAGTTATTACAAACAGGAAGACCATTGAGGAAATTAATGCATTAATTCAGGTAAAAAATAATAAGGACCTGACTCGAGGTATTGCCATTTAGAAAGGAAAAGAGTGGGCAGAGATATGAGAGCTAGAAGGTAAAGCTAGAAATAACAGGATTTATTAACCATCAGTTGGGGATTGTAAGGAAAATGAAAAAGCCAAAGACAACACTGAGGTTTTCAATCCTGTGTTGCCAAGGAAATAGTGATGTCATGAACATAAATAGGAAAACCAACAGGTTTGAATTAAAGAATTAAAATGATTTCATCAATGCTTATTATGTGTTTGGCATATACTGAGAGTTGAGTATGTAAATATAAACTAGAGTCAGTCTATGCCCTCAAGGAGCTTACATTCCATTAGAAGACACAACCTATATAGGGTACTGGTTGCCATGAAGGGGTAAAGTCACAGAGACAGTGAATGGAATGATAGATACTTTAAGGTTTATTATGTAGGCTGCTTTATTGATGTCCCCATTCCAAAAGTCTTGATTTGATTACTGTTCCCAGAACAAGAGATAAAATTGTCATGGGGTGGAGGGTATAGAATTTGGTTGGAAGCAGAGCAAAAAGATGATGTGAATCTTCTGGTGCCTGGAGTCAAGTATATGTAGCAATTTCTCACCAATCATCATAGGGTAGGAGCTGGTGGTTAAGTTTGTTATTTACCCCTCTTAGAAAGTCAGCTTTTTAAGGGGAGGGACTGGCCTGCATCCTTGGATCTTTGGCACTTAGCACAATGCTTGGCATGTAGTAAGTGCTTAATACATATGTTTTCATTCATTTATAGTCTCCAGGAGAAGCCAGAAAGGCAGAAATAGCAGCAGGATTTGGAATGTTAGGGAGCATGTAGAAGGAGATATCCTAGAGAAAGTTGAAATGAAGGTCTGTAGCTCAAAAGAGAGTCAGAATTAGTGGTCTAGATTTGGGAGTTAAAGAGAGGATCTTAATCAGTGCTGGCTTTCCTTGGTGCACCCCAGCCCATATTGGTATAACTGATATCTTTCCTTCTCCCTTTCCTCCTCAAGAATGGTCTTTGTTGGAGAGCAGATGATTCTTGTGACCACAGTATTTCTTTTCTTCTTTTTGACAGTCAAGAGGGCATCTTATTAGAACCCTTATGCCATACACGCATAGAAAAGAATTTTAAATATGTATCCAACTCACATGTTTCAGGAAAAATAGAAATTTACTCGTTTTTATCCTTTGTTCTTGAAAAGGACCAAAATGACATCACTATACTAGAGTCAAGTTACAGTGTGTCTGACTGTGGCTGATCAGACCAATATGAGCTTGGAATGCTCTACCATG
This sequence comes from Phascolarctos cinereus, assembly GCF_003287225.1. Lineage (NCBI taxonomy): Eukaryota > Metazoa > Chordata > Mammalia > Diprotodontia > Phascolarctidae > Phascolarctos > Phascolarctos cinereus. The sequence goes on along the minus strand of NW_027556402.1, from coordinate 178,571,714 downwards.
GGTCAGGCATAAATAGTCTATGTGAACATTTGCGGTGGATTCTCTAAATTTTCTTATCTTGTGTTTCTTTTGAGCTGCCATACTGGGTGGTCCTGTGCCAATGTCTTCCATGTCACACAATCAATTCCAAAGTTCTGAAGAGAGACCTTGAGAATGTCTTTGTATCACTTCTTCTGACCACAATGTGAGCCCTTGCCCTGTGCAAGTTATCCATAAAATAGTCTTTTTGGCAAGCAGACATTTTGCATTTGAACTAAATATTTGTTTAACCTCCTTTTTTAACTTCCATTCACAATAAGAGGCTGGTCCCAAGAGGGCAATGCCCCTACTTTGGGGCAAAGATGTTATTCCGAAGGGCTGAGTTTCTAGTACTTTGACTCATGAGCCCCCACTCATATGTTTACTATGAATATCAGTTAGCCAGACTGAATTAGCTTTTAGAAAATAGCATTTATTGAAGTGGCATAATAAAAATAGCTGATACAAAATATATCCCTTCTCCACTCAGACCCAGAGAACATTCTTCCACAAATACATACGGAGGCTTGGGGAAAAGTTGTTCTATGTAACTTTCTAAGACTATAATTATATTTCAGAGAGTGAGTGCTGAACTAAATTAGGAGGGGAACTTTCCTCATCAGGCATTCCCTAAGCCAATGAAAACACAGATCCTATGCTTATCCTTAATATTAATATGATACTGTAGTGCTAATTGATTTCAGAATCACTAGACTCTTTAAAACAGGATTAAAAAAAAAAACTTAGACATTGTATCTCAATACTGTCCAGAACTGTTAGAACCAGAGGACAAAGTAAACAGAAAGAACTCACTGATAGTCTGAATGTCAAAGAATACCAGAAGAAAAAGCCCCAGGATTGTCCTAGCCATAATCCAAAGCTCCTACATCAAACAAATACTGCAAACAGAGAAAAGCAGGTTAAGTACCAAGCAACAACAGTCAGGATCACAGAAGACCAGGCAATTTCTACTAAAAACAAAATTAAGCCTGTTTTCATTGACTGCTATTGTTTGAATCTTTGGGATTTGCAATGCTGTTATCTCATACCTTATGATAGTATAATCTAACATCATGAAAAGTATCTTTTACTTGTTTTGCTTCTGTTATTTTAATGCAAATCTCGCACTACAAGAACTTTTTAGTGCCTTCTGCAAATATCTTCACACACGTGTGTATTTGCGGGTGTGTATTTGTACACACATGTACACATAGATGAATAAATATGTGTAAACACACACATATGTATTTCTTTATGTATCTCTCTACCAATATAGATAAAGATATAGATCTTTCCCAGACTAGAACAGTTGGTTGATAGAATGGGATCCCTTTTTCAAGAAGCTTGGTCTCCAAAAAATCATTTGATATAACTAATAGTATTGTTTATGATTCAGTTAAAATATTAATATGGATGTAGGTGAAGTTTTTGGGTAAAGAATGTGGTATGGAAAGGGCATAAGGACAGTATCAAAGGCCACCTCTGCCTCCTTCAGGGGTTTTCCCAGGACTTACCCTGCCATATGTGTACTCTCTACATGTCTGGTAGTAAAACATCAACAGGAGGGAATGTAGATGAGTCAGGAGGGAAATTGTTGCTACAATTTCATAGAAAATACCTAGCTGAAAAAGGAGTTAGTTCGCCTCTGCTGGCTTCTTTAGAAGGCTACTGTGCTCTGAAGGCCAGTTCCACCCTAACCCCTTCCCTTAGAAGCGTCTTTATTCCAACTGGCTCTTCATCAAAAGGAAAACTTTTAGGAAAACAACAATGTGGGTTTGTGTTGGCAAGTGAGTGAACTTCGAACCAACCACAATTCTGACATTCTGATGACATTTCCCCCAAGTTGAGAACCAGCTATCACTTTCCACATTCAATTTTGTCAGAGGCAAATGAATTTTCTGTATAATTAAGACATGGCTGTTTTTCCCAGAGAATCACATACTTCCTCTCTCCTAAAACTACTCTCCTTTCCCCAAATTCTCAATGTGTTTGGTATTTCTGAATTGGATTCCAAACATACAATTCCATTTGAGTGAGGATCCCTTCTGATCTGTCTGGGGAATGTTTCTAGGGCAAGTAGTTATTACAGCCAGTTTTGTTGCTTTGCTCATATTAATGTAAGGCACTTTTAAATATGTTTTTAAAAAGCTTCAGATCCAAATGAACTTAGTAGAAGTAGAGGGGTTGGAAGGAGCATAGGGAGAAAAACAAAATAAGAAATGGTTCTCTTTGGGCATGATTCTTTTTTTTTTGTCCACAAAAATAGAGCCTAATCCAGAACCCCATAATTAAGAATGTGGTTATTTTTCCTCCTCTGGGCTCTTTGAAATAACATAACATAATCTTTGAGATAGCAGATCATGTTGTGCTAGAAAAGTTAGGCTGTCATTCTTGATTAGGACACTGAATAGTGTATGTTTTGGAGTTGTGAATATTATACAATTATAATAAGGGCAGTTAATCAGGGATCCTTGATCAATTAAGTTTCTTTTAGTTGAATTTTCTCATTTTCAGGATGTGAGGGTCAGAGGCAATGAGGTGTTATGTTATTAAATAAAGTGTATACTTCTTTAATCAACTTTATGAATTGTTATACTGCAAAGCCATTATCTGGCTGAAGGATCAATGACTCTGAGGCTGGCCTTTTAAAAGAAAGATATACACTATAAAGATTTAAAACAAAGAAGAAAGAGAGAGAGAGAGAGAGAGAGAGAGAGAGAGAGAGAGAGAGAGAGAGAGAGAGAGAGAGAGAGAGGTAGAGACAGAGAGACAGAGAGAAGCAGACAGAGAATCAATCTGTCTGTTAATCTCTGATGGTAGAGAAGAGAGGCAGCTATGAAGGAAGAACCCAACTATTGAGAGAAAAAATACTCTTCATGGTTTTTCTTCTGGAGCCCTGGAAACAGGGACAAAGGGAGAGTATTTCTCTCTTCTCTCTCCTGTCCAACTTTCTCGTGAGCAATGACAAGTTGCCACTCTCTCAGTAGCAGATAGAGGGATGGGTAAAGAAGAAGCCCAAAGAATTTAGCTGAACAGTTTACAATTAGCCCTGGCAGAGAGGGGGAAAGGATTAAAGATCCCAACTGAGGAATCTACCTGAAGAGATTCTGTGCCCAGGGTGAGTAACATGAGGAGACCATAAGAAAAAAAGGACATTATTAGGACACTGATTCATCACAGACGTGTTGCTTTGGCTATATATGTTCTCTAAGTATGTGCCTTTCTACATGTATGCCCGCTCTTCTCATTCAAGCTACATTTATCTTTGGGACAAGTTTGTGGGGGAAGTGTTATTAATATTCATGCTACTTCATTTCAGTAAATTCCTTTGCTTTGAGTTTGTTGTGTCAATTATCTACTAAAGGTGGGAATTTACAAGCTACAGTTTTAGGAGTTCATACCTACAGCGTGCCTTCAACTTGGGGACCCTCCCCCTCAACCTAATCAGAAGTATACAACTTGGGAATTTGAGTTGTAGGGGTAATCCCACAGGGGGTGATCCATTTAGAAAATTTGGGCTTAAAAACCACAGCAGCCAAAATGATCATACTAATTTCATTGCTTTCAGGTGAACTCTTTTATAGGCCCTCTTGTCTCTGACACTTTCTGCAGGACTTTACCAGCTCCTATCAGCTGAATTATCTCTGAATTGATGATTCCTATGTCTACCTAGCTAAACCCTCAACTTTCCCATGTGCTCTAGTGCCTCCTCTTCAATTGTTCGTTAGCTATTTCTAACTGGATCACCCAGATAGACATCTTTTTTTTTTGGTCTGAAAAAGGACTTGTCATCTTTTTCCCCAACTTCCTAACTTCCAATTCCTGTAGAGGGCACCGCCATTCTTCTCGTCACTTGGCTACAAAGCCTGAGAGTTACCCTTTACTGTTCACTCTCTCAGTCCTTTATCCAAATTAACTGCCACATTCTGTCAATTTTTCCTCTGCAACTTCTCATATAGCTGTCTACTTCTCTCTACTCTCAACTTAACCACACATCCTCAAGGAGCTGCCAGTCTGCAGAGCAGGGAGATGGAGTGTGTATGTACATGTTGGTGGCATGAAATACAAGATGTCCCAAAAGTCTTAGTGCAGTTTTAAGCTGACTAAACTTTAAAAATATATACACCAAGAGCTATAATAGAAAGTAGGGTGTGATGGGGACAAAGAAGATACCCATACAAAATATTCTAGAACAATTTGATCAGGGAAGGTACCGATAGTTGAAGTAAACTCACTCAGAGTCACACAGTTCACATATGTCATAGGCAAGACTTTCAACCCAGGTCTGTCTGACTCTGAAACCAGCCATCTATCCACTAGAAGCAATATCAGAGTCATCTAGTTCAATTCTTTAATTTTGCAGATGAGGAAAATGAGGCTCAGAAATATCAGGAACTCTGGTTCATCCTCTTTTAAAAATAAACCAACTCATTCCATACCATTGACATAATGGATAGACAGCTGGCCGCGAGGCAGGAAGACCTGGGTTCAAGTTCTACTTTTTACAGTTACTGGTTGTGTAACATTGGGGAAGCCACATGCAATTTTCTCTCAGTGCTCAGGCAGCTCTCTATGTCACAGAGAAGAGGCCAACCTCTCTTGGTAGAGCAGGATTCCTTATCTGAGAGCTTTTTATAACCAAGGCTCAATCCTTATCTCTATCCCTATCCCTACAAGTCAGTGTGATCTAAATTGCAACGAATTCTGGTGACCTGGGTAGTGATAAATTTCATTACCTAATTACTATTTAAATCAGCCCTGTGGATCTTAATTGGATCAGAGTTTTGGAAGGTATCTCCTTCTAATTCCTGAGCATTGCATGATTATGCTCACCAAGTTTTAAACATAAAAGACTATTTTAGCAGTATAAGCCTCAGTTTCCTCATCTTCAAAATGAAGAAACCCAACTGGATGATCTCTTCATTGCCTTCCAGGAACAAATACTATGATCCTGATAAGCAGGGTTATGCTGGCAGATAATTAAGAAGCAGCCCTAGCCCCTCCCTGCCTCATGCAACCAATGTCCACAGGAAACACTTTTGACTTTATTATTTATTGTTAACATTTTCTCTATCACATTAATAAGACTAGATAGTCAATGAAATGAATCAAGCCCTGATGCAGAGTTTGCTCATTTTCAAGAAGTAAAAGCAGTTTGAACTAGTTCTAATCCAGAGTAGTTTGAGTTAGCTCCTGTATACTCTTGCCTGGAGGTCCAGAGGCTGACACTCTTAGCTGAGATTTTAACAGCTAAAAAGGCCTTTCTGTTACAGAACTAGCATGGGATAAATATATCATATTCACATCCCACTAATGTTATGTAAAAAGATAAGGTCTTTAGAGCCACAGAAAACCTCAGAGTAAATCATCATATTCAAGTCAATATGGGATGATTAGAAATCAGGAAACTGTTTAATTTCATGTAGATATGGGCTTTCCTAATTTGTCTGCAGTGGCTCAATGGAATCTTTTTTTCAAATGCTTCCTAACTGTGCAAAATATAGTAATAATTCATCTCAATGTTTTATTCCCCTTCCCACTATCCACATCCCCACACTAAGGAAAATCCAGAATTTTAAGGGTGTCTTTCTCTTTGCTTCAGTTGATTGGTGGATTTTGGATGCTATTGGAGAGCCTTGATTCAAAGCAGGGAATCTGGGGATTCTTCTGAGTTATGACTGTGGAGCCGTCATGTCTAACACGGGCTACCTGGTGACCCATTCAATGGTTTGTTTCCAAGGAGTGACAGCTTGAGATACAGCACATGCCCTCGGAGTATTTCAGGGAGACAGCAAATGGCATTGTTTGCATTCTAGTCTTAGAATGTCTGGGCATTATAGAGACATAACTGGTAACAATGCAGCCTGCCATTGATGCTTTTTTTTCTCATGGCTGAGTGACTGGCAGTCACTGGGGAGAGCCCATTATTGTCTTCAACTTGTAACTTAACTGCTCCTTTTGTCATTCTGCATAATTGCTGTCACCCAGGTAAAACTAGATTGTTTCCTCCCTGGTAAATTCTCCCACACTCAGTCCTGGGTCCTTTAGGCAATACCGACCAGTGGGGAACCGTCACTACTGAGTTGGTTAAAAAAATGACCACTTGAAGGAGAAGCTCTTTGAATGGACAGGCCTCAGAAAGAGGAATGTCATCTTTATAGTACCATGACTGGTTTTTCAATACAAAACATGGCCACCAAGACATTCACATTTAAGTTTAATTCTGTGAAAACCATCAGAACAATTGACATTAACAAGTGGCTTGGGAAAAGTAAGGATTTTCCCCAGGTGGAGAAGATGATTCTTTTTTTTTTTCCTTTTGCACCTTCATTATTCCAAATTAAATATTTGTGCTGAACAGGATGCTCTTTCTTTTAATTCAATTTAAATATTTTAGTAATATGTGAGAAATCCAAGGATAGGTAATGGAGCAGATGTGAAGTTTAGATTAAGCAATTTGTTTTATAGTCTTCTATACTCCTTTATACTACTAAGAAAGTCCAGATTTAGAGTTTAATTTAACACAAATGCATCAAATGCTTAGTGAGTGTATAAAAGGACAAAACCGAAATCACCCATGGCCTCTAGGAGATTATGTTCTACTGTAAATGGTTGTTGTTGTTGTTGTTTGTCGTTCATTCTTGAAGAGGACCATGATATCAGGGAAGTGATACCATGACGTTTAAGTGATTGGATTTAAGTGAGAGAGAGCTGTGCAAAGTCACTAGCCTAACTTTCTCCTCCAGAGCCATCTGGGTGCAGTGGCAATATAAAGATCAAGATCACTGGAGACGGCCCTCAATGGTGGTGGTAGTAATTGAGTCAATAAGTATTTATTAGAGGCCAGGCACTGTGCTAGGTCCTGGGAATACAAGGAAAGTAAAAAACACACTCCCTATTGTAACTTGTATGCTCTGGCCCTACTGTCTCAAGTCCAGAACCTCTAGGTTCTTGGGTAGCCTAAGTGGTTTGGGGTGGCTTTTTCTCTACTGCCATTGGCTTGAGTCCCCACTTCCTGTGTTCCTTTCATTTTTATGGGGCTAGTGACTAGCACTCCAGTTCTACTTAACCACTTAACATTGGGCAGATTTTATAAAAACATATTTACTTTGCAAATATAGCAAAGCCAAACATTTCCCTCAACACTTTGGTGTTATAATCTCCCTAAACCACCTCAATCTGGTGAGTGAAGGGGGAAGGAATAGCCCTATAATTTGGCTCAGTTGTACATAGAATTTGTCCCATCAAGTTCAAGTCTAAAGGGGGCTATAGGTGATGGATGAGTCCTTTCTCTGGACTTGAATTTTGAAGGTCACTGCCAAAGATTGTTCCTTGCTCCTTAAGGCATTGATACTGGACTGACTGTATTAGCTGACATGGATTCCTGGACTCCTAGATTCTTGTGACACACTCCCAGCCTTTGAAACTCCAAAGGTGTAGGGAGCTGTGGGTGCTTACATGTGTTCAGTGTGACTGTGTTATGACTCAGTGCTTCAAGAACTAGCAGCCAGGGGTTATCTCTTACTCATGCGTGTTCTAGTTAGGCCAGGTAGTAGCACAGATTAGTGAGCCTACACATTTAAGTGCTGACCTGACCTGTACGGCTCATCTCCACTCCCAGCCCCCATTATGGAGCAGCAATCAATTCGCTGTGATTATACCACTCCCCCTATAAAGTTTGCTTATTTGCATTGCTTCGTCTAAAGAGTTTTTTTCCTTATTATTAGTATTCTTCAAATTAATTTCAAAACATGTGGTAAGAGACTCTCCTTCTTTCATCTAGAATGGAAAAGAACAAATGAAAAGGTCAATGACCCAGGAACATTTCTCATGTGCCTTCAGAGAGGAAGAGAACACTGAGACCTTTCCGCTCCAGCATAGTCTCTCACCAGAAATGCCACAATACTAGCGTATAGGTGTTATGAGTAGAAGAGTGTGCAAGAGGATGTCACTGAAGGTAAAAGGGCCATTTTGAATGTCTCCACAGCCAATCAAAGGGCCTCTCCTTTGCAACATGGGTTGCCAACTGGAACCAACCAATTATAACATATTCCTATGTGACATAAGGTACTTCCCATATATGTCATCATAATTCAAATGGAAGCAGTATTCTACTGTTCTTCATATAGAGTGATGCTATCAGGAGCATTCTACCCTTATCCTAGACCCCTCATTATGTTTCCCTGCAAAAAGCTCTCATTCTAACAAAGGGAGTAGGTTAACATGCAAATAACCATGTGCATAAAATATTTTTGTTGTTGTTCAGTCATGTTTCAGTTGTGTCCAACTTGTGATTTCATTTGGGCTTTTCTTGGCAAACATACTAAATGATTTGCCATTTCCTTCTTTAACTCATTTTACAAATGAGGAAGCTAAGGCAAACAGGGTTAAGTGACTAGCCGAAGGTCACATAGCTAGTAAATGTCTGAGGCCTTATTTAAACTTAAGAAAATGAGTTTTCCTGACTCCGGGTTCAGCATTCTATCTACTGAGCACATATATATATATATATATATATATATATATATATATATATATACATATCTCCAGTGTGAATGGAAGGTAATCACATAGTGAAGACACTGGGAAAAGAAAGGTGGAACTGGGAAAGGCCTGTTACAGAAGGTGGGATGTAAGTTGAATCTTGAAGTAAGCCAGGAAAGCTAGGAAATGGAGGTGATGAGGGAGAGAGAGAACATTCCGAGAAAGTGGTCTAAGCCAGTGAAAAGTCACCAGGAATAGCAAATAGGCCAATGTAGCTGAATCACAGAGTATGGGGAGGGAACCAAAGTATAAGAAGACTGGAAAGTAGGGCAGGGTCAGTTTGTGAAGTGTTTTAAATGCCAAACAGAGGGTTGTGTATTTTATTCTAGAAAAAAAATAGGCATTTGTTCTAGTTCGTTAAGTAGAGGCATAGGGCATTGACATGGTCAAAACCAAATTTTAGAAAAATCATTTTGGCATCTGAATGGAGGACAAATTAATATAGGGGAAGATCTGAGACAAGGAGACCAACCAGGAAACTAACAAAATAATCCAAGTGAGACATGATGAGGACCTATATCAGGAATACGGCTGTGGGAATGGAGAAAAGAACATATAGGAGAGATGTTGTGCAGGTAGACATGGCAATACTTGACAATAGACTGGATGTGTGGAGTGGGTATGTGAGTGAGTAGCCAAGAATGATGCCAGTTTACTAACCTGGGTGACTGGGCAAACTATGGTAGCCTCAGTAGAAACAGAAAAGTTTAGAGAAGGGAGAAGATAATCAATTCCATATTACCTATGTTAAATTTGTGATACCTATCAGACATCCATGTGGATTGCGGGCAGTTATTGATTAAAAAAAAAACCTTGAATAAAGGAATTTACTATTAACACTGGGTGAAACTTGAGTCATTTCATCAGGAAGATGGGTTGTCCTAAGTAACAGACTCTTTCTCCTCACTGTCTCACAATGGTGTGACACAAAATGTGATACCAAAGACTGGCTCCACTTCTGATTGACTAATTTATTACCAACGATCTGGGAGACAGTGAAGTGAATCCCTCTCCAAATGCATTTACTCTTTACTCCATTTCTTTATGGGCTGTGTATAATTTTCATTGTTGTTATTCAGTTGTTTCAATTGTGTCCAACTCTTTGTGACCTCATTTGGAGTTTTCTTGGCAAAGATACTAGAACTGTTTGCTATTTCCTTGTCCAGCTCATTTTATAGATGAGGAAAATGAGGTAAACAAGGTTAAGTGACTTGCCCAAGGTCACACAATGAGACAGTGTCTGAGGCCACGTTCGAACTGAGGAAAATAAGTATTCCTAATTTCAGCCCAGTGTTCTATCCACTGCTCCAGCTATCTGCCTCACTGTGAATAGCATCAGTTCAGAATTGGTTAGGGGTTGGGAGGAATTGAAGAATCATACAATAAATCAATCTCTCAAGAAACCCTTATTAAGCACTTAAGACTATGCTAGCTGCTGGGAGGAGAAGGAACAGAAAGAATGTAAAAAAATATATATATATAGCATCTTCCCCTAATGTGGCAAGGGCTGAGTGGGGGGAGGGGAGGGGAGAAGAGGGTGAGGGACAAAACATTTATGAACCTCTTACTATATGCCTACTACGAGCACTGTGCTAGGCACCTTACATTATTATTTCATTTGATCCTCACAACAACCCTGGGAAATAGATGCTATTATCCCCATTACACAGCTGATGAAACCGAGGGAAGTTAAATGATTAGCCCAAGGTAACAAAGCTAGTAGGTGTCTGAGGTTATCTTTAAACTCAGATCTTCCTGACTCAGGACCCAGAGCTCTATTTGCCTTACTACCTAGCTGCCTCTGCCTCAAATTGCTTATGCTGAAAATGGAGAACAATCCAAATCCATTAAATTCAGTGAATACAAGATATCTCAAAAATCTTAGCTCATTTTTAAGCTTTAATAACTATTATTTTTAAAGCTTAATACATACTATTAAAGCTATTTACAGTGAAAACCAGTACTATTAAAACACACTTGCCAAGGCACTGAAAAATCTTACTATGTGAAGTAATAGGGACTGGTTAGACTGGAGAAGAGAAAACTGGAGTTTGGGGAAGAGGGATAAGATAACCACCTTTGAGAATTTGAAGACCTGTGACATCAAAGAGGGATTGAATTCTTCTGCTTGAGCTCATCAGGAATAATGAGGAAACAGGAGTAGAAGTTTCAACAAGGCAGAATTTAGCTATATTTATGGAAATTCTCCTAACCATTAGAGCTGTCCAGGTAGAATGAGCTGCCTTGAAATATAGTGGATCCCTTCCCCCTCATTAGTCCTCCTCCCCCAGGAAATAAAGCTTGATTGGATACTTTGAGATGATGTTATAGACAAGAAGATGCCTGTTCACATATGGGTTGGGCTGCATGATTTCTTGAGGTCTCTCCCAAACCTGAGATGTTATAAAATACCTGAAGGCAATTTTCATGCCTTCCTGACATTTTCTTAGGCTAAATATCTCCAGTTTCTTCTAATCACTTATATGAGTCTCTTTACCTCCCTGGTTTTCTTCCTTCAGATGAGATACAGGTAGATCATACCCTTTCTAAAATAACCCACTAAAAACAATACTCCAGAGATTGCCTGAACAGCTCAAGAGAACAATGAGAACTGTCCCCTTCCTCTATCTAGACACTATGATTCTGTTAATGTAGCCTAAGATTGTATTAGCATTAAAACTGTTGGTTCAGATTTTTGCATCATTTTGAATTTACAAAACTCCCAGATCACATTCACATAAACAACTGTTGTCAACTCATACTTCTCACCCTATACTTTTGAATTCTAGTATCAGATTTCATATATTTTTTTTATTAAATTTAATCTTCTTAGATTTGGTTCATTATTCTAGCCTATTGAGAGCTTCTTTTATATTCTTGTTCTATCATCTAATATGTTAGCTATACGTACCAGTTTTGGGTTGTCTGAAAATTTGATAAGCATGTCATCTGTGCCCTCATCAAGGTCATTGATGAAAAATGTTGGTGAAATGTAACTTTGTTCAAGATAGTAAATTTAAAAGTTGTAGCTCATACAATGTTGGTGAAACTGTAATTTGGTTCAGCCATTCTCGAAAGCAATTTGAAAGTATAGCTCAGTTTAGAGTCATTAAACTGTAGGCAATCTTTGACCCAGTGGTATCACCAGTTAGACCTGTACCCCAAAGAGATCAAAGAAAAAAGAAAAGAACACTCATCCCTGGTTTTCATATCTTCAGATTTTCTTTATGGCACTTTCCCTCTCTTCAGTGGTTTATCAAGCTATCTTGGGGCCTTCTTCTTTCCCTTGATGGTCACATCTTAAGTCTATCTCCCTCTTTTCCAACTGCTAGTTGGTATCATCTCAAATTGCTAGTTATGACTCAGAAAAGTTGTAAGGAGAGAGTTCAGGAAAATCATTATGATGCTCTGAGTATGAATGTACTGCAAAAACCAACAACATAACCCTGCTATCTGGTGTTGTGGTATTAAAGGTGAATTTCTTTTCCATCGAAGGGTGCGGGGAGCATATTAAACTCCCACATGACATTTGAACACGTAATTTATTGGGGACTTGAGTTATCTTAGCTGGGGCTGGGAAGCAGGTGAGGAAGGGATGCCATGGAGTTATTGCAGACATATCAGGAAACGGGAAAAGTTTCCCTGAGTCAAGAATGTGACATGAGGATCCTAACCAAGCTGACTTTAGGGTATGCATTAAGTGCTCAGATTTTGTTCCCTACTTTTGTGGCTATGGGGTCTGGGAATTTTTAGTTCAGCTGTGTTATAGTGGGAGAACACAGCCCTGAAGGCACTAGCTGTAACTCTGACATAGAGTTCTTATTTGGGGCACATTAGCTCCTTAGTTGGACTTCAGTTTCATTATCTTTAAAATGAAGGGACTAGATTAGACTAGATTACGTTAAAGAGCCTTCCAGATCTCTGACTCGTAACTGCATTCTCTTCCTGCTCTGAACAGAACCTAGTACTCTGTCAGAATTTAGCTCCTGTTCAGTCACATTAAAGTATGAAATTGGCCTAAAATAGAACTGAAGAATAAATAAAAAGGCATCATGGTGGTGTAGAAAGAGGCATGAGGGATTTAGAGCCTGAGTGTGAATCCCAGCTCTGCTGTTTATTTCCCAGGTGGCTTTGGATTATTCCCTTCCTCTCTTTAGCTTTGGTTTTTCTCATCTATAAAAATGAGGAACTTAGAATAGATCCTAGGGCCCTTCTGTCTGTAAGCCTAGAATTCTATGAACTTGACATTTGCTGTTCATGCAAAATAAGGCTGGGGGAATTGGTCTGTGTATCCGAAGTACACAAGGAATTTGCAAGCATAGCCAGGTATATATATGGTAACATAAACAAAGGTCAGATTTAAAGAGAAGGGTTGGAGAGCATAAGGGTCAATAACTCCCAAGGAATGCCACAAGTTCTTTGTTACTCAGGGAATTATAGGCTTCCAAAAGGAGGATAGTAAGCATATTTGGAGGACTGTGACCTTAATGTGGGGAGGGAAAAAAGGAGAGGGTCCTTTTGCAAAAATTTTACCTGTGTTCAGCCAATTGATGGGCATCCCTGCCATTTCTAGTTCTTTGCCATGATAAAGAGAGCTGCTATAAATATTTTAGAACATACAGCTTCTTTTCTTTTTTTCCCTTAATCATCTTGGGAAACAGACCTAGTTGTTGTTATTGTTGTTGTTGTTGTTGTTGTTGTTGTCGTTGTTGTTTTTACTTCCTCCTCAAAGAGGACGTGACAACAGGGAGTTGATGCCAAGACGTGCAAGTGAATTGGATTGAAGTGAGGGGAGGCTGTGCAAAGTCACCAGCCTCTCTTTCTCCTCCCAAGCCATCTTAGTTCAGTGGCAAGATATAGATCAGACTGACCAGAGATAACCTTGGATACAGCGGGAAACTTTGTACTTTTTGGTCTCAGTTTGACTGCAGAGCTCATTCACTGATTAAGGCTGGGTAAGAAATGAAGCAGAGAACGGCCCTTTACCTAGTTAAAAAAAAATCAATCTGGGAGGGAAAGAACCTCAGGGTTTCTGGCCAAAACAGAAACAATTGCTATTTACATTCACTGTGAACCAATCAGGGTCCAAACAATGACAAAGTGGGGCTTGGCCTTGTTGGCCAATCAATGAGCATATGAGTTATTTGGCTTTGAGGCCTGTCCTTAAGAAGAAGAGAAAAAAAGGTTTCAGAGATCAAAATTTATAATTCCTTTGGGCAAAGCACCTACAGGTAAGGGCACTCACTATACCTTATGTGGACAGAAGGAATGGAAAGAAAAAAAGAGAGAGAGAGAGAGAGAGAGAGAGAGAGAGAGAGAGAGAGAGAGAGAGAGAGAGAGAGAGAGGAAGAAAGGAAGAAAAGAAAGGAGTAAAAGAAAAGAAGGAAAGAAAGAAAGATAGATAGAAAGAAAGAAAGAAAGAAAGAAAAAAGAAGAAAGAAAGAAAGAAAGAAAGAAAGAAAGAAAGAAAGAAAGAAAGAAAGAAAAAGAAAGTGTTGCCCAATTGTCCAGTTACAATCAGGTCCCCAGTAGGGCAGCTCCTATTTTCTGCTCACTGAAGTTGTTGTTGGTCCTTATTGTTAGGTCAAAGGGTATAGGCAGTTTAATAACTCTTTTGGCATAATTCCAGATTAGCCATCTCTAGGGCAGGGTGAAGGGAAGGGGAAAAAAAAGGGAAAAAAATGAAGTTACAAGGGAACTTTATTATATATTTAAAAGGAATAGAAAGTTGTACACAATAGATTTGCAGTTTTGTGTATAATCATCTTTTTTCTCTATTCAACTATTATAGAAATGCTTGTTTTATTTCTTCAGTTCAAAATGAAATTAAAAAATTAAAAAATATTTAACCTGTGATTCAGGATTTAATCTTTAGAAATTTGTCTCTAGTTGCCTGTGTAACTTTCCAGATAAGAAAGTCGACCCTACAGGCATTTAATATTTAAACTTATTTCCTTCCAATCACCCCAAACAATGTCTCTGTCCCAAGCCTCTATATCATTTGGGGTTAGACATTCCCCCTTTAAATTCTGTAATTTAATTTTTTTTAATTTTTAAATGTATGTTTTTAAAACTTTGGGTTACAATTTTTTTCTGTTTCTCAATCCCCACCCACCCTCATTGAAAAGGCAAGCATCTCAATACATGTTATAGATGTGTAGTCATGTAAAACACTTCCATAGTAGTCCTGTTGTGAAAAACTAAGTATATTACCCTTCATCCTATTCTACCCCCCATTTATTCTATTCTCTCTTTTGATGCTGTCCCTCCTCAGAAGTGTTTGCTTTTGATTATCCCCTCCTCCAGTCTGCCCTCCCCTCCATCAACCCCCTGCTCTCTTGTCCCCTTCCCCCCTTATTTTCCTGTAGGGTAAGATAGATGTGCATACCCCACTGTGTATGTTATTCCCTCCTTAAGCCAAATCCTATGAGAATAAGATTCGCTCATTCCTTCTCACCATCCCCCATTTCCCCTCCACTGTAAAAGCCTTTTCTTCTCTGTTTCATATGAGATAATTTACCCCATTCTACCTCTCCCTTTCTTCTTCTCCCAGTATAATCCTCTGTCACCCCTTAATTTTATTTTCCAGATATCAAACCTTCATCTTCAACTCACCCGGTACCCTCTATCTATGTATAGACACATACATACATATATTTTTTTCCCCTCTCACTACCCTAATATTGACAAAGGACTCATGAGTTACAAATATCATCTTTCCATGCAGAAATGTAAACAGTTCAACCTTAATAAGTCTCTTATGATTTCTCTTTCGTGTTTACTTCTTCCATGTTTCACTTGAGTCATGTATTTGAAAGTCAAATTTTCTATTCAGCTCTGGTCTTTTCCTCAGGAATGCTTGAAAGTCCCCTATTTCATTGAACGACCATTTTTTACCCTGAAGGATTATACTCAGTTTTGCTGGGTTGGTGATTCTTGTTTGTAATCCTATCTACTTTGCTCTCTGGAATATTATATTCTATCCCCTGTGGTCCCTTAATGTAGAAGCTGCTAGATCTTGTGTTATCCTGATTGTGTTCCCACGATACTTGAATTGTTTCTTTCTGGCTGCTTATAATATTTTCTCCTTGACCGGGGAATTCTGCAATTTGGCTACAATATTCCTAGGAGTTTTCCTTTGGGGATCTCTTTCAGGAGGTGGTCAATGGATTCTTTCCATTTCCATTTTGCCCTCTGGTTCTAAAATATCAGGGCAGTTTTCCTTGATAATTTCTTGAAAGATGATGTCTAGGCTCTTTTTTTGATCATAGCTTTCAGATAGTCCAATAATTTTTAAGTTCTTTCTCCTGGATCTATTTTTCAGGTCAGTTGTTTTTCCAATGAGATATTTTACATTCTCTTCTATTTTTTCTTTCTTTTGGATTAGTGTTACAGTGCCTTTATTTCTCAAATTGTCACTAGCTTCCAATTTCTCCATCCTAATTTTTAAGGAAGTATTTTCTTCAGTAGTCTTTTGGACTTCCTTTTCCATTTGGCCAATTTTGCTTTTTTAGGGCATTCTTCTCCTCATTGGCTTTTTGGACCTCTTCTGCCATTTGGGTTAGGCTATTTTTTAAGGTGTTATTTTCTTCAGTATTGTTTTGGGTCTTCTTTAGAATTACTCTCAGTTTTTCCTCTACTTCTCTTACTTGCTCCTCAAAATAATTTTTGAGCTCTTCCATGGCCTGGGACCAATTCATATTCTTCTTGGAGGCTTTGGATGTAGGAGCTTTGGCTTCATTGTCTTCTTCTGGTTGTATGTTTTGATCTTCTTTGTCACCAAAGTAAGATAATATAGTCTGACTCTTTTTGTGCTGCTTGCTCATGATCCTGGACAATTATTTGAGTTGTAAACTCTTTGTTAAGGTAGGAATCTATTTCCAGTGTGGAAAATGTACTGTCCCAAGCTTCAGGGGTTTTATGCAGCTGTTTTCAGAGATACCTCTAGGGACCTGCAAATTTTCAGTTCTTCCAAGGTGCTATGATCAAAGGCGAGGTGTTTAACTGTGAGGGTTTCCTCTCTACAGCCACTATAAGCTCCACTACACCAGTGCTCCTCCTCACCCCAGGACCGCCACCTAGAACTGTGACCCAGATCCAAGCACAGGCACAGCAAGAGAATCCTGCACCAGCAGAGAGATCCTTTCAATCCCCCTCTGATCAGCCACCTGATTTCCCCTCAGTTTGTGGGCAGGAAGCTCAGGGGGCAGCCTCCGCCCTAGGGCCTGTGCTGGAACTGGAGCTGAGACCGTGCACTCCTCTCTTAGCACCCCAGAAACAGATTTTTCACACTGACCTTCTAAGTTTTCTTTGGCGTTCGTGGGTTGAGAGGTCTGGAAACTGCCACAGCTGCATGATTCAGTCCTCTGAGGCCTGCTGCAGGTTCGCTGAGGCCTACGCACCCATGCCAAACTTCACTCCTCTTCCCACATGGAGCAATATACCTTTCTGATCAACCATCCAGGTTGTCTTGGTCTGGAAATTTTTTCACTCTGTCTTTCTGTGGGTTTTGCTGCTTTAGAATTTGTTTAGAGCCACTTTTTATAGGTATTTGGAGGAGTTTGGGGGAGACCTCAAGCAAGTCACTGCTTTAACTCAGCCATCTTGGCTCCACCCCCTCCTAAATTCTGTAATTCTTGATTGACAATCTGCACTCATTCATTTCATTTCTTACCATGCTTGAATCTAGACTCTTCTTTCATGCCACATACAGTTAAAACTCTGAAAGATATTTCTTCTCATAGAGAGAAGGTAGTTATGGTCTTTCCGCTAGTGTGATAACTGAATATGGAAGCTTAAGTCATTGGGCTCTGAATTAAAAGAAAGATGGAAGAGCCCATTCTTCTTCTAGGGAAGAGGTAATAACTCACCTTGAAGACTTCAGCTGAAGCCAGATGGTGGAAGCAGGAACCCCAATTAATATATATGTAGATGTATATGTGTATGTATGTGTATATTTGTATTACATATATATTATAACTATAATAAACATCATGATATGATGTAATAACTACTAAAATGTTAAAAGCATACAAGCAAAGATCTCAGAAGGGACATGGAAGATATGAAATTATAAAAATTTATTTTTGTTTGGAAATTATAAAAATTTTCCTTTAAGTCAATTATAAATAAGGAAGTCTATAGTTTCATGAATAATTAAAAAATAGTTTTTGTTCATGTGAATGTTTGTCTTTTTGATGACCACTAAGTTAAAAATGTTTAAAATAAAAGAAATCAAAAGGTATGCCAGTGAACAGTAGATAAGACAAGAAAAGTTAACAAATGATAAGCTACTTTAAAGGGGGTTAATAATGATGATGTATATACTTGTAGGAAACTGTGCCTCAGATCTGTTAAGGATGACCATTCTATTTTTAATTTTTTTATTCTGCTATTTCATTAAATGTTTTTGCTTTAAACTAACGGTGGTCCTCTGTCAGACGAGGAAAAGTAAAGCCATGTTGGTGGTGGCCTTTTGACCTATGGCTTTAAGTGGATTGACGGAATAACTTGAATGTGGATAGTTTTCATAAGGGCCTTGCACTCACAGACTTTCATGTCTCCCATACTAGGTTGTAAGTACCTGGAAGCTAGGGACTATGTCATTTTCATCTTTGTATCCCTACTACCTAGCATGGTATGGTGTTTACCTATGGTAGGTGTGTACGAAATGTTCATCAGATTGAATTGTTTCAGTATTCCTCTAGCAATAAATAGTATGACCCATGATCCACCTGGAAAATGGAGATAGTGTCTGCCTTCTGCACTTTGCAATGAAGTTATTAGGATCAAGCAAATATGAAAGTTTTTTCTTTTAAGGATAAAGCATTATATAAAAGCCAGGTGGTATTTATGAAATACGGATGAGTTTAAATCAAATTTGTCACATTTTAATATAGCAGTGATCTGATTAGTCACTGAAATAAAAAATCATTATGCTTATAGTAGATAAATTCCAAGTACCCTTTATGTTCTATTATTTATACAATATGCTATGGCCTAAGCTGTCTGGTCCTTAATTCTATAAGGATCAGACACTTCTGCAGCCTCAGAAAGTTTGGCGAGTTGTCTTCTGATGTTTCTCTCAGTACTAACATGTGTTTTACCTTGGAGGAGTTGGTGAGATGATAGAAATTGGAGAGAAGAGCAGTTCGGTTAAAAATATTTGGATATTGATTATAATTACTGTTTCCAAATAATCCTTGCTTCTTTTTTTTTTCTGTTAACTTTTGGCTTATTTCTATGTCTCTCTGGAATCTGTAAGAGCAACAAGGAGAAGAGAATGTTAGCCTTTTTTGCTCTTGAATTTAATACCAGGGCATAATACTGGTGAGAGTAACTTTCTTATAGAATTTGATGATGCCTCATTTGGCTTCTAGTTTATCTGTGGTTTTAGCTTACTGACCTCAATCATTTGTTCCATTGGTTCTAATCAACAGAAATATATTCCTTAGATTACCTTTCATTTTTATTAATCCCCTTTAAAATAGCCTATCATTTAAGTTATTTTTTTCTTATCTTATCTTTTATTCAGTGGCATATCTGAAGAGAAAGAATTTATTTTTGATTTTTTTAACATTATAAACTTTTTTTAATATTATAAACTTAGTCATCAAAAAAGACAAACATTCAAATAATTTTTTTAGAATTCATGAAACTATGGTCACTATTTATAATTAGTTTAAAGGAGAACTTTTATGCTTTCATAGTGAAAATATACTCTTCCGTGTCCTCTTCTGAGCTCTTTGCTTCTGGGCCACTAACATTTTATTGCCATTACCATATCCTATCACAACTATTTATTTCATATTGCCTCAATGTACATATTATTTTTTGATTCTGTTTTCATTACTGAATAACTTCATATTTCTTCCTATATTCCTTTGTGTTGTCATTTCGTACAGTGCAATCACACTCTATTGTGTTCGCATACCATTATCTGTTTACCAGTAGTTGGACACATAGGCTTTCGAAAAATTATGTCTATGTATATACCAAACAAGGGAGCTGTTTTTTCCCCTTTCAACATCATCCTTTAGGTATAGTCTTTGTTGTGATAGTACTATGTTAAAGGGTATGAACAGATCAGTAATTCTTATTGTATGATGCCATATTCTTTTCCCAAAAAAGATTTTTACCAATTTATAGCTCTGCTGGAAGTATATTAGTATGTGTCTATTCCTCCACAGCCCAACATGCCTTGAATTTGATCACTTTAAACTTTATATCCTAGTATATTGAGTATAAAATGGCATCTATGAATGGTTCAAATATATATTTCTCTGGTTATTAGAGAGATGAACAATTTTCCAGGTGGTGACTGATCATACTGTGTTCCTTCTTTTGAGACTTGCCTCTTCATATCCTTTGACTGCTTATCCATTAGGGAATGGACTATCCCAGGTTTCACAAGCCCAAGTTGCACATTTGCAGAGATAATGATTTTAATTTATGACCATGTGCATGGGAAGAAAGCAGGCACTTTGATTACTCTCTATTTCCTGGTGAATTCTTTCATAAGTGGTTATGCAATTTACAAAGCCTGAGTACCATATTGATGGGATTTTTCTTTAAATGTGAAGAACAGCATGTATCCCTTAGGGAAATGCACTGAGCTACAAATTCCAGCTGAATTCTTTGAGGGGTTAAGTCATTGTGAGCAGTGTCACTGGGAACAATTCACTCAAGCTAGCAGTTGGTGGTGACTACTTGCCATTTTTTTCATGGTCCAGGCATCTAAGACGCCAGGGTCATATGTTCCATAACTGTCACAGAAGACACAGGGAGGGACTAATGATCTATAACTTAGAACACAAGCCAACAATTATTTATCTGTCAGAAGTTTTCAAATATTAGTCAGTGTTACAGAGACCTGCTGGGCTAGAGACTGTGCCTGTCTATCTTATTTTCATAAGGAAGATCGATCTTCAAATAGTTTTAAAAGTAATAAAAAGGAAAGCCATTGCTCTAAGGCATAAAGGTAAGAAGATGTGTGAAACCATTTTAAAGCCCCACTTCTTTATACTTTCTTTTTTAAAATCAATAACTAACCTGTTGCTTATGGTTCCTTAAATGATCGTATCCAAAGACCTCAATTCTTATGGTGAAATTTTAAGATACTGAATTCCTGAATTTTATTTTATTTTGCTTTCTTAACTCTGTATTACTCCTTATTTCTTAAGGCAAAACAATAATATTTTATTATTTTCATATACCACAATTTGTTCACTGGTATTTGGTCATAGTTTTTTTTTAATTTTTATTTATTTTATTTTTAATTTGTGAAATAAAACAAACATTTCCATAATATAGTAGAATGAAAAAAAAATGATTGTACATGAAACTGCGACTCTGTTATGTACAACTTGCTATTGCTTTTATCTGTAACTTTCTTTCCTTCTCCTCCCTGCCTCCCCCACCCTCAGCCCACCCTTGGGATGGGGCTACCATTAGATACAAATGTGTCTGTGTGCATATATGTGTGTGTGTGTGTGTGTGTGTGTGTGTGTGTGTGTGTGTATACACACACACACACACACACACACATATATATACACATATATATACACACACACATATACACATATACACATACATATGTGTATGTGTATATGTATATATGTATATGTGTGTATATATGCATATATGTGTGTGTATGTATCTATATCTATATATCTATATATCTCTCTATATAAAATTCTATACATACTTCCATTTCTCAATTCTTTCTCTGGATAGCAACAACATCTTCTTTCATAGGTCCTTTGTAATTACTGTGGGTATTTATAATAGTCAAAATTACTTAGTCACTCGAAGTTATTCTTAAAACAATATTGCTATTACTATATAGAATGTTTTCTTGGTTCTGCTCATTTTGCTCTTCATTTTTCTGTGCAAGTCTAACCGTGTTTTTTAAAATCAACAAGCTCATGCATGTTCATGTGCATATATTCGTGTGTGTGCATTGAAAGAGACCTCAATGGCTATTGAGTCTAACCCATACCTGAAAAAAAACTTTGCATCATACCATTAAGTGCTCATCTAGCCTCTGTTTCAAAACCTTCATTGAGAAAGAATCCATCACCTCTTTGGAAAACCCATTTCAATTTTGGAAAACTCTAATTGTTTGCCAGTTCTTCCTTAAATCAATTCTAAATATGAGTATTTTCTACTTCCACCCATTGCTGCTGGTTCTTCCTCCTTGGGTCATATAGAGCCAGTGCAACTCCTGTTTCTACATGACAGCCCTTCAACTACTTGAAAATCCCCTTCATGACCATCCCTCCTGAGCCATCCCAATTTCCTTTTCTAAACTCCAAAAGGATTAATTTCCTTCCGTTGATCTGCATATGGCATGACTCGAGGCTTTCACCTATCCTGATTAGCACTGCCTAGTGTGTGCTATTGTTGGATTTCAAAAATACTACTCTGAGCAACTCATTTATTGAAAGGCTTGAAGTGTGTCAACTGCCTTCCTTCCCATTTGGCAGCTCGATGCCTTCCACTTGTTAGGCTCATGACCTATTTCAGGCCACCTTTAAGGCTGCCTTAATGTAGCTTTGATTGCTTCAGCTTGGACTCAGGCTCCTGTCATGATCACCTATTGCTCTTATCTTGGCTTGGCCATTAAACCAGTCAGCTAAAATTGGAATGATGGAGTGACATTTGGCTTGCAGGATGCAAAAAAAAAAAAAGAACAAAAAACAAAACAGAACAGTGCAGCACAGGCCTTTTATGCTACACTATAAAATTTTCTCCAAGGGGGGAAGGAAGGAAAAAAAAAAAGGAGGAAAATTGAGAGGTGTGGGGGAGTGGGAGGAGAAGGCCAAGTAAGAAATATGCAGCTGAATGCAGGAGGGCTTTGCGAGGCCATTAGGGTTTTACTTTTCAACTTAACCACACTAGTGAGGGATTTGGATGCTGGGAGAAAATAGAGAGCACATTTGTTAGACTTTTCACTTTAAAACGTGCTTGTGGAGATGGTGAATAAAATATCGGCGTTGATATAAATTGCTTCAGTGCCCAGCGGTTTTAGGAGAATGCAAGCTGGTTTACAGATTGGTTTTTGCAAGTATGCCTCATGTTCAGGTCAGTGCTTCTCTCTAGTTTAACAAGGGTAGTGATTGGGGCCTGCTACCCCAGAGAGAAACAGCTGGAAAATCAAGTTACCCACTGAAAAATGAGCTCAGAGGCCTCATGATTAAAAAACAAAACAGAAGCATAAGGATATTCAGATCTGTGATCCATGGGAACTCAGCATTTTCTCCGATGATATAATGTCATCATAGCTGTGTGGTGTTCTGTAGTACATAGAATGCTGGACACTGTCAGGAAGAGTGGGATTTGAATCCTGTGTCTGGTATTTACTGGTTAAATGATCATTGACAAGTCACAACCTCCATGATCTTCAGTTAACTCATCTGTAAAATGGGGGTGGCAATACCAATGGTACTTGTGTCATGGGGTTGTTGTGAGACCTAAGTGAAAAAGTGTGTAAGTACTTTGCAAATTTTAAAGCACAATAGAAATGTCAGCAGTTATTACAGTGAACATGCAGGTACAGATCCGGAGGCTGTAACAGTCTCTGTAAATGGAAAAACCATTTTGAATCCCTCACCTCTAGGTGCTTTTCAAAACCAATACTGAATCTGCTCAAAATGCTGTGTTGGTGTCATATTAGTTTCGTAGGATTTAGAGGTAGAAGCAGGAGTATACTTTCAGGGTGAGCATTTGCACCTTTAAAATTGTCGAAGAATACAAATCAGAGCTTGATTGATTGTTTCGTTAGTTTTCTGGGCTTAAGAATCAGTCAGTCACTAAACATGTATTAATCACCTACTATATGCCAGGCACTGCCCTAAGCACTAGAGATACAAAAAGAAGCAAAACACAGTTCCTATTCTGTAGGAGCTTACAGTCTAATAAGAGAGGTAACAAACACTAGAATTAAGAGGGGTGAAATGCGTCCTGCAGGGGATAGGATCTTAAAGGAAGCCAGGAAAGCCAGTAGGTAGAGCTAAGGAGGAAGAGTCCCTGACATAGCCAGAGAAAATGCCCAGAGCTAAAAGAGACAGTGTCTTGTTTGTGGAACAGCAAGAAGTCCAGTATCACTCAATCTAGGAATACATGGCAGTGAGTAAGATGCAAAAGGATGGAAAGGTGGTAGAGTGGAGTGACTAGGTTTGAATGTCAAACTGGGGATTTTGTATTTAATCTGGAGAGCACTAGGGAGCCATGGGAGTTTATTAAGTAGGAAAGTTCCAGTGTGTCATGAGTACTCTTTTTTTTTTTCCTTTGGAGACCAGGTTGCTAAACATTCTCCAGCATACCACAGGGTAGAAGGGACCTTAAAAACCAACTAATACATTCCTTCACATCCTTCATATTACAGAAGAGTAAGCTGATAACCAGTAAGCCAAAGCTACTGGCCCTGGGTCACCCAGATTTCAAGCTGTAGAACCAAGATTTTAGCTAGTTCCAAATACAGCAAATTTGCTACTGAACTACCCATTTAGAACAAGATAGAATGAAAAACAAAACCAAACATGAACTTAGTAACTGTGATCATTGTAGAGCCTCTGTGAAGTCTGCTACTTGTTGCTAGTGATATCCAGAACATTCTGGGTTAGGAAGGGGTTAGATTCCCTGAGTTGTGAGGTCCCTTCCAGCTCTGAGATTCTATGCATCTGACTTTTCTCTCGGGGGCAGGCATCATTGGACATGTTTTTAGACCCAATAATCTCACTTATAGAGATCCTTGGTGGTTGCTCCATTCAGAGAACAAGGCCCAGTCATCTAATTTACAAAGAAAATATTATACTTGGTTTGAATGGAGAGAGAAACTCCAGACCAAATAGCTCTCCAGCTGAGAGAACCATCCCATCCTGGAGACGGAGGTGACATTCTTCCCATCAATAAATCACTCTCTTAATCCTTAGCAACGCACAGCTTAATCAGTTCCAGAGGAATTCCAGTAAGCCATAACCATCATCGTGTTCCAAGGGGTCTTTGGAAGATGACTTGTTTATTACACACTGATTAAACCCCAAGTTTTATAACAATTTATATATGCTATATCATCACTATTTTTAAGACCATAACATATGAAAACTTACATGAGTCTGAAAAAGGGTCAGGGCGGAGAGGGGGACTCATATAGTCTATTATTTATAAGTACCTGTAGTTTTGTGGGAAGGAATAGATGTACTGAATTTTTAGTGCTAACTTACTCAACCTGCTTTTTCCAAACGTTTAATAGCATTTCATCTTAACTGGAGTCATATACTGTGCTGAGCCCCTTCCAAATGCATGATGATCTAGTTTAGTAGAATGAACACTAAATTGAGAGCCCTTAGAACTCAATAGTCTCTAATGTTCCATCTAATTCTGATGATCTCAGAGCTTTCATAAACAGTGTTGTTCAATATCTTTGTCCAGATGAATTTTATCTGCTCCTCAGAAGCTTCCTGAATTCGAAGGCTCCACTTGCATTTGATAGAAGCTATTCATATGATCCCTTCCAGGACCATAGGGTCGTAGAATCAAAGTTTAAGAACTAGAAGGGAGTCTTAGAGAACATTAAGTCTAATCTCCTCAATTTACAGATGAGTAAACTGAGTTCCAGAAAGCTGGTGAATTGTCCAAGGTCACACTGGGAGTCAGTAGCAGAACAGGGATTCTAACTCAGCTCCTGTGGCTCTAAGTTCAGCACCCACAGCATTCCAGGCTCTCAGAATGGCCCCTGGTCAACCAGGGTGCTCCACTGTGACACAGTGGAGATATTAACGATCTGGGCCACTCTCCGTGACATACAGGAGAACCGCCTTTTCTCTCTTGACTCTCATTTGCCTTCTTTTCCATTTCCTTGGTCAGCAGGCCCATCTGGTGATCTATGTCATGTTAATGAGTAAAGTTTCAGTCTTCTCAGGGACTTTCTGGAGAAATAATATGATAACCCCAACACAGAATTCTAGAGTTGGGATTGCCAGACCTGTAGCAGGCTGTTATAGGAGATCATGGAATGAAAGAACCACAAAATGTTATGGTGGAAAGAACCTATGCTGTACAATATTGCTAGTGCAGAGCCTTAGTTTTACAGAGAAAAACAATAAGGCCCAGGAAAGGTTGTGCTTTTGGTAGGGACAACTTTTTAGTCTCTCTCATATCTGTGGAGGTGTGTAAGTAGCAGGTTTTGGGTACTGTAGTGGTTAAGGGACCAAGAATCTGGATTTAGTTGAAGTGACAGCTCATTTAGATTTGCATGAAATACTGACTTTTCCATATATCTTGCTATATTAGAAGCTAATAGAATTTGCAAAGCCTGGGGACTTGCATTTTCAGCTTTTAGGAATGAATAAGTCGGTGCCATTGGGCAAGCCATTTACCTTCTCTGGATCTCAGGTTCTTCCTGAGTAAAATGGTAGGTGTATGTGCAGGGGTGGTTGAATTTGGGCCTCCACCGTCCTTTCCAGCTCCAAATCTATGAGTCTATGAACATCCTTTGCCAAGGTTGTGGGGGTTTTTTCTTTTTCTTTCTTTCTTTCTTTCTTTCTTTCTTTCTTTCTTTCTTTCTTTCTTTCTTTCTTTCTTTCTTTCTTTCTTTCTTTCTTTCTTTCTTTCTTTCTTCTTTCTTTTCTTTCTTTCTTTTTTCGCTATTTTGTTTTTTTTTTTTGGAGGGGGGTTTGGGGGCGATGACTATTTCTCTCCTCATTAATCACTCCTTAAATAGGAAAACATAGGGTGGGGTAGAAAGCTGTGGCAATTAGATTGACAGGCAGCTGTCATGGCAGCATTGTCATGATGCTAGCAGTTTGTGAGCATCTCCAGTGGGACAGATAGAAATATGAATGTACACAGATATGTGTCTCTGTCTATCCGTCTCTCGATATCAGTCGCTGTCTGTCTGTCTGTCTTTGTATTCTGTGTCTCTATCTGTCTCTCTCTCTGTCTGTCTCTGTCTTTCTCTCTGTGTCTGTGTCTGTGTCTCTGTGTCTCTCTCTGTGTCTCTCACTCTCACATCTTTACATTCCCAGGACGTAGGACAGTGCTTGGCTTGATAAATGTTTGTTGACTGATTGACAGATACAAACCACCACAGGTCACCAAGAGTTCTAAAGACCTCCAATGTTCTTTCATCCCACATTACACACTATTGAACCTGTTAATGAATGTGATGCTATAGCAGGCGCATCAGAACTCTTTGGCAATTTCATGTAGTATTTTGAATGGAATGCTAACATCCACCATAAAGTTGTCATGTTATAGGTACAACATTGCCCATTGAGCTTTCCCAGGGTAACGTGTCCTTGTGATTGGAAGTGGAGGAGTCCACTTGATAACATTACTTTGCAAACATTTAGTATTTACTGTTACAGTTCTCCATTCGCCCACATCCCCAGTAGAATTTAAGCTCCTTGACATCAGCGACTATTTCACTTTTATATCTCTAGTTTCTAGCAGAGTGCCTGGTTTACAGCAGTTACTTGATAAATATGGATTTAATTGAATTGCATAGTGAAGGAGTTCTTAACTTTCACGTGTCCTAGACCCCCTTTGGCAAGAGTCTGGTTAGGTATAAGGATCAGAATAAGATCCTTAAATGAATAAAATCAAATGCATAGGATTACAAAGTAAACCGATTATATTGAAATTTAATTATCAACATATATTTGTTGAGTCTCTCTCTCTCTCTCTCTCTCTCTCTCTCTCTCTCTCTCTCTCTCTCTCTCTCTCTCTCTTCTCTCTCTCTCTTCTCTCTCTCTCTCTCTCCTCCAGATTAAGAATTATGGCTTAGAGAGTCGTCAGCTGAATATGAGATTAGAAGTGCCAAGGCTCTTAGTGATGGGTCAGTACTACTGTCCGGTTAGGGTTCTGTCACTATGAAGTTCTTAGAGTAGCACCTGCCATGTTGGTTGTGCTGTGTTGTGCTAATGTCTCAGGTCTGGGACTAGAGCCTCAGCTAGCATTCTAGGATGTATAACTTGAAGGAATAAAACTGGATGAAGAACACTTACTGGATTTATTGTGGGGCTCTTGGGAAATGGTGCAGATTATTGTGGTTAGTTCCTGCCCCTCCCCAGCCATAACCCAAGTTTTGGTTATGGTCCTTATAACCCCTAGGCACTTCTCCCAGATCACAAAGTGAGTTTCTGCCAGGGAGAGCTTGTAGGAGAAATATACCTAAGATAAGAGCATCTTGGAAGGGATTAAGTCTTTTGAAAGAAGGTTATTTCTTGTTCTCTACTACAAAGCGTTTATTGGAGGGGGGTGAGTACATAGGCATAGGGGCTAAGGTGAACCTCTGCATTCTCTAGAAGCAATTTCCACCTCAGGCATCCAGGAGATACTTTTAGGTGCTTCAGGAGGCTAGGGTTTGGTGATTGGTGCAGATGAGAACCTGAGGATAAACTAGTGTTGGGAGTACATGAATCTCCAAAATGTTTCCCAATTCTTTGTTCAAAGGGAACTGCCTCTACCTTCCCCAAGTCCACCCACACACCTTGTCAGTCTGTGAAAGCCTAAGAATTCCATTTACTCCTGCTCACATGGGTACTTTTCTTGCTTGTTGAAGAGGTAGAGCTAGCTTAAGAAAGGATTTATCCATAAGACCATCAAAGTTCAATCAAGAGGAAATAACCTCTGTCAATGGTTTAAGCTAAATCTAGGTTCAGGCATAAAATCATAGATCAATAATTGGAAGGTAAGCAGAAATGAATGAAAGGGCAGGATTTAGATTGTAAGCTCTTTCAGTTCAGAGACTGGTTTTTTTGTTTGTTTGTTTGTTTGTTTTTGGTTTTTGTTTGTTTTTTTGTCTCTTTTTGTATCCCCAGCTCTGAACATAGTGCCTGGCACATAATAAGCACTTAATAAGTACTTACTGATTGATTGAGTGATTACCTAGTTAAATAGCCTAGGGTTCTATCATTAATTCATGACCTGGCTGCCTGAGCTACCATTTTAAGCTTCTGAGGCATTTTTACCATGACTTCCCATTCAGCTTGATAGACCACAGCCTTCATTGCACAGAGTTCAGATTATAACAAGAATTCTCATAGTGTTGTCCTAAGATCTCTGGGGATCTGTGAGACCCTTCTAGAGGTCAGCAAGGTTAAAACTGTCTTTATAACAGCACTAACATGTTATTTGCCTATTAAAATACTCCTCTCTTTTCCAAGTACATATATGTGAGGCTGAATTTTCTTCAGATACTTGAACCAAAACAATTCATTGCAGCAGACAATGTAGAAGCAGATATCAGAATTCAGCTTTCTATTAATCTAGACATTAAAGAGATTTGCAAAAATATGTAAAGCAATGCCATAGGTTCCCCTATGTTTGAAAATATAGTTATTTTTCATAAAATATATTACTTACATTAATATGTAATAAGTTTATTATTTTAATGAATTAATAGTTTAAGTTTATCAGTTTTTATTTTTGACATGACAAATATCATAGACATAACCCTTATAGAAAAAACTCTTTGGAGTCTTCAAATAATTTTTAAGGATCTAGAGGGGTTCTAAGACCAATAAAGTTTGAGAAACACTGGATTATACCTACACTTATCATTTAAAATCATTTCTCCAGAAAAGTCCTTCAGGGTGTAATTGGTTCCTCATGTCATTCAGTAATTCATGGAGTTTTTTAAACTAATGAACAATATGAGGCTGTGGTAGGCTAAATCCCATAAATATACAGGGAAGGACAGAAATATTTCATAAAAATCTGCAAACACATGTACTCTATGGTATTTTTCTGTCTTAAGACAAACTTGCCTATCTATCCAAAATAATTCATATCAAATTGAAGCCTGTATAGTAATAGAGACAAAACATTCAAGAAGCTAACATAAAATGGGAATACAAATCATTATCTATCCTAGCCTCAGCTGCATAGACCTTGAACACAAATACATGGCTACTTTTCCTCTCCCCTTTAATGACTATGCTTCATTGCAGGTTCAGTTAGCCCCCAGTTAGTACTATCAAAACTACTGTAAATTAGAGAAAGCCACAGGATATAAACCATTGGAGCTGGGCCTGGAGTCGAAAAGACCTGAATTCAAAACTGGCCTCAGATATTTACTAGCTGTGTGAACCTGGGCAAGTCACTTACCAGTTTGCCTCAGTTTCCTCTTCTGTAAAATGAGCTGGAGAAAGAAATGACAAATCACTCCAGTATCTTTGCCATGAAAACCCTAAGTGGGGTCATGAAGAGTTGGACATGACTGAAAAAAATGACTAAACAACAGTGGGATGCAAGTCTCCCAGGATACTTTGTATCTGAATGTAAGAAAGACTGTGCCTGGGAAGTATATCATAGCAATGTGGAGAAGAGAGAACAGTCATGTGAGAAGAAATTGAAAGTGGCATGGACCTCGAAGGATGGAAAGGCAGCAGCATGGAGCATTGAGAGCAAGCAGAGAGAACTCAGGATTGTAGGTTACTGATTGAGAGTTAGAAAGGGTCTCAGAGAGTGGATGCATGGATACAAAGGGAAGTAGAGATCAGCAGGAGGAGAGCTGTTGAGTACTTGTGGATGGGACAAGCCAGGGCAGGGCTGAAGAGCTATGGAGAACACAAGACCTAATCATAACTGAAGATTCTAAAGCACCAGTAAGAGGTTTCAATGTTCAGCATTTCTCAGGGACCCCATGATGTCAGTGCTGAGCCTGATTCCCTAAGACCATAGAGAAAGAAGCTCTGAAGTAGAGGGCATCCCAGCCCTCATAATTAACACTCATACCATGAGTTTAAACTATGTCTTTCTGCCACTGTGATAAGGAAGCAGAGGGATTATGGGGGATTTAATGATTGTTGTTGTTAAGTCATTTCAGTGGTATCTCACTCTTCATAACCTCATTTAGGGTTTTCTTGGCAAAGGTGTTAGAGGAGTTTGCCATTTCTTTTTCCAGCTCATTTTACAGATGAGGAAACTGAGGCAAACAGGATTAAGTAACTTGTCCAGACTCTCACATCTAGTCAGTATCTGAAACCAGATTTGAACTCCAGTCTTCCTTAATCCAGGCCTGAAGGTCAATCGACTTTGCCACCTAGGTGCCCCAATTTGATGATTACTCTCCAAATGCTGTCTATTTTACATATGGATGCAGAGTAACTTGTTTACCTGTGCACTTTACCTGCACCTAAAAATTTGTTGAATCGAAATGATTCAATTTTTTGTTACCTTGCTATTCTGCCTTTTAGTTTATGTTTTGTTTGTTTTTTCATTTGTTTTGTTTTGTGTTTGGATTCATGTGCCTTTTGAGTGATCTGGCATAGAGAAGACATTTGTTAGGTGTTTAGAGAATGATTTGGATAGCTGATGACTCAAAATAGCATAAGGGGTTGAGAGGTAGTAGGCTTTCCAGAATTGCGTTGGGATCTGTGGGGTCCATTTTAGTGAGGGACCCAGACCAGCTTTCATTCATTCCTCTTCCAGCTCTTCTTCTGACTCTTCCAGACTTCATTTCCATTCATCAGCTTTCTTTCTTAGAACTGTCCTCAGTTCCCACCAGCCCACTCCCCCCACTACACACATATTTGATATGATTGTTACCATGATCACCTTGATATGAAGTTATTAATTATGGTTTTAGGCTATCAAAACAGTTTCTCCATAAACAGTGACAGAATCTTTGCTTAATCGTTCATAAAAACAAAACAAAACAAAACAAACAGACAAAAAACTTTTGGGACTGACTATACTACCATGGTCTTTTGATGTTCTTTCTGTGTGGTTTTAATAAATTTTAGCCAGAAAAAAACCAAAAGAAAACAAAAAAAATTATGCACATCTACTTTTTTTTTTACTGAAAGGTGCTGTTATATTTTGTGTAGCTTTAATAGTCAGAAAGAGTCTTGACAGGTTTTATGATTCTATGATTTTAGATCTTTCCTAATTATTTCTTAACAATAAAACAGGGTTATATAATTAGGGTTGGTCTTACGGGAAAGCAAAATAAAATCACTGATCTCACCTGGAAAGCTTCATATTTTCTCAGCAAGCTCTCACCAAGGGGCCATGGTGTCTGAAATCCAATCATTAATGATTAATTACTCAGGCAGATTTTCCTACTCTCTTCTTTTAAAATTTAAATACTTCTGGGAGGAGTTAAATTAATTTACACATTAAGTTAACTCACATTAAAGTGTTAGGTAACTTATATCACCTGCTTTCTTCCTCCTTGGAGAAGCAGATCATGAAAACCTTGGACGCCTGGAGTAGGTAAAGAACTAAGGAAACAGCTATCTCTGTGTGAGAGTAGATAGCACTAGTCTTGGAATCAAGATGTGAGTTTAAATCCTGCCTCAGACACTTGCCAGTATTGTGCAACCGGCAGAATCACAAAAACTCTCTCAGTTTCACTTTCCTCATCCACAAAATTGAGATGATAATAGTAGCTGTCTCACAGGGTTGTTGTTAGGATGAAATGAAATAACTCATGGAAGGTATTTTTTAAATCGTAAAATGCTATGTAACTGCCAGTTCAGGACGGGGAGCTGGGACAAAACATAACACATACACATGCAGTGGCCCAAAAGTCTTAGTATACTTTTGACTTTAACAACTAAATACATAAATACAAATGTCTATGTATGTGTGTATACAGTCAATCTTCCTGCATTTAACTTTTACAACTTCAAGCATTCTTGTGATTTTATTAGTAACCTCATTTTCACTTTTGCATTGGCAACCACACATATTAGAAAAAAAAATGGAGGCAACTAGGTGGCACAATGGATAGAGCTTTGGTCTTGGAGTCAGGAGGACCTGAGTTCAAATTTGACCTCAGACACTTGACACACTAACTAGCTGTGTGACCTAGGCAAGTCACTAAATCCCAATCGCTTAAGGAAAAAAAAAAAAGAGGTACAATTCCTGCAAGTTTGTGGAGCAGCCATACTCAGAGGCCCTTAATGATCTCAACTGACACATGAAGCAGATGCAGCTGACAGACTATTTCAAGTGTCATCTACCATCTGTGAAGAACAATGTCGGAGGTGATGTGGAGACCTTACCAATCTTGGTGTCTTCCAACTACTAAAATCCCAGCAATCTCTGCCTTGGTTTTCAGAGGGCAGCCAAATTACAGAGGTTTACAGAATTATTATCTACAGTATAACACCCTCACCCCACCATCTGACACAGCAGAAGGTAAAATTTGGGCTAAAAAATGTTATAGTTTTAAAAACTTTATTTGCTGTATATTATTTATGGTATTGTAGATTTCATGTGAATATTGTCTGAAATCATTTTTTTGAGATGTTAGCATAAAAGGTCACAGAATTTTAGAGAATTACTGGCAAGAAAAATGTTTTGCAAGTTACCAATTTTACTTTGTGTACTGTATTTAATAGTTGCGATAGGAAAATGCATATTATCAGAATTTTGAAAATAAAGAAATGTATGCAGAAATGTGCATTTTCAGTAATCTGTGGTGAAAGATTATAGTTTTTAGTGGTTTCAGGAACCTAATATCTATTTCCCATAGGTTCAATGTATCAAAATTTATGTTTTTAACCTTGGCTAATTCTGCTTTACAAGGCATTCTTCTCTTCACTGGATTTTTGTGACTCTTTTACTATTTGGCCTATTCTGTTTTTAAAGTGTTATTTTCTTCAGTATTTTTTTTGTGTGTGCTTCCTTTACCAAGCTGTTGGCTCTTTTCTCTTGATTTTCTTACATCACTCTCATTTCTCTTCCCATTTTTTCCTCTACCTCTCTTACTTGATTTTTAAAATCCTTTTTTGAGTTCTTCCATGACTTGAGACAATTTATAGTTTTCTTTGAGGCTTTGGATGTAAAAGCTTTGACTTTGTTGACTTCTGAGTTTGTATTTTGATCTTCCCTGTCACAATAATAACTTTCTATATTCAGGCTCTTTTTGCTGCTGCTTCTGCTGTTTGCTCATTTTTCCAGTCTTTTTCTTGACTTTTAACTCTGTACTAAAGTGGGGTTCTGCTTCCAGAGTGAGGGGGCACCATGCCTAGCTTCTGTGGTTGTTTTCAGAGATAATTCTGGGGAACTGTAAGTTTTTGGTTTTTCCAAGGTGGTATAATCTAGGGAGACGTATATTTACTACTTTCCTGGCCTTTGCTCTGGTCTATGAGCAAGCACAAACTCTTCTGCCCTGCAGTGTAAGGAGAGTCCTAGATCTTCTGTGGACTGCAAGCTCTGGTGTGCTAGTACTCTTCCTTGCTTTGAGACTGAGATCCAGGACTGTAACCCAGATGCAGTTATGAGCAATGCCACAGAGTCCTGCCCCTGGTGTCAGCAATGGGACCCCTGCAATCTCCTTCTGACCAATTGTCTGCCCCCCTGCCCCTTACCATCTGTGGGCTGAGATGAGCAATGTCATCACTGATTCAGTTGCCCCCAAGGCTTGCCGCTGCTTTGCTGCAGTGTGCAGCCTGTACTGTACTATGCTCCACTCTTGTTCTTTTCTCCACCATCTTGGCTCCATCTCCCTTCACACCATTTTCTAGGAACATTACCTGCTCTAAAGATGGAATTTAGCCGTATATGCATGCATATGCATATATACATATACACATAATCCAATGTGTATAAATATACATACACAAAAGGTACTATAAAATTCTTAGTGCAGTTTTAAGCTATTAAAGTTTAAAATGGCATTAAGACTTTTGAGACACCCTGTATGTGTGTGTATATGTATACATATGCATATAATTCACATATATGTATATAGGTATCTATATACATTATATGCTTTCTAACTTATATACACACATATAATATGTATTCTAGACATCACAGTTCTATAATGTGTTCTATATACATATATATACATACACATGACAATGCATGCACATGCTTATATTGCCATACATACATACATACATACGTATCACACATACCTACTTCACACATTTGCCTGGGGCTAACATTGCACAGAATTGTCTTTGTTAAAGCTCAACTCCATAAAGGGTTATAGAATATTGGGGGTGGGGATAGGAGGGAGTTGATGTAGTCAAGGGACAAGAGCAGGAGATGCAAGAAGATTTCTCACTCTACTAACTGCCTACAAGCTATGACTTTCAGTAGCAATTACCAGTGACCCTGTCACATTTCAGGTTTCCCTTTTGTATTTGAGAAAATAAGACCATTATTCAAGTCTTGATTTGGCTTTTTCAATAAGAAAGAGAAGTTAAATGGTCATATAACCTCTGGGAAGTGGTATTGAAAGTCATCCATTTCAGTGATAGCACTCGTCAGATGAGAATGCCAAGCCTGGGAGGGAAAACTGAAAACCTCACATTTCTTTCCCCTCTCCCCTAAGTCTAGTGAACAAAGGGCTGGGACTTGTCAGAAAAACCTGGAATCAAGTCCACACTCTGCTACTTACCACGGGACTTTGGAAAAGTTGCTTTACCTTTTGAGCTCAGTTTATTCATCTGTAAAATGGGGTCAGAGCTTTTACTCCCTTCCTCATAAGGCTGTTGTGAAGATCAAATAAGGGAAAGCATTTCTATAACCACAGAAGAACATATACATGACAATAATTACCATCCTCAGCCAGCAAATGTACATCTTAAAAAACGCGGATAAGCACATTAAGTTTCAATGGAAGCTGGCCTTACTCATAAGCAGCATAAGTGGTCACCTCTGTAACGTGATTTGAGTGGCTTAAGAAAGACCTGACTTTTACCTGGCAGGTGTCAAAGTGCTTGGAATACAAAGATTAGAGATTCATTCTTAATCCTTTAACAACCTTCCTTTCAAATGCAAATTTACTGGGAAGGGAGTGGATGGGGGTGAGCACAAATTAAATTGAGATCACCTTAATGTGCATTAGTTTATCCTTTCATCTCCCCACAGGACAGGCAAGGGGATTATAAAAACTTGGGGAGGTAGAAGAAGTAAAGGGGTGGTGGTGGAGATCAGTGCCTGATGGAAAGGAGGGAGACCACTAAGACAGTATTTGTCCATTTTACAATTTTAGGGTTGACCAGGCTAGTAAGGGAGAGTGAAGGACATTGACAATCTCACTGTCACTTTCACTCTGGTTCTTGCTCTCACACTCTCACAAACACTTTCACATTCTTTCCTCCCCTCATTTTCACTGTTTTACTCTCTCTCTCTCTCTCTCTCTCTCTCTCTCTCTCTCTCTCTCTCTCTCTCTCTCTCTCTCTCTCACTCACACACACACACACACACACACATACACACACAGAGTCATAAAAGAAAACAAGGTTCTAAAGGCAAGAAAAAGTCAGACGGCATTGATCTTTTCTCTTCAGACTTCTCAAATACAAACCAGACACCACCAATGGATTTCCCATTTGGTCTGGAATCAAGTTCTGGGTTCAACACAAGCCTTTATGAGATGAAAGTGATATTATAGAGTCTTACACTAATAGAACTAGAAGGGAGACAGGAAGTCCTGAGTTTAAATCCAGCCTCAGACACTTCCTAGCTCTGTGACCCTGGGCAAATCATTAAACCTTTATCTGTCTCAGTTTCCTCAACTGTAAAATGGTAATCATAATAGAACCTACCTTACAGGGTAGCTGTGATTAAATGAGATAATATTTATAATAGACAGTACTTTTTACTATGTGCCACAATAGGCAATATATAAATACTTATTCCTTTCCCTTCTCTCTCCCACCCCAT
This sequence comes from Phascolarctos cinereus, assembly GCF_003287225.1. Lineage (NCBI taxonomy): Eukaryota > Metazoa > Chordata > Mammalia > Diprotodontia > Phascolarctidae > Phascolarctos > Phascolarctos cinereus. The sequence goes on along the minus strand of NW_027556402.1, from coordinate 178,535,507 downwards.
TTTGCCTAATTATATCAATGCCAGGGCATTATCCCCAAAGAGTTCAAAGAAAGAGGAAAAAGATACATATGTATACAAATATTTATAGTAGCTCTTTCAGAGTAGCCTCAAACTGGAATTTAAGGGGTTGCCCACCTATTGGAAAATGTTTAAAAATATTATGGTATATTAAAATATAGCAAATTAATTTAACACAATAGAGAATGCCTAAACAAAAGGCAGTATATGGATAGAATATTTGACAAAAGGGACAGTTTCAGAGGAAACTGGGGTGATTTATGTTCCGATGTGCAGTAAAGTGAACAGAGACTCAGAGAACTAGGAGAACCATGTATACAATGACATTATACAGAAAAACAACTTTGAAAGATGTTAGGGAGAGCAATTTGGAACTATGCCCAAAGGGCTATATAAAATTGTCCATACCCTTTGGCTCAGTAATATCACTCCTAAATCTGTTTCTCAAAGAGATTAAAAAAAAAAGAGGAGGAAAAGTGAAAGGACCTATATGTACAAAGATATTTCTAGCAGCTTTCTTTGTGGTGCAAAAGAATTGGAAATTGAGGGGATGCCCATCAATTGGGGAAGAGCTGAACAAGTGGTACATGAATGTAATGGAATACTATTGTGATATAAGGAATGATGAGCAGGATGGTTTCAAAATGAGAAAGGAATTTATAATTTTCATATTAATCGATATGATATGTGTAATGAATATACTAAGAATTTAGTTTTCTGAAGAGCTGATTCTATGGCTTGGAAGTCAGAGCTCACGATGCAGCTTAAACTGATTAATCAAACCTTAACAAGGTTCACAATCACTGGCATCCTTCTGCCTGAATACCTGAAATGAAGCGAATCAAACAAAGCCTGTAGAACCTGTTCCCATCACAGAACTCTGGTCCTGTGACCCACCAAGTAATGACCCCGAAGGACTTGAACAATATTTCTCCCACAGGACTCTAGAATTGCTGTATTGTCTTCCATTTGTGGATTTGTCATGGGAAACCATTCTGGCCCTGGGAACATTTGCTTGTGATCCACCTTTTCCCCTTCCTTCCCACTGATGATTTATGTATATAATCGCTGTGTTCATTTCAGCAACGTGTACATCTGATCAGGAGAATTCCCAATTTGCAAATCTGTTCTTCCTAATGAAAGTAATTAATTAAACGGCTACCTGATTACTGGCACTTTGTATCTGTCCTGCTGTTTTGTCATTCTCATGTTAGAGACTGGTTCAGTAAAATCCTGTTAACAACAACAACAACAACAAAATAAACAAAAAAACCTGAAACAACCACCTGGAAAAACTTAGATAAACTGATGCAAAGTGAAGTGAGCAGAACCAGGAAAACATTATGCACAGTAACAGCAATATTGCACAATTTTGTGATGATCAACCATGAATAACTTAGCTTTTATTCAGCAATACAATGACAAGTCTGTATTGGGCAGCCAGGCAGCTCAGTGCATAGAGTGCAGGGCCTGAAATCAGGAAGGCTCATCTCCCCGAGTTCAAATCCGACCTTAGATACTATGTGACCCTAGGTAAGTCATTTAACCCTGTTTGCCTTAGTTTCCTCATCTGTAAAATGAACCACAAAAGGAAATAGCAAACCACTCAGGAAGAGTCAGACAAAACTGAAAAATGATTGAACAACAAAAAGACAATTCTGAAGGATTTATGATGAAAAATGCTATCCACCTCCAGATATAGAATTGATTGAGTCTGAATGCAGATCAAAGCATACTTTTTTTTTACTTTATTTTTCTTGTTTTTTTTTTTTGAGAGGGGGAAGGAGTTGTTTTCTTTCACATGACTGACTAATATGGAAATATATTTTGCATGAGTGCAATATAAAATTGCTTATCTTCTCAATGGGGGGAGGGAGGAGAAAGAGGGAGGATGAAAATATGGAACTCAAAATAAAAAAAATGTTAAAAATTGCCTTTACATGTAATTAAATATATTATTAAAAAAAGATGTTAGAATTCTGATTAATACAGTGATAAATCATGAATCTGAAGGACTGAAGGTGAATCATCCCACCCACTTTTTCCCAGAAATGTGATGGACTTCAAATACACAATGAGACATGCATATTTTCCACACAGCCAATGTGGGAATTTTTTTCACTGGAGCATGCATATCTATTCTAAAGATTTAAAAATTTTGTTCTGGGTTTGAGGAGTTATGAGAGGAAAAATTTTTTAAAAAGTTAAAAAAATAAAATTTAATATTAATAGTTACATAGGTGAGGGAAACATCTGGACACTTTCTTTTAGTTTTGACTCATTGTTGAATGAAATTCAAGGGAAAAAAAAAGCATTATTTTATAGAAAAAATATAAATGCACCATTTAACCTGTATGCAAACAGTTCTTTCAAGTATAGTTTATTAATCAGTCAACCAGTCTACAAACATTTATTAAGTGTCTCCCATGTGCCAGATACTGTGTTAGATTCTGGAAATCTTAGATTTTAGAAATTGAAGGGACCGTAGGGTCCATTGGATCCAATACCCTTAGTTTAGGGGTTAGGATACAGAGACCTAGAGACATGAAGTGACTTGTTCAGAGTTACACAGTCGAGAAAGGAGTAGAACTGAAGTCTTCCTGATTAAAAGTCCATGCCTGCTCTCAAGGAGCTTACAATCAGGTTTAATAAGACATGAAACAAAATGATATTTTTGTGCAGGTTGTAAAAACCCTGTTCTATAAGCTATTTTTAGGTTAGTGGACCGTATTTGATACTACACTTGTCCTCTTTGTTGATGAGTAAGCATTTCAAAGCCCAAGATCATCTTTTTCAACATATTCCCTTTGCCCTGTTGATAAATATTTTCTGTAAGTGGAATTTCCTTTCTCTTACTGATTTTGCCCTTTCCTTTCTTGGCTTTATCTAAGAACAGACAGGAAGTCATGGGATGGGTCAGACAGGTTCCTGGTGGCCTGATTCTCCAGTTCCAGTCACCTCATGTGTTCAACATTAAATCACCCTTGGTGAACTTCGATGACTCTCTTTTAGTTTTGCATCTCAAAAGGTTGAACAGAGCCCACCTGAGCAGTGGAACCTTGCCAGGTGAAGCATGCAGTAAAGAATAAATCTTCACTTCCTGCTTCAGCAGAATTAATTGCCTATTGTTATTTTTACACAACTAATAATATGATTTCCCTTGATCCTTTTGGATTACTTTCCTTTATATTCAGCTCCAACTACTGCCAACTAATGCTACTTGCTGTAATCCTGGACAATGAATTCCAAAACTCCTGGCTGTATTAATCCAGAGCCCTAAAGCTAAGAACCTACAAGACTATAAATGTTTGGCTGACACCAGACAGGCCAGGATCTTGGGCTATTGGTAACTTCAATAAAGGAAGGCAAAGAAGACATTTGGGGCAGCTAAAGTTCTATTTGCCTCCAAGATATTTGCCAAGGAATATATGAGATTTATCTCCTAATTAGTGAAGGGTAAGCCACCACAGAATCAGAGGTTATTTGGCTTAGATAAGCAGTGAAAATTCAGAGGTTTATCTGAAATTTATCTGAACCATATCTGAATTTTTATGAACTGTATAAATCTTAAGTCAAAAAAAAAATCAAGCTGTAATTCTTGAGAGAAAAGGCAGTCTCAAGAGATTTATGACAGCCCCATCTCTGGGCTGAGCCCAAAATACTCTTTCTCTTGGCCTCCTGGAACTTTGAGTCCTGTCCTACCCCCACACATCATGATCTATTACTTTTCTAAATACATCCACATTTCAAAGGAGACCGGGCTTTCGTTCCATTCTAAATGTAGATTTAAAGAAAGTTTGCCATTTGGAAGATAATTTTAAATGTGTTTAACCATCATACAGAAAACTATCCTCATTTCTGTAATCTAAGGTTGAGTCTTTGGCTTCTAGAAAGAGAAAAGTATGAAGTATAGCTTGTGTGAGCAAAGCAATTAATCAACCGTCATTAATCTCTTCCTATGTTCCATGCATTGTATTGGGCACTGGTGATTCAAAGACAAAAGGAAAAGCCCCTATCCTTAAGAAGTTTAAGTCCTGTGGATAAGATATGTAAAATAAATATGAAATCGATAAAAGGTGGTTGGGGGAGCAGAGACTAGCTTGGGTCCGGATCAGGAAAGGCTTCATGTCAAAGGTGACACTTAAACTGAGTCTTGAGGGACATTAAGGATTCTAAGAAGTGGAAATGACAGCTACTCCTGCAAGGAGATACCCTTGTTTCATTCAGCTTTTCATTCATTTCATATTGGTTTCTTGACCACAAAACCTATTGGTATAGCAGAAAGAACTCTGAACTTGGAGTCAGAAAACCTGGGCTCAAATTCCATCTCTGCCTATTTTTAAGGCACCTTAGACAAGTTATATAACCTCTCTGAGTTTTGATTTCCTTACCTATGAAATGAAAGGTTCGAACTAGACACTCTCAAAGGTCCTTCCCTGCCTCTCTGAGCCTCAGTTTCCCCATTAATAATGAAGACAATGAAACCTTTGTTCAGAAAGAGCAAGGGAGGCTTCAGAATCATATAACCTGACGTGACCTGGTGACACTGTGCCATGATCTCTTCCCCCAATGATTCGTTCCCCTGGTTTCTCAGAGTCAGAAGAGCACTTTATTCCTACAGAACTTCCTTGCATGTTGCTCTTGACTACTGATAAAATATTTATGTGGGGGCAAACCTGGCAGATCGTGTTCTATAATGGCTTTTACAACTTGGTTATTAAAACGTGGTCGGGCAGTCAAACATTTTTGCACTCCGCCCAACGTTATTTATAGCAACATATCATAAACTGTTAATCATGAGGTATGACTGTATGCTATTGTTGAGGGGACAGGAGAGACTAGCACCCTTAAATGTAAATATGTCTCATCTGAGCTTCTATATGAAACCATTGCTGGAATCTCCATACTAGACAATGCAGTAGTTAGCCTCTCCAAGGAGATTTATAAATCAGAGCACAAAGGAAGTGGGAACATTTTCCCATAAAGTTATTCATTGCTTGTCTCTTTCCCAAGGAATGGGACCTTTTTTTGCTTAGAGAACTTTATCTTGTAATCCACCCAAGTGCCCTCACATTCCCTCTTTCCCTCAAACTGTCCCCATTTTTTCTTACAAATCTATCTGGTGACATTGGCTTCAACTCAATGAATCAATCAATTACATTTATTAAGCACCTCAACATGTAACTTACAGTGTCAAGTACTGAGGATCTAAGGACAAAGCAAAAGAAACACGTGTTCTTGTTCTCCAGGAGTTCACTTTCTACTGGAAGATACAACATATTAACAGTTAGGTTAACACATGCTACTTGGAGCAGGACTCATGAAAAGCTTCTCATGGGGAGGGGTGGTGGCCTCCAAGGTGGGCTTTGATGGTAGCTCGGGATTCAGTAAGGAGGTAGTACAAAGAATTCCAAGAATTAGGAACTTCCTGAGTGGTGGTGCAAAGATGCAATGGGACTGGGAAGAGAGCTAGAATAATAAAATTTGGGGAGCAGTTCCAGTTTGGTTGGAACACAGAGCAAAGGAAAAAGAGTGGTGTGAAATAAGACTGGAAAGGAAAGCTGGAGACCAATTCTGAAGGACTTTAAATGCCAGGTTGAGGAGTTTGTATTTTATTTTTAGACGTAATGAAGAACTACAGAATATTTTTGAGCAAGGTAATAAAATGATCTGACCTGTGCTTTAGGAAGACTATTTTAGTGGGCATGTGAAAGTTTTGGAGAGGGTAGAGTCTTGAGGCAGGGAGAACAATTAGGAGGTTATTACAATTGTCCAAGTGAGTGGGGACGAAGGCCTGAAGTAGGCAGTAGCATGTCCGTGGGCCTGAAGTCAGGAAGATTCATCTTCCTGAGTTCAAATCTGACCTGACACTTCCTAGCTGCATGACCCTGGGCGAGTCACAACCTCCGTTTGGCTTAGTTTTCTCACCTATACAATGGCCTGGAGAAGGAAATGGCGAATCACTCCAGTATCTCTGCCAAGAAAAACTCCAAATGGGGTCACAAAGAGTCAGACACTACTGAAATGACTGAATAACAACAACAAACAAAATGTCAGTGGAGAGAAGGGAATCTCTTGCAAGACATGTTGTTGTACACATCAGGGCTTGGCAAGGACACAGTAGAATCCCACAATAACACACTCATCACTGCATGACTTGGGCTATACCGAAGGGCAAATTATATCTGCCAAGATACAGTAGTCCAACAAAGTAAGTTTCATTTACTGGTTAGCCAATCTGCCAGGGTGAACTCCCAGTGTTAGTATATAAAATATTCAAATGATGAAAAAATCAGGAATCTGAATTACAAAATCCTGGCTGAGCCTCATCCTTCCATGAGTAAGCTATACAATCATTCAGGATAACCCCTTTGTGCCTCTCCATTTGGGCACAAGAGAATGCCTACTCAATAGGTACTTATTAGCAGCTATTAATGACTAGATGAAATAGAAACACACAAAAAAAGTAGAAGATAAAGTCTTTGTATACACTTTAGTTAGGGGAATGAGACATCTCACCATGAATGAATGAATGAAATAGTAAAAGTGCTTACTACGTGCAAAACACCGTGCTGCCCACTGGGGATACAAGAAAAGCGAGACAGTCCCTGCCCTCAGGGAGCTCACACTCTAGTGGGGAAGACATCACAAAAGGAATTCTTTTTTTCTTTCCTTTGATAATTAATTCATTTATTTTTGGTTTTAAATATTCATTTCCATAAGATTTTGAGTTTTAAATTTTCTCTCCCTCCCACTCCTTTCCCCGCTCCCAAGATAGCCTGCAATCTGATATAGGTGCTACTTATACATTCATATTAAACATGTTTTCCCCTTAGTCATAATATAAAGAACAATTAGAACTAATGGGAGGAACCATGAGAATGAACCAATAAAACAAAACAACAAAGGAAAAGGAGAGCAAATAGTATGCTTCCATCTGCATTCAGACTGTATTTCTTTCGGTGTAGATAGCAATTTCTATCATGAGTGTTTTGGGGTTATCTTAGATTCTTGCATTGCTGTGAAGAGCCATGTCTATCATAGTCAGTCATCATGTGATGTAGCTGTTACTATGTACAGTGTTCTCCTGGTTCTGCTCATTTCTTTCTGCATCAGTTCATGTAAGTCTTCCCAGGTCTTTATGAAGTCTGCCTGCTCATCATTTCTTATAGCACAATAGTATTCCATTACATTCATATACCACAACTTGCTCAGCCATTCCCCAATTGATGGGCATCCCTCAATTTCCAATTCTTTGCCACCACAAAAAGAGCTGCTATAAATATTTTTGTACATGTGGGTCCTTTCCCCATTTTTATGAATGTCTTTAGCATACAGACCCAGAAGTGGCATTGCTGGGACAAAGGGTATGCACAATTTTATAGCCTTTTGGACATAGTTCCAAATTACTCTCCAAAATGGTTGGATCATTTCACAACTCCACTAACAATGTATTAGTGTTCCCACATCTTCTCCAACATTTATTATTGTCTTGTATCAGATTGTCTAACAAGACCAAAAAAAAAATTCTTCAGCTGCCAGTCAGATGGAAAGGTCATATAGCCCCTAGGGTATAGTAGCAAAGCAGCTAGTAATGGATCCTCTTTATGGTCATTTCTACTGATAAGATCATAACAATTTCTGGAGTTGAACCAGTTGACAATGCAAAGGACTTTCGTGGGTGAAAAAAACAAGAACAAAGAAATTTTTTTTTTTAATCCTCAAAAGATGTGGTTGCAGTATCTATAGGTGCATATGTCAGACTTCAAACCCACAGAAGTTATTTCAGAGAATGATGGTTACAGACATTGGGCTGGAACTTGCTAGTCCACAGGCTCTTTGGGTTCAGATCCTGGGATCTTTCTGTCAGGGTCTGAGGGGAGATGGTGGTCATCCATCACTTGTGTGGTGACGATTTGACCTTCCTGGTACATGCTATGTTTTCTCTCTTTCTCTGTCTCTGTCTCTTTCTCTGTCTCTGTCTCTCTTCCTTCCTACCTCTCTTCTCTCTGTCTGTCTCTCCCTTCTCTCCCTCCTCTTTTCTCTCTCTCTTCTGCCATGCAACAATTAGGAAATAAAGAGAATGATAGATCTACAATGTGATCATTCTTCACTTTTACAGATTTCAACTTCCATGCTTTACTACTTGGGTTTCAGAAAGCCGATTGCTGTAGCCAAAAAAGGTAGAGATGGAAGAAATCAGGGTGGCCTGTAATCATAGCTGTTACTCTTGGGGACCAGCAGTCAGGGTAATACAAAACACAGAGGGAATTGGGAAAGAACATCACCATAGTCTAGTTTCTTCAAGTCTCCAGAAATTTACCTAGATATTCACTCCTCTGCTGTCCCCACATTATACCATGAATCTCACCAAAGATCAGCTAGTATGAAAATTGTATATCAGCATTGAATCAGGTGTGAATTTAAGTAAACTGTTTCCTCTTCACCCAGATGAAGGTGGAGCCTCAGCAATCTTCCCATTTTGAAGAACTAGCAGAGTCCCTCCCTCACACACCTGTTCATGTTATAAATTCTTTACTATGCTTCCTTTTATTCAGAAACTGAATGCCACCTCCTAGTTCTCCCCTCCCCACTCCTTTTCTCCTTCTTTTTCTCACTTGACTTTTTTTTTCCTAAGGATTGATTATTCAGGGGTGTGATCACAGCAGTGACTATGTGATTCCCAAAGTTATTTCCTGGCTTCCTCAGGGAATCTAGGCATGGGATTTGCTCAGCACTGTCTAATTGGACCAGGCCTGAGAAAGTATTGACTGTGGCAGTAATTCATGCTTGTCAAGCCAAATCCGAAATTCTCACATGTTCTTGGCAGTCACCCTTCTTGTTCCATGATGGGCTGATTAGCAGCTCTGTTCTTTAAAGAAAGCCATCAATCAGCCTTGCTTGTCGCTTAGTCTGACTCCCAGTTTCCAAACATGATGAATACCATCAAATAGGTCTGGACCTTGTAATTGCAAATCAGTCATCTTTTCCATTATGCAAATGCATTTTTGGCCAATCTGAGTAGTCCCTGGGGAAGCACGCAATAGTTTTGTTTTGTACTAGAATAGATTACAGACTAACAGGACAAAAGGCAGGTGGAAATGAATTAGGGATCTAACAAAAGAAAAGGAAGCAGTGATTGATTGATGACTGCATTTGATTGTAACGTTTTGGCTTAGGAGTATTTCCAGATTCACTGAGCCTGTGTGGGTTACTGAGAATTATGATGTTACATAGGGCTGAGAGTACTCAATATTTAACAATCCTTCACACAAATTGAGGTGTCTGTGAAACTTCTCCCTTCCTCCCCCTATGTTCATAGAGTGTTAAAGCTGGAAGTGAATTTATAGGTTACCTGGTGATTACGGCATCTGAATGTAAGAGTTAGAACTAGAAGACACCTTAGACATTATATAGCTTAATGCCCTCATTTTACTGACAAGAAAACTGAAGTTCAGTCTTCAGTCACATTTCTTTTTGTTCTGATGATGAAATTGAATATGAAAGAGTTGAAGTAAAATGTTTAAAGTAACATAGGATGTAAATAGCAATATGGGAACTTGACTAAAATCATCTGACTCCAGAAGGCACCTTCCAGCCTTACTATTCTTGGTAATATCAAGTTACTTTGTATTTGTTTAGAATAGGGAGTGGGACAAACAGTAATGACAACGTGTCCCTCTCTGACTCAGATCTGACCAAACTATAGGTGTTAGGAAAGTGGCTCCCAAAGCATGTGACAGCATTCAAGTGACAACTTTCTATTGTTATCAGGACTGGACCTCCTTGTATCAAAATTGATGAAACCATTGAAAAGGAGGTGAAGTGCACCAAAAAGCAGACCCACTCAGACTGGCCCAAGTCAATTCTCAAAAATACTGAGGAGTAGAGAGTTTACCAAGGATGAAGCCTATTAGGATCCTAACACATAGCTCGACTAAAAGTCAGGCAGCTAGGTGGCACAGCGGATAGACTTCTGAGTTTGAAAGTGCTGAAGATGTGAGTTCAAATCCATCCTTAGACACTTACTAGATGTGTGACTTTGGGTGAGTCATTTAATCTATGTCTGGCTCAGTTTCTTCAATTGTAAAATGGGGATAATAATTGCCCTATCTCCCAGTGTTGTTATGAGGATCAAATGAGATAATATTTGTAAAGCATAGTGCCTGGCACATAGTAGGCACTTAATAAATGCTTACTCCACCTCTAGTGGAAGTTACAGGACACATTTAGCAAAGCTAAGGGTCTTCTGAGAAGCCTCTCTTGTTTCTCTAGTTCTAGAGGACAGAGCAAGGGGGCTTCTCCGGGAGGGTGGAGAGGAGTGTCTCTTGGTTGCTGGGCACATGGCAGCATCGTCGATCCTCATTTTGCCTTTAGGTCCTTCTTGTTGGTTACTGGGGCAAACACCAGTCTCTCTCTCACCCATTCTTTTTTTCTGTTGGGAATTGAGAAGATCATATGATAGCATGTTAATACAGGCCAAGCTGGTCCCTGGGGAGGTGATCCAATTTCATTCTATTTTCAAGAGCACTTGTGTCTTATGCATTTTCAGTGTTACTGTTAACTCTATCTTCAATTTATAATCTTTTAGATAAAATTGTATATATTTGTTTGTTGGTAGTCAGTTTCCAACTCTCTTTGACCCCATTTAGGGCTGGCATAAATACTGGAGTGGTTTGCCATTTCCTTCTCCAGCTTTATTAAAGATGAGGAAACTGAGGCACATTATGGAATTTGTACTCAGGTCTTCCTGACTCCTGGCCTGGCACTCTATCCATGGTGTCACTGAAGCTTGGAATCAGGAAGACTGATCTTCTTGAGTTCAAATCCACCTTCAGACACTTATTAGCTATGTGACCCTGGGCAAGTCACTTAATTCAGTTTGCCTCAGTTCCTCATCTGTAAAATGAGTTCGAGGAGGAAATGGCAAACCACTCCAGTATCTCTGCTAAGAAAACCCCAAATGGGATCACAGAGAGTCACACATGACTGAAAATTACTTAACAACAACAATATGTTTATTACTAGGCTAAAAATTTCCTTCCAAGTCTGTGTACTTAATAGTTGTCATTAAAATGCCTCCCCTTGTCTATACAGGGTGTCTCCGAAATCTTAGGCTAAGCTTTAAAATGTGCTAAGATTTGTTGGGACACTGTGCATATTTAATAGGCTTCTATCAAGCCATTCTATCACCCATTGTTGATACCTTCCTGAGCTAAAGAGGACACTTAGGGCAGGGACCACGTTTTTGCTTTTTTTTTTTTTCACCTCCTCAGTGCTTAGCACAGTGCCTGACACATAGTAAGTTCTTTAAAATATGTTTGTTGCTATTGATAAGAAAAACGCAAATTAAAACAACTCTGAGGTACCAGCTCACACCTCTCAAATTGACTAATATGACAGAAAAGGAGAAACATAAATGTTGGAGATGTGGAAAAACTGGAACACTAATGCATTGTTAGTGGAGTTGTGAACTGATCCAACCATTCTAGAGAGCAATTTGGAATTATGCCCGAAGGGCAATCAAACTATGCATACCCTTTGATCCAGCAATACCACTACTAGGTCTGTATCTTAAAGAGACCATAAAAAAGGGAAAAAGACCCACATGTACAAAAAAATTATAGCAGCTCTTTTTGTGGTGGTAAAGAATTGGAAATTGAAGGGATGCCTATTAATTGGGGAATGGCTGAGCAAGTTGTGGTTTATGAATGTCATGGAATACCATTGTGCTATAAGAAAGGATGAACAGGTAGATTTCAGAAAAACCTGGAAAGACTTACATGAATTGATGCTAAGTGAAGTGAGCAGAACCAGAAGGACACTGTACACAGTAATAGCAACATTGTGTGATGATCAGCTATGATTGACTTAGCTCTTCTCAGCAATACAATAATACAAGACAAATCCAAAAGACGTGTGATGAAAAATGCTAACCATATCCAGAGAAAGAACTATGGAGTCTGAATGCAGATCAAAGCACACTATTTTCATTTTTCTTTTGTTTTATTTTCTTTCTTGTGTTTTTTCCTTTTGTTCTGATTCTTCTTCCACAACATGACTGATGTGGAAATATGATTAATGTGATTGTACATGTATAACCTAAAAAAAACCCCAAACCAAAATGTGTTTGTTGATTGACTGACTTATGAGGTAATTAAGACAGTTTTAAAGAGAGTAATGCCTTTAGCTCAATTGGTGTAGAGATATGATCAACACTTGAGATATTATAGTCAATATAAATTACCCAAATTCTTTAATTTTGCAGGCACTGGGTGAATTCCTTCCAACATTTCCCTCCCTCTTCCCAGAATGGGGAAAAACTATTCCGTGTTTCTTGTCTCAGAGAAAGATGAACATGGAGGAAATGGGACTGGAATAGACTGTGCCTGTGCCTTGATCGTGAGGTGAACGTGCTAGCTGCAGGTGGAGAATCTTTAAGCAACTGTGCTCTTAGAGCGATTGCAGGATTGCTGTTGGGACCTGTGAGTGCAGGCTGACCAACTGAGGGTGCTAAAGAGAGACACTGCAAGACCAGGTTCTGATTATGTTTTTAATAACTTTGCTGAGTACCTCAAACTATCCTCTTTCATCACAGAGTGTTTTGTAATTGTTTTGAAGCATAGTTTTAAATTGATCAATATAAACGTATTTACACACATATCTTTCTTTATGTAGCATCCTTCAAGGCTCAACTCAGATGTCAGTTTGTGGACAAAGCCCTCCCAGATATCCTCAGTTTGGGACTTTCTCTTTCTTCACATTATCTTCAACTTACTCTGAATTCCTCTAAGACAAGGGTTATTAACCTTTATTTTTGTGTGTGTCACAAACACTTTTGGCAGTCTGATGAATCCTATGGGCCCCTTCTTACATCATGAGTTTAGATGCACAAAATAAAATACAAAAGAGTCAAACGAAACCAATTATACTGAAATAGTTATCAATTTACAGTATATTTATATATATTGATACATACCAACATATTGAAAACTATCAGTATATAAATATACATCACATATTAATATATTACATATTATATCTACTAAATATAATTATACCTTCATATAAATATAATAAATATATTTATGTATTTCATATTTATAACTATATGTGTATGTGTTTATATGTATATATGTACATATACATAAACAAATATGTATATGTGCATAAACACACATATATGCATAAACACCCAGATATATGTCACAGATCCCAGATCAACAATGCTTGCCCAGGAGAATGTCTGACCCTTGAGGTCTGGGACTTTGATTTTTGTCCTTGTGTCCCTAGCACCTAGCAGAGCACACACAGGTAGTAAATGTTTATTAAATGCATATTGAATTGAATGACTATTGTTAATTAAAGAAGTTCATCACCAGACTAGTTTCTTTTTTTAGGAACATCTCTACCAATTTTAGGTGAGCTATGATCTATATCAGTGGAGAGAGAGAGAGAGAGAGAGAGAGAGAGAGAGAGAGAGAGAGAGAGAGAGAGAGAGAGAAAGAGAGAGAGACAGAGACAGAGACAGAGAGAGACAGAGAGAGAGAGGGAATAGCTGTGTATGTATGTATATATATGCATATATAATCAATAGATGATTACATATAATCAAAGTATTTGCTATATATGTATATAATGTTCTGCATATGTTTATATGCACACATATACTTATGCATATAAATTACTTACTCTGTGGTTATATTTGCTTTATTCTAAAAGTAAGACTGAGTCACTATGGACTATGGAGGTACAAGGTTGTACCTAGGTCCGTGCATGGGAAATTCCCTGGGGATGATCCCAAAATACTGAGGTTGAAAATGAATTGATCAGGGGCTGATTAGACTGACATTTCTTCTACAGTATTTAGGGGCCCCAGATGGTAGAAATGGGGCTTATATGTCTCGGATTAAACTGGAAAGTATATGATGGTGAGAAATGATGTGATGACAAGTCATCATAGAGACTGGTTGAGAAGAATAAGAATAATACATCTTGTCCTTGGTCTCAGGGTACTGGGTCGTTCATACTTTGGGTCTTCAGGATGGGGAATGTTCATTGGTGTCTGTTGGTTCAGCATCATGGCTCTTGCCATCCCCTTCCCACCACACATGTACACACAGAGAGACACACATACACATGGGTGAGTTGGAGGAAAAGTCAATGACAAAATTTTGTCAGATCCATCCTAGACTTGTGGATCTAACTTATACCAGCTGAGTTTACTCCAATTCCTTCTTTTCAGGGAAAGGATATCTATCTAACAGGGCAGGGGAAAGGAAGAATTATCTCTACAGATAAATGTGTATACAAAACAGTCCTTGTGACCAACATTTGGAGAATGGCTGAATAAAATATGATATATTAATATACTAGAATATTATGGCCTCATTACAAATGATAAATCTGAAGCATAGAAAGAAGTATGGAAAAACCTAGGAAAGGTATAGAAGGAAATAAACAGAATTGAGCACTTCATTTGTGTATATTTAGTTGGCAAAGAAAAAAGGAATGAAGAAAACTAGCTGTAGGTAGAGAGATGAACTTGAAGCCAGGAAGAGCAGAGTTCAGATCTTGCCTGAGACACTTTCTAGCTGGGTGGCCTTGGGCAAGTCACTTCGCCTCTCTGTGCCTTAGTTTCCTCATCTGAAAATGAGGCAGTTGGATATAATGACCTTTAGTGGGCCTCTTAGCTCTCAATTTATGATCCTATGAAAAACCAGGATGGTAGAATTTCAGTCAGGCCTGAAAGGATTCGTGAAAAATAAAACAAAACAGAAAACAAAAACAAAAGCATATTATTGTTTTGTCATTGTTTGTTAATTCTTTTGGTTCTGCCTTCTTAAAAGCTGGAGCTCAGTAGATGGTTTCCTCTTTGTTTTTGTGGTAATTATGAAGACTATAATTTTAAAAAAAGAGAGAGAAAAAAAAGAAAAGAAAGAAAAAGAAAAGGAAAGAATGCCAAATTCCAGGCTTTGGGGACCTAACAAAGTTGTTTTGCTCCCATGCACAGCATCTAATCTCTAGGAACCCAGAAGAGCAAAGACTTACATCAGCACAGTTCTTTTTTGTCTCCAAGGAGGTGGCTACCAATTAGGTAGACATGGATTTTAGTCTAAGTGGGGCTGAACATGATATATCAATATAATCTTGCCCCATTGAGAAAGCACTGAAGGAAGAAATGCTGCTGAGAAGGAACACCTAGGGCACTCCCTGACCTTAGAGGTCTTCAGTATTAGAGACCTGTGTGATTCAAAGATAATGATGACAATTTTATTTGCCCCATGGCAACGTTCTTATCTTTACCTGTTTGACAAACCCACCAAGGACTCTAGCTTTTAAGTCCAAAGAAGACCTTTTGAAGCCTACAAGCGTTGTCCCAAGGGCGGTGTTATGAAAAGGGCCTTAATACCCAAAGTACATCAAAGCTTCCACCTGGGACTAGGGGTGTCCTGGCAATACTACAGCTCAGTTGAATTCAGTAAGACTGTATCAAACGCCTACCAGGGCTAAGGTTCTGTGCTCAGGACCAGGGAGACAAAAAATGAAAAAGAATATGGCGCCTCACCTAAAGGGTTCACAAATAAGAAAATAAGAAATGTGCACAAATGAGCCTACCACAAAGTAGAATGTTCTAAGTGCTGAGGAAGGCAACCAAAGGGTAATATAAAACACTCTAAAAGAGAGAATCCACTCTCAGGGAAAGATTCACAGAGAAGGTGGTGTTGAAACTGGGCCTTTAAAAATGAGAAAGTTTCAACATCCGGGGAGAGGAGAATCTGTGCTTCAAGGATAGGAGACAATAAGTAAATATTTAGGAGCAGGACAGTGAATGACAAGATTGGGGGACAGTAAGTTGCCTAACTCAACTAGACTGTAATGTTCTCTTCTATGTTCTTCCTGATTCCTAGAGTTTCTAAAACATTATGCTCTAGTGGAATTGTACAATTAGCTGTCCCCCACAAGTGGCAGTAGTGTGAAATAAGGCTAGAAAAGCAGCAGCAGCAGCAGCAGCAGTAACTACATAGTTAATAGTAGTTAATAACAGTAGTAGTTAGTAGTAGTAATGGTAGTAGGATAGTAATAATAGTAGCAGTTAATAGCAATAGTAGCTAGTAGTAGTAGTTAATAATAGTAGTAGTAACAATAGTTGTAGTTAATAATAGCAACAGTGGTAGTAGTTAGTAGCAGTGGTGATATTTAGTAGTAATAGTTATACTTAGTAGTAGTAAAAGTAATAGTAGTAGTAGTAGTAGCAGCAGTAGTAGAACACTTGTAGTAGTCCATATTAGCAGAAGTAGTAATAAAAAAATAGCCATAGTAGTTGGAGTTAGTAAAGTAGTAGTGTTAGTTAACAGCAGCAACAGTAGTTGTGTTAGTACTACTACTAGTAATAACTAGTTGTAGATAGTGTAGTAGGTAGTAATAATGGGCCTGGGCAGGTAGATGGTGCAGTGGATAGATTGATGGCCCCAGAACAAGGAAGAACTGAGTTCAAATCCAGCCTCAGAAACTTACTTAGCGGTATGAAAGCCAGTCACATAACCCTGTTTGCCTCAGTTTCCTTATCTGTAAAATGAACTAGAGAAGGAAATGGCAAACCACTCTAGTATATTTGCCAAGAAAACCCCAAATGGGATCACAAAGAGTAAGACATGACTGAAATGAATGAACAACAACAAAGTAATACTAGGTAGTAATAGTAGTTATTAATAATAATAGTAGTAGTACTACTTAGTAGTAGTAACAGTAACAGTGTAACAGTAGTAGTCTAATAATAAATAATGGTAATAATTAGTAATAATAGTAATAGTAGTGGTAATATTAATTAGTAGTAGGTAGTAATAGAAGGTAATAGCAGCAATAATGCCAACAACAATAAATAGGATGGAATAAATTCCTAATTCGATTTTATCCTATAGGATAACTATCTAATCTGATTATTTGCTTGCGAAGCATGTTTCATGAGATGAAGGCATAATATTTTGCAATGCAGTTAATATCTGAAACTTTTTGCTCCATTGTAAAAAATATATTAATCAGAGCAAATGATGATATTGGCTTCATGTCTCCATACACGCAGCCTATAGGTTAAACAAGATTTATCTTCCATGTGACTGGATTGTCTTTACCTGACAATCTCAAAATACCACAAATAATGGAAATAATATGTGTAATGTAATATGTCTTTCTATTCTTCCTCATAGAATGTTGGGACCTGAAAAGCCCTTAGAACATTAGAAGTGGAAGGGACCTCGCAGTAAAACATGGAATATTAATACTTCCTGGAACAGCAGGGAGCCCAAGGTCTTCTAATCCAGCTCCCTCCTTTTTGTACATGAGAAGACTAAGTCAGGTCTACAAGGGTGACACGAATTGCCCGAGATTCCAACTAGTAAGTGGCAGGGCTAGGATTAGGATGCCCTTCTCCTGACCCTTGGCTTTCTGCTGTACTGCAGTGCCTCTCTTCCTAACGCTGAAATCCCTTACTCTAACACCCAAATTCAAAGACATAGTGGGCACCAAATTTAAAAATCTATTTATTTATTTCTGTCAAACATCTCCCAATAGTTCTTCAGTGAATAGCAATAGGGCCAGAGGAATTCAGTTAGGGAAATATAGACTTTATCATCATTAGGCTATTGACATAATTCATTTACTGCCTACTCAGTGTTTAACAAGGGGGAAAAAATCAAAGATTGGGTTCTGTGTATAGGAGAAAATTGTACTATATATTCCCCAAATCCTTCTCACTTGCCTCATTAGCAGACTGCAACAAGAGATTTGGAATTAAGCTTCTTTCATTCTGAGAGATCTAACTATCCCTTTAGTCATTGTCAAAGCATATTGGAGGAGGAAAAGGAACTTTGTATTTTCTGTGGAGCATATTCAATGGATAGAAAAAGGACTTTGCTTTCCACTGCTCTGAGCAGGAGTTTGAAGCTCTTTTATAGACCAAACCAAAGAAATCCTCTTGAGTTAACACCATCATGCATCTTGGTCTCTTACACAAATTGGTTGAGGCCTCTCTGGGCCTGGATCATCCCTCCACAATATTAGATAACAGTAAATACTTCATACATAACAACCCTTTCCCCCCTTTCCCTCCATGACAAAATCTCAAAAGATACATATTTCAACCAACGTTTACAATTGGAAATCAGCTTGAAAATCTGTAGCCTTCCTTTTGAAAAGCTGTGAAATCCCTGGGATTTAAAAAATCTGTCACATTGGCTGTTATTTGTCAGGTCTGACTCGGAGATTTTTCAAAGAGGAAGACAGATGCTCTTGGCCAGGCATTGCGAAAACATGGGATGTCTGATTCATTGAATGGTTTAACAAAAGGGCCCATCAGAAGAGGAAGCCATGGATTCTGGCTTGGTCTGACACTGAGCAGATCCTGGCCTTTCTCTTGAAAAATAGTTTGGGGATGCATGTTGTCCAGAGTGTGATCAAATATGAAGATTTCTAACCAGCCTCCTACAATTACTCTGTTTCTTAGAGATCTTCTCACTCAAACAGTTCACAAATAAATAGCATTTCCCATAGCATGGTATAGCTGAAGATGGGGTGGGGGAGAAACAAAAAGGAAGAAAGAAAAAGGAATGCATGTCATGTGAGATCATTAATAAGAACACTTTCTGATGGAAAATTCCAAGTTTCCTTTGAACCACTGCCTGGGGGGAATGTCCTCTCAGAAACACAGGACTTTCATATAATATGCCATTAAGTCAGTTTCATGGTTCCCTTTGAATTTTTATAGGATAGAGTCAGGGTGTGGAATGTACATATTCTAGGAAAATTACAGTACAATGTATATGGGCCTTGTATAAGCATTATTGAGGAAGACTTGTAACATCACACAAGCATCTCTGGCACGTGCTGCAGCATATGTGGCTACCTTTATTTAACCTCAAGAGCCAGAGCTAATCAGTTCCCCCCAAATCCCTGCATCTTATGAATATTAAGCTGACTCTGCTTAGGGAAGTTCTGAAACGTGGAACAATCAGATTGTTGCCACTTTGTAGAAATGTTTTAAAAAAAATCTCTCATGCAAGCAAAAACAAAAAATGGCTGCACCTGGAAGGAATTCATTAGCCTTACCTGTGCTTGCCAGGACGGAAGAGATGTTGTGTCTGATAAGCAACAAATATGGGGCTGAAAACCAGAAAGGCCCTACCTATTTTAAAATATTCATGGCAGCATTTTCGTGGTAGCAAAAACTACCCAAAAAACAAAACCTGGAAACCAAGGGGTGCCCATTGATTGGGGGAACAGCTGAATATATTCTGTAGCATGAATATAGTGGAATATTGTATTCTAAGAAATTATGGTTGTAAGGAGTTCAGAGAAACATGGGAAGACTTGAATGAACTGATACAGAGTGAAATATATAGAACCAGGAAAACAATATAGACAATTATTACATTATTGTAAATGAAAATAACAGTAAAAGCTGAGTAATTATAATGACCAGTCTTGGACCAATATATAGAGAATGTACCTTCCTACTTTTCCTGGAGTGACAGGGGACTATGAGAATTTTGCAGATATTGCCATAAACAGTTATTGTGTCGATTAAGTTTATGCAATTTTTTTTTCTTACCAATGGAAGGTTCACTGGGTGGGTGGGTTAGGGGACATATATCTGGGAATGACTGTGGTTTTAAAATGAAGCCAGACTTCAATTTAAAAAAATTGGGGGGAATTGTCCCATGAGTTATATTTTAAATGTTTTCTTAAAGTGTGTCAGTTGTACTAAGTGTGTTTTTCAGGCATCTGCTGTTTTCTCTTACCTCTAAGGATATTGGATGAGTGAACACTGTTATGCCAGAGCAGGTGAGAACTGAGTGCTGTTGTGGCCTGGGGTCTCAGGCATGGTCAGCAGCTGCTTTCCATGCAAAGGCTTTGCTCTCAGCTGTGAATGATCATTCTGCAAGATCTGGAGTCATGAAGATCTGAGTTCAAATCTAGTCTCAGACACTTACTAGATGTGTGAACCTAGGCAAATCACCTAACCTCTGTTTGCCTTAGCCTAAGTAGGGTTAATAATAACAGGTACTTCATAGGGTTGAGGTGAGGATGAAATGAGATGTAATTGTGAAGCACCTAGTGCAGTGCCTGGAACGTAGTAAGCACTATATAAATACTAGCTATTATTAATTATTATTATTATTAGGGCACTTACACATCCTTTTTTCCCCCTCATTGGATCCCCCCCCAAATCCTGGGAGGTAGTATTTTCATGGGTTATTCCCATTTTTCAGATGAGAAAGCTGAGTACCAGAGCTTAAATGATTCAAAGTCACATAGCTAGTAAGGGGATGAGCAGGAACTCAAATTCTTTTTTACAGAATCCAAATCTAATCACAGGTCCTTTCTGTATCTCCCTATTTTGTACATTAGAACCTTTTTCCATGTGGGAGGCTAAGTACAACCATACTTTTTATTAGGAAAATAGCTCAAAGTCTGTGTTCTACAGGGAAGGGATGGTTTGGTGGGCAATTTTCCCACATCTTTTCCAACATTTATCATTTTCAAAGTATCTTTAAAGCAAAGAAGGGACTGGTCCAAGATACTGAGTCAATAATTGAAGGTAGGATATTGAATACCCTAGGCTCAGTTGGCCTTTGACAAAAGAAAAGTACTAGAAATATTCTTAAGGATCTGAAAAGAGTTAGGTTTTAGGCTAAAAAAGTTTAAGTAGTTTATGGTTAGTTCAGTGGATTTTTTGAAGTTTAAGCATGTCGACTTGCTGATCTACCTTTAACTTTTAGCATAAGTAACTCAACCTTTGAAAATGAAGAAATCCAATTCAATCTGGTTTTAGTCAAAATAGCAGGGAAAACATGGCCTTGCTGGGGCATGAGAAATAGCTGGATGAAATAGAGGTTGATTACACTGGTTCTTTCTCTAGCATATTCAGAGGAGGCAGACAGTGTAGATGGAGGCATTAACTTATTGATTAGACTGAGCTTTTTCCAGCCTACCGTGATTTCTGACATGAGTATACCATGTCCTTCACCTACACCTTAGAGTAATTATATTAGCCACACCCTACTTCCCTCAGTTTAATAATTTACCATTTATTAGCACCTCAAGATTTGCAAAATACTTTTAAAATAATGTCTGAGATCAGATTTGAAATCAGGTCTTCCTGACCCCAGATCCAGTACTCTGGTACTGTGCCACTTAACATTTCTTTTCCTTGGCCTAGAAATCTAATTCCCAACTTTCATACGTCCCTTTCAGTTGCTTAGGGGCTCCTCCATGGGCAGTATCTTATGCTTTAGAAATTTTCTGTCTCCCAAACATTTCCATCTATACTCATCAATGTGTCATTTTTTCAGATGTCTGCTCTGTATTTAAGCAATCTGTGCTTCTAGGTTATTCCTCCTAAAAACTGTACACACACACACACACACACACACATATATATACACACATATACACACACACACACATACACACACACACACACACACACACACACACACATATATATATATATATATGTATATATATAGTATCTTTACCTGGGCCTTCAACAGAGTTCTTTCATTGTGAAGTAAAAATTTTAGATGGCCATTTCTCCCAAGGGAAGGGAGAATTTGAAGAAGGTGGAGACTTTTGCTGATCTTAGCAACTGTCCTTTCATTATCCGCTTTCTCCCAGGTTGGAACAGTAGTGACCTCTAGAAAATGCCCCCAGTCCCTGGGACAGTTAATCCCCTCAATTTTGGAATCCTCACTCTGGGACTGAGCTTTGTTGATTGATGAATAATTAAGTACAAACTCCCTTAGCCTTCTATATGTAGCTGGCTTCAGAACAAACCAAGCTTCACATCCCTTGTGGCCATCATCTAGGCCATCTTGCCACCCTTCCACCATGGAAATGTTGAATGACCCCTCCCCCCTCTACATGTTCAATCTTTTGCCTTTCCTATGGAAAGGGCATGTTGATTGATTGACCTATGGATCAACTCAGAACCCTGTGACTTCCTATATCAAAGCCCCTTCCCTGGGCACTCCTTCTCTCTCCTTGGAATGTAAGCATCTTCTTGGCAGGGACTGCTTTTACGTTTGCATTACAATCACTTAGCAAAGTGTGTGGCCTGTAGTAAATACTTAATAAATGCTTTTTTGGTTCATTAATTCATGTTTCCAATTATTGTAGCTAAGTTGCAATCTACTTCGAATATGCACAAGGTTAATCTGACGTCACAGCTAAGGGGTGTTAGGACTGGAGAAGGTTTGAGGACTGATAAGTGTGTGTCTGGGAGGGCAATCAATAAGCATAATTATTAAGTGCCTGTGATGTGCTGGGTACTGTGCTAAGTACTGGATGGGGAAGGAATTTCTTCCATAGTTTCCCTTTAGTATGAGTAAGACTCATGACTATGCTGTGGCATTTTGGGACATTGGCACATTCGGCAATGACCATATCCCAGGCACTGAGAATTAGTCTGATAATTATGCAGTATCCATTACATGAGTTTTCACTCTGTTGCTGCTGTTTTCTGAATTTTTTCCCACTTCTGTTGGATCCTGTAGCACTTGGGCCTTTGGTCACTGACTGGTTGAGAAGTCAAAAAGTATTAGGTCAGTCCAATCACAGCATAACAACCCATTAATCCAACTCTACCATTGGAAACTGGAGCACATATAAGATCATAACATCCAGATGCTAGGCATCTCTTCTCTGGGAAGGGATTGGTAATGGACTCAGCCATATCTCTTGAGATCAAGTTCTGTATCACTTACTTCTCTAATTCTGTACATACTTTGGGCCAACAGATATACCTTTGGATAACCCTAGTACTCACAGTGATGGAAAAGAGAAAAAGATCCAGCCTCCAACATGGATGTTAAAGAGTTATATAGCTCTTTAAAACTCATTCTCCCAACAGGCTTTGCTCACTAGCAGACAGATCAATCAGTCTAATCAATGAATTAATGCCTCCATCTATAATATCTGCCTCTTCTGAATATACGGGAGAAAAAACCAGTGTAATCAACCTCCATTCCATCCAGCTATTTCTCATGCCCCAGCAAGGCCGTGTTTTCCCTGCTATTTTGACTAAAACCAGATTGCATTGAATTTCTTCGTTTTCAAAGGTTGAGTTACTTACTTAAAGGTAGATCAGTAAGTCAACATACTTAAACTTCAAACATTCACTGAACTAACCATAAACTACTTAAACTTTTTTAGCCTAAAAACTAACTCTTTTTAGATCCTTAAGAATATTTCTAGTACTTTTCTTTGGTCAAAAGCCAGCTGAGCCTAGGGTACTCAACATCCTACCTTCAATTATTGACTCAGCATCTTGGAACAGTTCCTTCTTTGCTTTAAAGATACTTTGACAATGATAAATATTGGAGAGGATGTGGGAAAATTGGGACACTGAATGCATTGTTAGTAGAGTTGTGAACTGATCCAACCATTCTGAAGAGTTATTTGGAACTATGTCCAAAGGGCAACCAAACTGTTCATACCCTTTGATCCAGCAATACCACTACTAGGTCTGTATCCTAAAAAGATCATAGTAAAGGGAAAAAACCTACATGTGCAAAAATATTTATAGCAACCCTTTTTGTGGTGGCAAAATATTGGAAATTGAGGGAATGCCCTTCAATTGAGGAATGGCTGAACAAGCTGGGGTATATGAATGTAATGGAATACTATTGTGCGATAAGAAATGATAAACAGGTAGATTTCAGAAAATCCTGGAAAGACTTGTACAAACTGATGCAAAGTGAAAAGAGCAGAATCAGGAAAACATCGTACATAGTATCAGCAACATTTGTGTGATAATCAGCTGTGAATGACTCAGCTCTTCTCAGCAACACAATGATCCCAGACAAGTACAAAGGACCCATGAAGGAAAATGTTATCCATATTCAGATAAAGAAATGATTGACTGTAACTGCAGATCGAAGCATATTTTTTCAATTACTTTGTTGTTTCTTGTGTATTTTTTTCTTTTGATCTGTTTCTTCTTTCACAACTGTGACTAATATGGAAATATTTTTTTAAATGATAGCACATGTATAAACTACATTAAACTGCCTACCATTTTCAGAAGAGGGGAAGGAAGGGAAGAAAGGAGAAAAATTTGGAACTCAAAATCTTGTAAAAATGAATGCAAAAAATTTTCTTGAAGTGTAACTGGGAAAAAATGAAATGCTATTAATAAATAAAGATACTTTGTCATTTGTCTTTGCTTATTAGTCCCCATCAAAAAGTTAATCCATAGGGAAAATTTGGTAATCTTCAGGAATCTTTCAAATTGCAATGCTAGTCAGAACTTTAATTTGTTTTTTTTTTTCCCTCTGAGCTCTATCTCTTTCTTTCTTCATTCTTCCCCTCTACATATTACACACAAGTCTTCCTGGCAAATTACTTCATCTTTTGTTCTTCACTTAAGAAAATAATAACCACCACTTGGCATGTATAGAATATTTTAATATTTCTAAAAATCTTTATTATGCCACCTAAGCCTCATTATCACCCTGTGATATGGTTACTATTTACATCTCTGACTCATTTTACAGATGAAGAAACTGACAGAAAATGACTAGCCCATGATCATACAGTTAATATGTATCAAAGGAAGGATCTGAAAACCCAAGTCTTCCTAATGCTAAATTTAGCATTCCATCCTCTTTGTCACTCTGTCCTTTCCAGAAGATTAAAAAAAAATCCATTTTATTGCTCCTCTTCATGACAGTGATTAAGACATACTCTCTGGCAGGAGCTGGTTTTCTTCCTTCCCTTTGTAATCTCTAGGGTTTACCTCTTTCAAAATAGTGACATATGCAAATTCTGTTTTTCTGTGCCTCAGCCCTCCTTTTCTGAGTCCTTTCATTGTTTAGATAGGTCCCTAGTGCTCTCCTGTTCTCACTCTCTATCAAAGCTTGTTCTCAATAAAGGAAACTAGTATCAATCATCTCTTTAAACTTTAGCACCAAGGAAAGCCAACATAACCTGTCCCTAAAGTGTCTGCATTTTAAACCTTATTGTTTGCTACACACTGATATTTACTGTGACTCAGAGATTTCAGGCAGCAATGAACATTTTGGGGACATATTTGGTGAGGAGGGTCACCCCCCTAAGCCCTATTACCCCATATTACTCCACTTGTCCTAAAACTAGACCTGATGATTTAACTCCAGGACAAGTTAGGTTTGAGTCTGGTTTACTGAGAGTGAGCTTATAGTTCAACTCCTCTCACCCCTTCATTTGACAGAAGAAAGAATGGAGAGGTCTTGACTTCCTCCAGGCAAGACAATTAATAGCAGGGTTCAGACTAGATAGAACCCAGGTCTCTGAATCCCAGTGAAGTGTGTTCTTTCCCCTCCAAGACAGATGTCTCTCCTATTTATTGCCACGTTTTTAAAATCTCCTCGTTCATGTAATTGTGTTTGCTGAGTCCACTTGACTGCCTTCCCACCACTATTCTTTTCCTTCTTATTTTCATTGCTGTTGTTGGTATTGACTTTCAGTCTATTTATTACTTTATAAACTAAGTAACTAGCAGGGACAGAGTAACTCATCCTTTCCTATTTCCCTCTCTCCATTAATAAATTACATTCATTTTCACCTCAGCCTTTTAACCATGACAAAAACTTGGTTCTGCTGAAAAGAACATGCATATTTTTTCTCGTGTGAAATGCACTATCTTTTTTTTTTTTGTAATTACAGACCTTAATTAGATTATGGTCACTGTCCTTGAATTCTTCCTCACTCCTGCAAAGCTAGACCTTTTATATTCCTTCTTACATGAAAGAAGATCCCTGGCTGTTTCCATTTTTGATGCTGCTTTCCTAAGCCACAAAAGAGCTTTTGTTATGCTCTCTGAGGGATTGTTTACACTTTGTGAAGTCTGCTTTCTCTGCTAGAAGCTTGGCAAAATTTCAAATAAGTAGTCAATCTTCCTATGGAGATGGATGCCTATGTTTCTTTGTGTGGATGATTTTTAAGACAAGTTTATTTATTTTAAAATTTTTGGTGAGATGTTTTCATCTCAACATGTTTGAAATCCAGATTCAACTACACATTTCTTAGTGGTCAAAAGTGAATTTCTTCCGAATGTTTGAAAAATTCTTAAGGTTCCCTTCATTTTATAGATGAAGAAACTGAGGCTCAAAGTCATCAAAGTCACTTGCTCAAGGTCACACAGGCAACAGAAATGGAACCAGAATTCAGGTCCTAATCCCAGGCCAATGATCCTTCTATGATAGTAACCATGGTCCTCTCATAAATAAGCAGAGGAGTACATAATAGATTTCCTGCCCATTGGTTTTATACATAGGTACGAGTGTGGTTACTATCCAGTGTGGGAGCATAGCCTTGAATTGATGGGTAAGAAGGACACACTGGTATCTGTGTATTTTCCTGGAGCCAAGTAGCCAAGATCAGTCTTATGAGTGGATGGAATTGTCAACTGCCTCAATGATGTGATTTGAGGAGTACAGAAATCTGGTTCTCATGTATTTCAGTATGGGTATTGCCAAAGTGAATACAGCTCTTCCTGCTCCAGAATATCTCACCTGTGGCACACCAAATTAAACTATTGCTACATTCTTTGATTTAAGAAATTATATCTCTTAATAAGTATATGCCCCAAGTGACCCAGAAGCATCAAGAAAGAGCACCACAGTGAGATTTGGAAGACCTGGGATCCAGTTCTGTTCTGCTACCAACTAACTTCCTGAACTCACTTACCTTTGGCTAAAATGAGGGATTTGCACTGAATGACTTATAGCAGTCTGTCTAGCCCAAGCATTCTCTGGTTCTGTGGTGCCATATTTCAATGGATCATCACATTAATTTTTTTTCCTGTTTTAGGACTCTTTGGCTATCTGGTGAAACCTAATGACCGTGTCTGAGAATAGTGTTTTAAAATGTCTAAAATAAAATACATAGGATTATAACAGAAGACAATTACATTGAAATACATTTACCAAAATTAAAAAAAAAACACAACAACTAAAATCATGGGCTCTAGGACAAAAACCTTTGTGATTATTAGCCATTAACATCTCAGTACATGTTAGTTTATCATGTCACCATTTACCACTTGTTTCATTACAAAACAGAGAATAAGGTCCTAGGGGAATGGGGGCATATGATGATAATTATCATAGTTCAGACTGTAAATGCTTACAGGTGATTAGTTGCTGTGATTTCTTTTTTAAAAAAAGTTCCATTCTATTTATGAGTAATTTCCTATATCTAATTCATTCATTTAATAAATATTTATTGTGTACTTATTCTGTTTAAAATGAAGTGCTAAGCCCCATGGGAAATATAAAGATAGTTAGGATATATCCCCTGCCCTCATGGAGTCTGAAGTTTAGCAGACTACATAAGGTATATAAATACTTAGAATACAAGGGAGGATATTTAAGTGAAACCTTAGAACTGCCCCTCCCCCCTGCAACACTCTGTGAGTACAGAGGAAGAAGAACTCACTTCCTCCTGGAGGAAATTAAAGGATATTTCATGGTCATGGAGGAGGCTCCTTAAGGTGGCATTTGAAGGGCAATTAAGAATCAGACATGCATAAATCAGAGAGACAGGGCATTCTGGGAGGAATAACATGAAAGCATGGTGCCAGGGACAGCAGAGGCAATGTTAAGGAGCAGTAAGTATTCCAGTCTGTTTGGATCGTAGTGTCTTTGAAGGGAGTAGCTACAGATGCAGCTGTAAAGACAGTTTAGGGACAAATCATAGAGGAACTTGGATGCAAGCTAAAGAGTAAGAATTTTATTCAGTACCAATGAAAGTGAGTAGGTGTTTGGCATCAGCAAAACTGTACTTTGAGAAGATCGAGCTGTACTTTAGGAAAGTGTGTAGGAGAGATTAGAGTGGGAGAGACTGGAGGCCAAAGACTGGTTAAGAGTCTATTATAATAGTTCAGAGGAAAGCCAAGAAGGGAGTAAAGAGAGGAATGCAAGACACATATCAGAGACGAGTCTAAAGAATTTAACAAGGACTTAGCAAGTGATTGGATAATGGGGAATGAGGAAACACAAGGAGTCAAAGGTCACATAGAGGTTTCAATCCTTGGGGACTGGGAGAATGGTGATGACATCAACAGAAATAGAGAAGTCAAGGGGAAAAGCCACTTTGGGAGGGAAGATGATAAGTTTGGTTTTAGACATGTTGAAAACTCGTCATGGGATATCCCGAGGGAGAAGTCTAAGACAATTGTTAATATTGAACTGGTGCTCAAGAGATTGGCTCAGCTTATGAATAACTCTCTCTCTCTCTCTCTGTGTGTGTGTGTGTGTGTGTGTGTGTGTGTGAGAGAGAGAGAGAGAGAGGAGAGAGAGAGAGAGAGAGAGAGAGAGAGGCAGAAACAGAGACAGAGACAGAGAGAAAGAGTGTGATAAAGAAAGAGAGAGAGACACACAGAGAAAAACAGAGAGACAGAGAGACTGACAAACAGATAATGAATCCAAAAAAGAACAGGGAATTGTTTATGCCCAGACTAGTTTTGGTCCCTGAAAAATTACAAACTAAATTTGTCAATTTAGACCAATCCCAGGAACTCTAAAAAATTAAAATATGATAGAAAGTTATAGCTTGTGACATGAAATGTGTAATGTCTTTATTGTAGATGAAGCTCTTCCTGTTAACACAATTTTATTTATCTCTATCTCCTTTGTAATCATGGAATATCTCCTTAAAAGCAATGTCAGATTAAAGGAGCAGCAGGAGTAAGAGATAAATGTTTCCTTGGTGCCTGTCTGTCCACCACTTTTGGACAACTAAAGACAAAATTGGATAGCTGCCCATCTTATATCAGGATGTGATCAGATCCCCAAGTTAACAGGATTGTCCCCTAGTCAACCTTATTTCTCTATGTCCTAGGGCAGCTTTTGGGAGCGATTTTCTATCTTTTTCCCTAAAAGTTAAAATAGAAACAGGATTATTCAAATCACTGGGTTGGTATTGCTTTGTGTGAGGCAGGACTAGAAAATCCCACCCACACATAGAGCAGAAGGACTATAAGGGCTCCTTGGGAAAACAGGGACAAGGCCAAAATGCGAATGTGGAGAAATGACCTAAAACAACATTGGTGTTAGATGCCCGAAGATTCAATGTGGAGCTGGCCATCTTGTAGAAACATAGGATCATGAGATATAGGGAATTAATGTGCATGCATTTATTAAGTGATTACTATGTGCCAGATACTGTGCTAAGCATTAGGGATATAAAGACAAGCAAGAAAAGGCATTCTGTACCCTCAAGGTGCTTTTGTTCTAATGAGGGGAAGAAACACATAAAGGGGAAGGTATGCATCAGATGATGTAGTCTAGAAACAGTCAGAAATTGACATGGAAGCAAGGTAAGTGGAAAGTCCACAAATCAGAGCCTAAGATCTTAGAGGAAAGGATGCAAGATCTAGGATGAAGTAGGAGAGGGATGAGGAAAATGGGGAAGATGACCAGAAAACAGGCAGAATGGTATAGAAATGACTGGGATCCATAATGATACCTTAGAGATCAGCTAGTTCAGTTCACAAATGGAATACAAATCAACTCTGTGTGGGGGTGGTCTATTCAGCATATACTGTCTCATAGTAGTGTCTGAAAAATTTTAAGGATAGGTTCATGAAGAAGAGAAGGGAGAAATGAGGCATAGGAGGTGAAAGAAAGGAGGTGATCTGGATTTTCTTCTTTTGGTGAGAGGTTACTTCTCTGAAAAAACAGGGTGAACAATAAGAAGAGACAACATGATTAGGGCTTTGATGACTCCAATGGTTGAGTTAGAAAAGAGATGGGGTTGGGGTTGGAGGGAGAAGTGGATTCATGTCTGAGTACAAAAGCATTTGAATGAGTGAATGAAAGAATTTATCAAGTGCATAGAAGCTGAATGGTGGATGTTCAAAACATTTACTTCTTTAATCCTCCATAAAGTCTTATTCCAGTGCTTCATCTTAGCTGGTAAGTGATTGTAGGTTCTCAAAGATGATGGTAGTGAAGTGCAAGCTCTATCTTACATTTTCTACTATGCTAGAAAGGCTTTGGGTATATCTTTTTCAAAGATCAGCTTAGATAAATATAGAAGAGCTCATCACAGTTGGTAAATTTTTTGACAATGCAACCCATAACTAAAAAAAAAAATCAAAGTAGTGCTGAATTTTAACCCTTTCTGACCCCCTTTAGCTTCTGTGGTGACAATGGCAGAGTGGAGAAAGAGAATCAGACAATTTTGATTATTATAAATTAATAATTGTAAATTACTTAGCACAGTACCTGACAGTAAGCTTTCTAAAAAACTTATTTTTTTTTATTATTTCAGAGCATAAGAATTAACTTAGCTGTTGGTTTTTATAAATATGTCATTTTGTTCAAAGATTAAATGAGATATTCTCCTGGAAGAACTAAATCTTGACAGTTTTGCTATAAACAAAACCAAGGATATTCAGAAGGTACACCTAAATGGAGCAATGACTCAGAGATCCTCCTTTGTGAGACAAAGAGGAATTGGTGGAGTTGCCTTTATCATGCATCCAAAGACAATAAGAAACATGATTTCATGGAACTTTTGGTCATCCAGTACTGAAGTGTCCATTATTAGTATTTTCTGACTACTATGAAAATAATTGCAGTTCATGCTCCAAATTAAGCCAACACATATTTTGATACTCTGGCTTCAATGCCACATTGGACATAGGTGTTAATGGTGAAAAAATATGGTTAAAGTATGGTTCAGGTGTAAAGAATGAGAGAAACCAAAGAGTTGAAGATTACAAAGTAGCTTCACTACAATGTATACATCATGCATTTTTTGAGAAAGGAATCAGAAGGCATTAGATAATGTGAGCACCAAATAAAATTATAAAAATGAAATTATATTTAACAACATGAAATTACTAGCTACAGATGCAGGGTTCACTCATGAATTGGCTATCTGTGTACAGCAACATCATCAATAGTTTAACTATTAAAATTAATATAGCATGCAATTAAAACTACTCCATCATGATATATTTAAACATTTTGACAACCAAAAAAAAAAAAGGAAAATGAATGAGCAAAATGACACTGCAAGTGATCACAACAATTTCATACTGAGGATTAACAGATGTAAATTAATTGTCATAATGAGAACAAATGGGCTTAAAAAGCCACACTAGTTGGCAAAATACAATCTATTTGTCAAATGAAGGGATATGGTAGCCAATGGCAACACTGGTTTAAAACAAGCTCATTTGTAAAATCTTGCAGAGAAAGATGTTGGAGGATTCTGTGCTTCATAAAACAGGTAGAAATATGGGTGGGTGAAAATAATTTAAAGAAAGCTTAAGACTCAACTAAGTAGATTCATCCCAATGGCACTTCTGGATGAACCCAAAAGGATGACAATGAGCAAATGAAAAATGGAAAATGCATATGAAGATTTTTTAAAATAACGATCTTTCTTCACTATTGAAGAAAGTATTTTAAACTCTAACATAACAGTCCCAGAAATGCTTATTAAGGAAATAGTAATAATGGTTAGCAAAACTGAGGCTAGAACGTTAACTAAACTAAACCAAGTATAGATAGAGGATGTCCGTGCTGGAGATGACATAGTTTTGAAAGCACTAAGCTATCACTAAGCTATAAAGGAGAAGGAAGATCATAGTTGTGAAAAACTTTTCAGATTTCCAAAAAAGTAAATGAGGGGGCAGCTAGGTGGCACAGTGGATAGAGTACTGGCCTTGGATTCAGGAGGACCTGAGTTCAAATCCAGTCTCAGATACATAACACTTACTAGCTATGTGACCCTGGGCAAGTCACTTAACCCCATTGCCTAACCAAAAAAAAAAAAGTAAATGAAAAAAATAACTGCCAACATGACTTCTGGGCCATCATTAAGATGGAGGACTAGACATTTTCTTCTGATTCTCATTACCTTTCAAACCTCTCCAAAATAGGAATTGTGTGAAAGATAAAGCAGTGTCAGCTGTCTTCACACTCTAGGACACCAAGAATTCCAACAAGACATCAATTTGATTAACAGCAGAGAATGATAATCCCTAACCCGTAACAAGATCACTCAGCAACTTATTGTTCATCTCCTAATATTGTTTGGCAGGGCTGCCCAAACTGACCGACGGGCTTGAAATAGAAACCAATTTTTCTACCTCTCTTCCAAATGCCATGAAAAAACAAATGGCAGAAGCTTGTTTCAGCTGGGATAGCAATGTGGCAGTGATCTGTTTTGGAATAGAAATTGTCCAGACAACTGAGGAAGAGAGGGAACTTGAGCAAGAAATATTTGTGACTGTGTGACACTCCACTAATCTTGAGGGAAATCTAAGGCCAGCTCTGTGCTCTCAGAAATCACTTGGGTTAAAGTTTGAGAGCAGTGAAATGTCAATTGCCCAACTTTGGAGGAGGCTGAGATAACTTTGATATCTAGCTCCTGACTGTCAAGGGGGAAGGAGTCAGAAAGTAAATAAGAGGGGAATATAATGAAAAAAAGAGATTGAAATTACTAAAAGATCTCAGGAGGAAGAAACCTCAGTTAAAAAATTTTAACATTAGCTTATTAACTGATAGAGAAAATGTTAATATAAGGAAATGTTGCCTCCCAATAAGCTAAAAGAGTCTAGACATTAATGGTTAACTATTATAGGATAAAGTAAAAGAATCAATGAAGCAAAGTAGTCCTATTATCTCCCAAAAGATAATAGAACCATACCAGTATATTCCTGAATGGTTTAAAACAGAAATGATTGATGTAAAAGCAGAATTTATGGCCTGCACAGCAAAAATAATTAGCAGGGAAGAAAATTTTGAATTCATAGTGTGTGTCACCAAAGAATTTAAAAAAAAATAATGATAGGGAATGCAAATAAATCAAAGTGAAGGACAATCTGGAAGAAAAAAACCCAATACATTAAAAGAAAACATGATCTCCATGCAAACAATATGTATTAATTTCAAAGATTGGATACATAGAGACAACTTAAGGATTAGAAAGATCTCCCAGAAGTACCCAAGTAGAAAAACTGAACATGATAATGCAAAAGAAATAATATTAGAAAACTTCCCAGAACTTCTGAACCCAGAAAACTAAGTACCAGAGTATAATAATTGCCTGTGGGGTTGGTTGGAGGAAAGGGATTATGCTACAAACTCTAAGACACATAGTCGATAAATTTAATTATTCTAATGATAATAAATTGTGCAAGTGAGCAGGAAAATGTACTGGGGCTTAATGCACCCAGCACAATATGATTGCAAACAGAAGCATCTGAGAGACCACACTGGCTGCAATATCTTTACTGGATCTCATCCAGAACTTGATCTCTTTGCTGGATCTACTCCAGCACAATGGGAAAAAGCTTTTACAAGAGCAACATCTCCCTTTAAAAGTCCAACCTAAGGTTTATGATCAGAAACTTTTACAATATTTTTTGTGTGTTGTGATATCATTTAAGAAATCTTGAATGGTTTTGATGTATTTACTGGGATACTTCTTGTTGAAAGAGAGCATTTAGAGCAGAGTTCTTGACATTTTTTTGTGTCATAGATCACATGGCTGTTTGATGAAGCCTATTAAAAAATTTTTTCAAAATATTTGTAAGGGCATAAAATAAAATACATGTGATTACAAAGAAAACTATATTAAAATAAATTATCAAAATATTTTATATTTATTAACAGTTATCAAAATATTTTCTAAAAAACAAGTCCCTAGACATCAAGTTAAAAACTCTTGCTTTAAAGTGATGTTTTATCATATCGAATAAAATATTATTTCATAATTGGCAAACAAGCAACATGAGGAGATCTTGCATTTTTTAATGTCTTTCAGCCTCAGATTTGACTTCTTTATGGAATTATTTTTTTACTATAAAAAATTGATTCAGAAGAGCAAAATGTAGCCATAAAAACCCTGCCCTATCAAAAAAGTGTCTTCCATGCATATGGAAAATTAGACAATATTTCTTGAAATGAAAAGGATAACTGTTTTGAATGATCACCTAACTACTAACATCAGTGAGGCATGAAACAAAGACATGCATACTCACAAAAGGTATTCAAAAACATTATGAAAGATGTCTAGCCCAGAGTTCTTTAGCTGCTCCTTTTTCTGGATGATGTGCTGATTTTATTAAGTTAAGTCTTGGACGATTCAGAGACTCCTAAATGAGATCTATAATCACTTAAAAAAACTTTGGCCTAACTATCCGATTTTATTATTTGATAACTATTATCATTATTTATTTTTTAGTGACTTGGATAAAGGCATAGATGTTATTCTCATTAAATGTACAGATGACACATTTGGAATAGCTAAGGAGTACTGGATGATAGAGTCAGTGTTGAAAGAGGCCAGTATCAGTTGGATGTCTTGCAAAAGTTTCATAAGGAACTTTTAGAATTGCCCAAAAGTAGAATGGTAAATTCTTTCTCAATGGAGGTATTTAGAGCATAATCCTGCTGACCACTTTTTAACTAGTACTTTACAGTGGAGATTGCTTTTGGATATGGGTTGTCCTAAGTACTTGTGGAGGTACTTTCCTTAAAGTGATTGTATGACCACAACAGAAAAAAACAAATGCATGAAAAATGTGCTTTGTCCAGACTCATATATGCAGTCTTCTTTATCAGCAGTTGATAGATAGCTAAAAATATAGATGATTAAATACACATATCAGTGTGTGTGTATACACATATATGTCTACTATACAGTATTCCCAAGATATATAATATATATTGTTATATACATCATATACATTTAAGTTTATAAACTTAAATATACATATATAAGTATATATGTATATACATACACACTGCCTCACTGATGGATTTAGAGTCAGGAAGATCTGAGTCAAAATCCTGCCCCAAACATTGACTTAGCTGTGTGATCCTGGACAATTCACTTAAATTTTTTTCAGCCTCATTTTCGTTAACACTAAAATGATATTGTTGTGAAAATAAAATTATATAAAGTGCTTTAAGAACCTTAAAGCATCACCATCATCATCATCATCATCATCATTGTCATCATTAAATTAATAATTATTTAGGCCAAAGAATTAAGCAGAATGAAGAGAGTGGGCTTTTTGGAAATAATGTTCTTTTAATGACTCCAATTTATTTCTTGAAACAAAGGCTTTTTTCATATCAATATTCTCTGGTGATGTTGCATGGTTGAATTAGAGAACCATTTCTGAAGAACTGAAATTGAGAATATGTTAAGGGGAAATTGTTCATGCTGGGCATCAGCGAGCTACAATGCATGAAACACAGGGAAATATGAAAGGAAATCTTCAAAAAGAACTCAAGGAACCTTGGTTGATGGACTTTTGGGAGGGCCTGAATAAGAATTAAAGTGAGTTGTGGGGAGGGGTATGAGCAGATGAAATTACATTCTGTATCCTTGGAGGAATTACCTACAACAATGAAATAGAAGATACATTAGAGTATTGAAGTACTTCCTTAAGCAAATGTTTAAAATGTTCTTGAATAAAATCCTGAAACATTCTAACAGATTGATAAAATATTCATAAGAATATACATTTGGAATTGAAAAGGGGCATAGAGATTTTCTACTCTAACCCCATCATTTTATAGATGATGAAATTGAGACCCAGAGAAGGGATATGACTTGCTCAAGGTCACATATCTAATATATAGCAAAGACAGTATTAACATCTATATGCTCTGCCTCAAAATCCAAGGCTTTTACCTCTCCCCCAAGCCTAACTATTCAATTTTATTATTGAAAATTTGCATTTTCATTGAAAACATATTTGTTACTAAAGTGTGTGAGCATTTTATTGAAACCCCTTCAAAAAGCTTACAATTTTCAGCCTCTGAAATTATTTTCCTTTTATGTGATTCACCTCTAAGGGATCATTTGTTTGTTTTTTTTTTTAAAGGGGAAAAATGACTCACTAAATTCACCTCTTTAATTCTTGTGTGAAGTCCTATTTGCCATGTTCCTATCCCTGGTGGTTCTGAAATGGGTTCTGCAACCCTCATCACTCACAGATATGAGCCTACCCAAAGATTAAATGAAAGGAACAGATGGTGTGACTTCATTGGGAAGGTTTTCTCAGGGCACTGATTGGCAGAACCAGCACTATAGGAAATTTCAAAGTTCACTAAATGTGGCATTCCTAACCTCAGTTTTGTTGCTTATGTGGCAAATCCTCATCCTCTGCACCCCCCCCCCCAATTTCCATATGCTCTGTTCACTCTGTCCATTGTCACAGATACCTTTGAGGGAAGCATAATATAATCTGATGCATAAGAATCAGAGAACAGGGAGTGTTAAAACTGGGAGGGACCTGCCTTATAGACTATCAAATCCAGTTCCATGTTTTTCATAGAAAAGGAAACTGAGGCCCAGAGAGGTGAAACACCCTCAAGATTACACAGCTAGAGATGGGAGAGAAAGCACTACTATGCCATTTTACTTTCCAGTATAATAGAGCCATTTCATTTACACTGAAAAGATTTAAACTGTTAGGATCTTCCTGAAGCATTTGTATTTGAGGAGGTTACAAAGCCTTAAACAGGAGAGGGAATAGGTAATTTGGAATTTTCCAGGATCAGAAAGCTGGCAGGTCTCATATTATTTTTTATTCAGGCGTGTCCCTGAAGTCACACTGAATAGGCTGTACGTACTTTGCCCGATGAAGAGCCAATGAGAAAGAAGGCAAGGAGGGCTGGAATTGAAGGCAGAGGTGATACTTGCTATGACCACTTTCTCCTGTGTGACTTTTGAGCAAGTCACTTCCCTAATATGGGTCTCAGTTTCCTTAGCTGTAAAATGAGCTGATGGAAGTGGATGACTTCTAAGGTCCTTTCTAACACTAATCTGTGAAGTTTGACATTTGGACAACACATTGATTAGTGTTTCTGTGATTGCTTCTGACCCACTTAACCCCCTACAAGGACATTTGCAGAGCTATATAATTGTCACTGTTGGCTGATTATTATTTTTTCTTTTTTTTCCGTATAAAAATATCTCCTTTTCATTTAACAAGCATTCATTTTTTTTCCTCCCTACTTCCCTCCAAAGGGGGAAAAAAGAAAAACAAAACTCTTGTAACAAATATGCATAATTAAGCAAAAAAATTTCACATGTTAGGCATA
The DNA here is from genome assembly GCF_003287225.1 of Phascolarctos cinereus. Lineage (NCBI taxonomy): Eukaryota > Metazoa > Chordata > Mammalia > Diprotodontia > Phascolarctidae > Phascolarctos > Phascolarctos cinereus. The sequence goes on along the minus strand of NW_027556402.1, from coordinate 178,498,368 downwards.
TCCAAAAACACGTCTCATTCTGCATTGTGAGTTCAGCGCCTACCTCTCTGTTAGGAGGTAGATAGTCCTCTGGAGTCGTGGTTGGTCATTGCATTTTTGTAGTGTCAAACCACTGGAAACTACAGGGAATACCCACCAGCAGGGGAATGGCTGATTATGGCATATGAATGTAATATAATACTATTTTGCTTTTAGAAATGATAAAACTTGTGAAAGCTTGCACGATCTCATGCAGAGTGAGGTGGTCAGAACTAGTACAATTTATACAATAACAACAATATTTTAAAACACTTAAAAACTCTATTTTCAAGCAAGACTCATTATTATTATTAATAATGATCACTATCATCATTATTTTAGAGTCAGAGGACCTATGTGTTCAAATTTTGAATCAGTTAATTAATCACTACTTGGATGACTTTAGATTACTCACCCTATTTTTTGGACCTCTTATGGTTCCTCCCTTAAGAAAGGGGGGGGGGGTTAGAGTAGACTTTTAAGGTCCTTTTGTCACAATGGCTTCAAGGACAATGGTATTAACCTCCTTTCATAACAAAATAGTCATTGGTGAGAGATGTATCTTGTTACCAGGAACATTCCTAATAGGCTTGGGAAAGTGACTTTAGGGATGAAGAGAACTCAAGGACTGCTTATTTAAATGTAAATAAAAGGGTAGCCCAAGGTGGACTAATGGAAGCCGACAGGGCAGAGAGGAAGAGGAAAATAGAAGAGAAGCAGGCAGAGGCCTAGGAGGAGGAACAGAAAGAAAAAGATTTATATTGACCTAAGTTTTAGAAATTACCTTATAGATCAAAGAAACTGGGGAAAAATCTGAACCTAGCATTTCTGACTATCAGATATTTCAATCTGAAGTCTATTGTGTTACATTTTAAAATTTCATTTATTTCTCCTATAAAACAGAGTCTGGTTTCCAGAGGGAAAGTGTTTATTTTTGCCTTCTGAATAATTTCCTGCAGGGGGAAACAACTGTGTTTATTGGGGGATGGAGAGATTGAGGAAAGGGGAAAGTTCAAGATCAGTTTTATTATATGGCACATTTTGAAAAGCTTGTAAATACATCATAAAACCCTCTTGTTTCCTGGGTCCTCTGATTCTGGATGCCAGAGCTCTAATTATTAACATAAACCTTGAAGGTCTAGTCTCCACCTGGATGAGCTATCTTGTTTTTATCTATGATCTTTCTCCCTCTTTATTAGTTTAAAAAAGCCTTTGGCTACTTTCTAATGAGATGAAACCAGGTTTTTGTAGTCTAGGTCACCCTCAACTGCCTCAAGGCAGAAAGAAGAAAGTTGAATGGGAGGTAAAAGGGAAAAAAAATAAACAAGCCTCTAAGCCTGACAGAGATAAGTTACTTGTTATACTACCACCTATAGCTGGCCTGATAATTATAATTTTTGGGGTAACAGAGGAGAGAGAGAAAAAGAAGAGCAAGATCACAACCTTATATTAGTTTTCCTTTGGGGAATGTGTCTTAATTTAATGTTATGCCTCTCTCCTGCGATATCTGAACATTTAACGAATCTTCTGCCAAGCAGCCAGTGCTTATGTAGATCCAATGCTCTGACATTGTTAATTTGCTGTAGTTGGCCAGAGGTGTTCCCATCAGCATTGGCTTTGAGCTGCTGGCTTGCATCCTGCTGCCAAGTGATGGAAGCACGCTGATGAGAAGTATGTGAGTGGCTCCCTGGAAGAGGGATTGAGAAGAAGCTGAAGGGTCCTGTCCCAGCTCCAGCTTCTAGGCTATCCACTCCCTCTATAGCAGCTGCCACTGCCATGGGTCTGGTTTGACTTCAAAAGTATTGCTTGTGCTCTGATCTGTTTGGTGCACCCTATGAAACTAACAGTTGAGAAGTCCCTTGGAGTTAACAAGAAAACTTTTTTTTTTAAGACAAATTTATTTATTTTTAGTTTTCAACATTCACTTCCACAAGTTTTTGAGTTCCAAATTTTCACCCCATCTCACACCTCCCTCCACCCCAAGATGGCATGCATTCTGAATATCCCTTCCCCTAATTTGTCCTCTCTTCTATCTCTCCCCCCTTCTCTTATCCCCTTCCCCTTCTATTTTCCTGTAGGGCAGGATAGACTTCTGTACCCCATTTTCTGTATTTCTTATTTCCCAGTAGCATGTGAAAACATTTTTTTTAACATACATTTTTAAAACTTTAAGTTTGAAATTTTCCCTCTTCCTCCCTCCCTACCCACCCTCACTGAAAAGGCAAGCAACTCAATATAGGTTATATATGTGCAGTTATGCAAAACATTCCATAGTAGACATGTGTGAAAAACTAACTCTATTTCCCTTAATCCTATCCTGCCCTTACATTTATTCTGTTCTTTCTTTTGACCCTTTCCCTCCTCAGAAATATTTACTTCTGATTACACCCTTTCCCAATCTGCCCTCCTCTCTATCATCCCCTGCTCTCTTGTCCCCTTCTCCCTATTTTCCTGTAGGGTAAGACAGATTTCCATACCCAATTGAATGTGTATGTTATTCCCTCCTTAAGCCAAATCCTATGAGAATAAGATTCACTCATTCCCTCTCACCTTCCCCTGTTTCCCCTCCACTGTAAGAGACTTTTCTTTTTTTTTGTGAGATAATTTACCCCATTCTACCTCTCCCTTTCTCTTCTCTAGTGTAATCCTCTTCATCCTTAATTTTATTCTCCAGATATGACCCCTTAATCTTCAACTCACCCTGTGCCCTCTATCTATCTATCTACATACTATAATTTTTTCCTCCAACTACCCTAATACTGACAAAGGTCTCATGAGTTATAAATATCATCTTTCCATGCAGGAATGTAAACAGTTCAATCTTAATAAGTCTCTTATGATTTCTCTTTCCTGTTTACCTCTTCATGTTCCACTGAGTCCTGTATTTGAAAGTCAAATTTTCTATTCAGCTCTGGTCTTTTCATCAGAATGCTTGAAAGTCCTCTATTTCACTGAATGACCATTTTTTCCCCTGAAGGATTATACTCAGTTTTGCTGGGTAGGTGATTCTTGGTTGTAATCCTATCTCCTTTGCCCTCTGGAATATTATATTCCATGCCCTGGTCCTTTAATGTAGAAGCTGCTAAATCTTGTGTTATCCTGATTGTGTTTCCACAGTACTTGAATTGTTTCCTTCTGGCAGCTTGTAATATTTTCTCCTTGACCTGGGAACTCTGGAATTTGGCTATAATATTCCTAGGAGTTTTCCTTTGGGATCTCTTTCAGGAGGAGATCTGTGGATTCTTTCATTTCTATTTTGCCTTTTGATGATTTCTTGAAAGATGATGTCTAGGCTCTTTTTTGATCATGGCTTTCAGATAGTCCAATAATTTTTAAATTCTCTCTCCTGGATCTATTTTCCAGGTCAGTTGTTTTTCCAATGAGATATTTCACATTGTTTTCTAATTTTTCATTCTTTTGGATTTGTTTTACAGTGTCTTGATTTCTCATAAAGTCACTAGCTTCCAATTGCTCTATTCTAATTTTTAAGGAAGTATTTTCTTCAGTAATCTTTTGGACTTCCTTTTCCATTTGGCCAATTTTTTTTTAGGGCATTTTTCTTCTCATTTGGCTTTTTGGACTCTTTTGCCATTTGGGTTAGGCTATTTTTTAAGGTGTTATTTTCTTCAGTATTTTTTTGGGTCTCCTTTAGCAAGCTGTTGACTTGTTTTTCATGATTTTCTTGCATCACTCTCATTTCTCTTCCCAGTTTTTCCTCTACTTCCCTTACTTGCTTCTCAAAATCCCTTTTGAGCTCTTCCAAGGCCTGGGACTGATTCATATTTTTCTTGGAGGCTTTGGGTGTAGGAGCTTTGACTTTGTTGTCTTCTGGTTGTATATTTTGATCTTCTTTTTCACCAAAGTAAGATAATATAGTCTGACTCTTTTTGCCAGGGTTGCTTATGATCCTGGCCAATTACTTGAGTATTAAACTCTTTGTTAAGGTAAGAGTCTGCTTCCAATGTGGAGAGTGTACTGTCCCAAGCTCCAGGGGTTTGTACATCTGTTTTCAGAGATACTTGTAGGGACCTATAAATTTTCAGTTCTTCCAAGGTGGTATAATAAGGAGCGAGGTGTTAACTCCTTTCCTGGACTATGACCACAAGTGATCCTTTCTTTCCTGTAACTGTGAGGAGGGGTTCCTCTCCACAGCCACTACAAGCTCCACCACACCAGCGCTCCTCCTCACCCCAGCACCACCACCCAGAACTGTGACCCAGATCCACACATGGGCAAAGCAAGAGATTCCTGTCTCAGCACTGGCAAAGAGATCCCTGCAGTCCCTCTCTGATCAGCCACTGGATTTCCCCTCAGTGTGCGGGCCAGAAGCTTAGGAAGTAGCTGCCCCACCAAGGGCCACGCTCTTGGGGAATGGAGCTGAGACCCCGCCTTCCTTTCTCAGCACCGCAGAAATAGACTTTTCCCACTGACCTTCTAAGTTGTCTTTGGCATTTGTGGATTGAGGAGTCTGGAAACCTTCACTGCTGCCTGCAATTCAGTCCTATGAGGCCTGCTCCAGGTTCGCTGAGGCCTGCATACCCATGCTGCACTGCGCTCCACCCTCAGCCTGGCATGATACACCTTTCTGATCAATCATCCAGGTTGTCTTGGGCTGGAAATTTGTTTCACTCTGTCTTTTTGTGGGTTCTGCTGCTTCAGAATTTGTTTAGAGCCATTTTTTATGAGTATTTGGAAGGGTTTGGGGGAGAGCTCAAGCAAGTCACTGCTTTCACTCCGCCATCTTCGAGTTAACAAGAAATCTTCCTTCCATACAGACTTGTTTCCCATTTTGATACCTCAGAGATAATGACTAAGATACACCTTTTCACAGACTTCAGACCTCCCACGTGAGCTGAACCTGGAGTTAGTCAGGGGGCGGGTCATGTAGACAGACCCAAATGGGATAATGGCTAAAGAAACGACTGATATTTCTGTCCCCCTTTAAGGTTTGCAAAGCTCTTATTGAACCTCAAAATAACCCTGGGAAGTAGATACTGCATGTATGGTTATTCTTCAATTTCAGGACCAGACTTGTGATTTTGTTGGCATACAGAATTCCAGAAAGGACCCTGGGTTAGAAATGAGAGGGCCAGAGTCCGAAATCTAGCTCTTCCATATACTATGTAAGTGACCTTGGACAAGTAATCTCACGTGTCATGGCTTGGTTTCCTCCAGGTCTAAGTATATAATCTCCCTGAGAATGCTCTCTCTGCCACTCCAGGGCATCACCTGCTCTATGTACCACTTACAGTCTTAGGGAGCTGCCAACAGAGCCAATAATGACTGCAAAGAGGTCAGTGTTGACTGAAGATACAGGTAAGACACAAATGAAAAAGTGTCAGTTGTGCAAATTTAGTCCAGTCATCAATTAACATTCATTTTTAATTTTAAAAGAATTGTTTTTTAGGCAGTTGGGGTTAAGTGACTTGCCCAGGATCACACAGCTAGTAAGTGTCAAGTGCTTGGTTTGAGACTGGATTTGAACTCAGGTTCTCTTGACATCAGGGCTGGTGCTCTATCTGCTGTGCCACCTAGCTGCCCCTCAATTAACATTTATTAAGCATCTACTATGTTCCACGCACTTTCATTTTCATCAGATCCTGACTCTGTTGGAGGTTATCAACCTGGTGTAGTGAAGATAATTTTTAGGAATGACATCGATGCTGGTGTTCCTAGGGTTCTTTTTCTATGCTTTTGAGAGATGATAATTATGATGTGACTCTATCACATATTTGGGATATTGGTAATGTGCTTTGAGAAACTTTTCTTCCAAGGAATTAGGAAATGGTCCTTGGAATAATGGGCACCCTAACATAATAGAAAGAACCATAGACATGGAATCAGGAAGCAGTGCAGTATAGAGGAAAGAGTAGTACTCTTTAAGTCATGGGACCTGAGTCTGAATTCAGGTCCTGTTGTTGTCTACCTGTGTAACCCTAGGGAAGTCACTTACTCCTTAGCCTCAGTTTCTTCATCTAAAAAGTAAAGGACAGAATTGGATGGCCTTTAATTTTCCTTCTGCTCTAGATCTTTGACCCTATGAGATCTGAGGTCTAGGACCTAATTTCAGCTCTACTATCATATACTAACTTTTTGATTTTGGAGAAATCAGTTTACCTTTCTTAGCCTTAATTTTCTCATATCTAAAATGTGGAAGTTAAACTAGAATTCTACATGATTTCTAAGGCCTTATCTAGTCCTTATTACCATAATCTAATTGTCTTAGAGAGGTACAAAACCTTTTTAATTTAATGTAATCAAAAGTATCCATTTTACATATTGTTATGCTCTCTCTGTTGTTTGGTCATAAATTCTTCCCTTATTCTGTGATTTGACAGGTAAAATTTGATGCTCCTCTAATTTGCTTATGATATCACCTTTTATATCTAAATCATGTACCCATTTTGACGTTATCTTGGTATACAATGTGAGATGTCACTCTACCTGGTTAGTTTCAAACTTTTATAGTTAGCATTTCTAGTACAATATTGAATAATAGTGGTGATAATGAGCATCTTTGCTTCATCTCTGGTCTTATTGGGAAGGCTTCTAGCTCATCCCCACTGCCTCCCCCAATCTGTCCTCCCATCTATCAGAGCCCTCCTTCTCTTATTCCTCTTCCCCACTACTTCACTGTGAGGCAAGATAGATTTCTATACCTGAGGATGTATGTTATTTACTCTTTGAGCCAATTCAGATGAGAGTAGAATCCAAGAGTTTCTTGCCAACCTTCTCATCTTCTCCTCTGTAAAAGCTCTTCCACTTGTATCTTTTTTTTGTGTGAGATAATTTACCCCATTTTCTACTTCTCCCAAAACCATAATGCTTGCTGATGTTTAGATAGATTTTGTTGTTGTTCTTCAATTGCTTCAGTCATGTCCAATTCTTTGTGTCCCCATTTGGGGTTCTCATTTCTTTTTAAAAAATCAAAATAACAAATGGTTTATCTATTTTTTTAAAAAATAAAACCAACCAACTCCTGATTTTATTTATTATTTCAATGGTTTCCTTACTCTCAGTCTCATTAATTTCTCCTTCGAGTTTCAGAATTTCCAATTTGGTGTGTAATTGGAGATTTTTAATTTATTATTTTTCTCATTCTTTCAGTTACATGCCCAATTCATTGATCTGCTCTTTCTCTATTTATATATTTAGTGTTGCTATTACTTTACTGCCTTTGGTACCTTTTAGGAAAATGTAGTTTCTGTGCTTATTGCTTTTAATTAGATCTATTTTTGCTTTTGCTTTGTCTGAGATTATGATTACTACCTCTGCTTTTTTTTTACATTAGCTGAAACATAATAGATTCTGCTCCATCCCTTTACCTTTACTCTGTGTGTGTGTGTGTGTTTGTGTCTGCTTCATGTGTTTCCTGTAAACAACGTATTGTAGGATTTTGTTTTTTAATTCACTCAACTTGCTTCTATTTTATGGGTGAGTTCATTCCATTCACATTCACATTTGTGATTATTTACTTTGTATTTTATTTCATCTTATTTTTGCCCATTTATCCTTCTCTCTTTCCTTTTTCACCCTATCCCTTCTCCACACAGTCAACTCATGCCTGTGCCTTCTGTCTATGTGATGCTCTAACAATGACAAAGTTCTTAGGAGTTACATGTAGCATCTTCCCATATAGGAATTGAAACAATTTAATCTCATGGAATCACTTATGATTTCTCTTTCATGTTAACCTTTTTATGCTTCTTTTGAGTCTTGTAATTGAAAATCAAATTTTCTGTTCATCTCTGGTCTTTTCATCAGGAGTGCTTGAAAGTCTTTATTTCATTTAATATCAATGTTTTCACCTGATGGATTTTACTCAGTTTTTCTGGGTAGCTTGTTCTTGATTACAATCATAGCTCCTTTGCCTTATGGAATATCATATTCATAACTCTCCAGTCCTTTAATGTAGAAGCTGCTAATCTTGTGTAATCCTGACTGTGACTTCATGATATTTGCATTTTTTCTTTATGGCTGCTTGCACTATTTTTTCCTTGACCTGGAGGCTCTGGAATTTAGCTTTCATATTCCTGGGAGTTTTCATTTTGGTATCTCTTTCAGGAGGTGATTGGTGGATTCTTTCAATTTCTATTTTACCCTCTGATCCTAGGACATCAGGGCAGTTTTCCTTGGCAACTTTTTGAAAGATGATGCCTAGGCTCTTTTTTGATCATAACTGTTGAGTAGTCTAATACTTCTTAAAATATATTTCCTCTATTTTTTACATCAGTTGTTTTTCCAATAAGATATTTCACATTTCTTCTATTTTAAATTCTTTTTGATTTTATTTTATTATCATTTGATGTTTCATGGAGTTATTAGCTTCCACTTACCCAAATGTAATTTTTAAAGAATTATTTTTTCAGTGAGATTTTTTTTCCTATTCCTCCACTTGGCCAATTCTACTTCTTAGTGAGTTTTTTTCTTCAGTAAAGTTTTGTGTTTTATCATTTAAGCAATTCTGTTTTTTAGGTTTTTTTTTCCTTCTTCAATATCTTTTGATTCTCTTTTACCAAGCTGTTGACTCTTTTTTCATAATTTTCTTGCATTGGTCTCATTTCTTTTTCCAATTTTTCCTCTATCTCTCTTAATTGATTTTTAACCCCTTTTTGAGCTCTTCTAGGAATTCTTTTTGGGCCTGTGACTAATTTACATTTTTATTTGAAGATTTGCATGTAGTTGTTTTGACTTTGTTGTGTTCTTCTGAATTTGTGTCTTGATCATCCCTTTCACCACAGTAACTTTCTATGGTCAGATTCTTTTTTGTTTGTTTGCATATCATTCCAGCCTATTTCTTGATTTATACTTTGTTTTAAAATTGGGCTGTATTCCTGGAATGGAGGTAGCATTGTACCACACTTCAGGATTTTGAGCTGCTGCTTTCAGAGCCAATTCTGGAGGATCTGTGAGTTTTCAGTTCCTCTAAGGTGGTATGATCTAAGGAGAGGTGTGGTCACTGCTTCCCTTGCTTATGCTATGGTCTGTGAGAGACCACAAGCCCTCTTCTTCACTATTGAACTGTCACCAGGGCTCTTGTCCTCTATTTGAAAGTCTTTTTGCTTCTTATGACCCTGGAATTGTGACTTGGATTCCTGCTAGTGCTCCTTTCTGCCTTGGACCTGGCACTAGGATCCCTGTTTCCCTGTTCGTGACCACAATTACTCTTCTTTGCTCTAGAACTGTGACCAGGGTCTCTGTTCCCTTGCTGCCACAAACGCTATTGTGCTATTTTTCTTCTTCGTCCTGGGATTGTGATCTAGAACTGTGTATGGGTGATGCAATAAGATCCTACTCAGCAAACTGTCCCCTATAGTCTCCTTCTGACCAGTAGTCTGACCCCTTGCCACCTGTTGGCTGAGACCTTCCAAGCTGTGCTACCAATTCAGCTACGTACAAGGCCTGTTTCTGGCTTGCCAGGGTGTGGCCTGTGCCGCACTTTACTCCAGGCACAGACCTTTCCTGCCTATCTCCTCAGTTGTCTTGTGATGAAAAATTGTTTCACCCCAAATTTTTGTTGTTTCTGCCACTCAGGTTTTGACATGAGGTTTTATTTTAAAGTTGTTTGGAGAAGAATTTGGGAAAGCTCACAAAAGTCCCTGCCTTTACTCCATCATCTTGGCTGTTTCCTCACTTAGCTTTCTAATATATTACATATGGTACATTATAGCTTTCTCCAGACTATAAGTCCAGACTATAACTATTATGAAGGCAGGGACTACATCCTACCTCAACTTCATCACATCTCTGTTATCAACCAGCACAAAGTTATGTAAATAATGGTTTAATTGGATCAATGTTTTATCGAGGGAGAAGGAACTAACAGCCTGAATACTTTAGATTCATGAAATCAAAAAAGTGGGACAGAACCCCTACCTAGTCCAACCCACATATGAAAAATACAATGTAACATTAGCCCCACCTATATGAAAAGTGGTCATCCAACTTTTGTTTGGAGACCTCCAATGAAAGGTAACCCACTATACCCCAAACCAACCCCTTCTGCTTCTGGATAGCTCTTGTTAGGAGGTTTCTCCTGACACCAAACAAGAATTTTCCTGAGGTTGCTGGGGTAGAGGAAGCTGTCAAAAATTAGCCTCAGACTCAATTGGCTCAAGAATGACTGTGACTCTAAGGCTCCCCCATTTCTTTTCTTTTCTTTCTTTCTTTCTTTTTTTTTTTTAAAGACACTGAAGGAAGAGTACAGCTTCTGCTCATTGGTGTTGGCTGTTGTCCAGCATTGGAGATGAGACAATACCAAGAACCCACCTCTAGTAGGTGGGTTCTTCTTTGTCAATTTATGAATAACCAAAGTGTGAATAATAAAAGTTAAAATCTGTTTCTGTTTTTGTTGTATAGAAAATGGTCTAAAGCCAGCTTTCCAAGAAATTTCTGTCTTGCCTAATAGCACTCAAAGTAAAGGGTTACATAAAATAGCCCTAAATTGATTTTGGCTTTACAGATAAACTATTTTGGTTAATTCTGTTTTTGCCAGAAGACTCTAAATGTATCTAAATGTCTTTTTTTTTTTTTAAAATCAGTACTAGGTAGTGTTATTTTTTCAGATGAAGTGAAGCATTTTCTACAGGAAGGGCACTTTATTAAATCAACCCCATGCTGCTCTTAGGGTTGCAGAATATTTTATCTAAATGTCTTTTGCACTTAGAATTTCTTGATTGTTTGTCCTTGAAGTAGTTCTAGACATAGCAAACATTTAAATAACATGGAAATTTAGTTAAGCTTATATGTGAGAAAACATAGCCAGTGTCCCTGACCTTCACAGGCTACAAAAACGTATTTAGTCCAACTCTTTCTCCTGTGGTGAGGGGGGATCAAGTTTTCATAATGTGTGGTATATAGAGAATCACAGCATATCAGAATTAGATGGAACAATCCAGCTCAACCTGAAATAGAAATCTCTTTTGTGATATCTCTGACAAATGGGCATTCAGCATCTTTTTGGATAACTACGGTGATTAGGAATGCACTATTTCACAAGATAGTCATTTGTATACACTCTACCACATAGCTATGCAAATCTTTATGAGAGTCTGTGTGCATAGCTACTCTTCTTCTGATTAAAATGCTATTTAAATGTTAGCTGCTTTGGTCAGTTTGTGGCATTTAGGGTTATTCTTTTGCTAGTCACTTCCACCAAACCATATCAAAATGTACATTTGTAAGGTGAAAAATTACTTTTTCACTAAAAATAACGATTTGCAAAATAGTTTTTGCCTAATGATGATTTGACTCAATTCAATTCAATCATTTTCAAATGGAATTTAGTTAAACAGATTAGTATTGGTAGATACAAGTAAAATTGAACAATGCTGACTGATAGATTTTTTTGTTTGTTTTTCTTTTCTTTCTGTGGCCTTAAAGCCAAGCTTTTGATTATGGGCCCCTCTGAATTTGTGTAGGCTGGTCCTCACATGACTGATTTGACCAGGTTCATTCTCAAAGACTTTCCAGTTTGGTAGGATTTACCCCAGCTGGTACTCTGATGGCATAGCCTTCTCGAACTCAAGGTCACTTCCTTACCATAAGGAGGTAAGGGAGTAGAATTTTTGTCGAGTACTCAAAACATAAATGCTCAATAAGTATTTAGTAAATGAATGCACGAGTGAAGGAATGAATGATATTGTGTGCTGTCTTTGTCCAAAGATGTTCTTAGGAGGCATGTGATTTGAGCTCTTTTACCAAGAGTGATAATAATTTTTATGCTGAGCATGGTGTGATAGAAAGAGCCTTAGACTTTGGGTCAGAAAACCTGGACCCTACTAGGAGCTGGCTATGCGACTTTAGGCAAGTCATTTAACTTTTCAAGGTCTAAGTTTTCTTACCTATGAAATGAAAGGTTAAACTAGATGATCTCAATAGTTTTTTTTTTTCCTGCTTTGCCATGACCTTCTTGTGACTAACAGATTCACAGTTACAAGTTGAGGGGTGAGAGGAGAGGGAAAAGTATATAGTCATGGATATGATAAAATGAACAAGCTTATGGAGATAGAATCCCCAAACAGCCTCTCACATACTGTATTTTAAGTAAACATTTAGGTTTTTTTTTGTCTGGTGTTTGAAGTTGGTCCCTCAAATAAGAATCATGGTATTTGACCAATAAGTTGAATGGATAGGGGATCATAAAAAGCAAGATCATGAACATCTGACATCTGGAAGAATGAAGCTCTTATGTGTAGTTAATTCTGTAGAAATATGGTCATGGTGCCCCTCCTCCCACCTTTCCCTGTGCCTCCAGGAAGCAAAGATTCTGGAATTACAAAACAGCTTCTAAAGGGGTCTATGCTCTGTACCTAGTTACTTCTGTGAGAAAGTCTTGGTGAAAAGCATGTAATGCGGTCATCTTAAATTAAAATCACATTTTTAAAGCACATTTCAAAACTCAGGCTATTTTGAACTTTTTATTTGTTTGTTTCATATTTTAAATCAACACTATCATTAAACCACCGTAATCAGAAAAAGAATAGATAGGCTCGTTTGTTAGGCTTGTCCACCAATAAAGACTAAGGGGATTTGCTATCTTTTAAAACGTCAAAGAAAGCCATTGTGAATGTTGTTATTCTTGATATCATTGTTTTTCAGTCTATCCCTTTGGTGAGGTGGTCATTTTATTACAAAAAGTCTATTATTGATGCAAGCACCTTGGGAGTTCCTTTTTGGGAATGACATTAGTCTTAGTGGGGAGAGTGAAGAGACTTTTCCCTTATGGATAGAGGGAAGGAGAAGATGGAGATTATATAGAGATTCAAAGAATGGTATACAGACAAAGACATGCATATGTGTATGTACATATAGAGATTGGGACTGAACCTGTGATTCATTGATATTGGCATAGAAAACTTCCTGGCAAAACAACTCCTTCCGCCAATCCAAGTCATTCCCTTCTCTGCAAATTATAGTGTTAGAGAATTGTTAAGAGTCCACTGGGTATGTCAGAGGTGGGCTTTGAGTTTGAGTCTTGCTAGTTTGGGAGGCAACTCTCAACTCCTTGATGCTGCTGCACATATTCATTCCTTCACTCGTGCATTCATTTACTAAATACTTATTGAGCATTTATGTTTTGAGTACTCGACAAAAATTCTACTCCCTTACCTCCTTATGGTAAGGAAGTGACCTTGAGTTCGAGAAGGCTATGCCATCAGAGTACCAGCTGGGGTAAATCCTACCAAACTGGAAAGTCTTTGAGAATGAACCTGGTCAAATCAGTCATGTGAGGACCAGCCTACACAAATTCAAGATTAGTGTTGATGGTGGTGGTGTTGGTGGTAGTAATGGTGGTAGTAATGGAAGTCTCTCACCAGGAGCTCTCTATACCACTAATGAAACAGGACTATTTTTTTTAAAAAAAAAAGAATATTTGTATATATGAAAAAATTCCTTCCTGCAAGAAACATATTGTTCTAGAACTATTATGAATATTTTATAGAGTTTTAAGTCTAATGGGGGGATGAAGGTTAGGATGTTATCGTAGCTAAATTGTATGTTTCCTTCAAACATCTAGCATGATACTCTGAACATAGTGGGTATCTAATAATTTTTTGTTATCATTTTTCTGACTTCAAACAATATTAATCTCCTTGATTAGAATGACTTTTTGTAATATCTGAAGACCATATTCTAGCTTAAATTGATGAACGTCTGCTACTGTTTTAAAATATTTGGTAAGCCCCTATTACGTAGAGGCATAAAATTAAATGCTAAGTATATTTTCCTCTGTTTTTGTTGGTGTAGGTAATCATTCCTCTGATGCAGACTGTAATCCATCTTCAGTTCAGAGATAGTCCTTTATAGTTACTGTGGTTAGAAAATTCATAATCCTGTAGCCAGCCCTAATAACAAGCCTTCAGACTAAGACTGGTCCTTAGACTGTATGTAAACAATTGGTTCTTTAGCCTGTGTGCACAGCCTTTGTCAAAGACTCCTAGAGTCTGACTTTCTCCTTTCTCTTGTCAAAGACTTTGAGAATATATTACACAATGAGACATCAGAGTAGAGCTGGTGGTGATGATGGTGGAGGATTTATTGCTTGGATTGAAAAAAATAAGACAGAACAGTATCTGCCTTCATTGAATTTATGACCTACTAGACACAACCTGTATATGTGTATTATCTATCTATCCATCCATCTCTCTCTCTATCTATCCATCCATCCATCCATCTATCCACCCACCCATCCATCCATCCATCCATCTATCTATCTATCTATCTATCTATCTATCTATCTATCTATCTATCTATCTATCCATCTATCTAGATATAAAATGTGTGCCTGTTTTACGTATATAGACATGTATAATACATTTACCTACATATATGTGGGTACATATGTATATATATATATGAGGGTATATATATGTATATATATGTGTGTGTGTGTGTGTGTGTGTGTGTATATACAGATATATTAATGTATACATATATAATTGGTGAAGGCATTTAGATGGATAGAGTGCTGGACCTGGAGGCAGGAAAACATGAATTCAAATTCAGCTTTAGGCAGTTATAAGCCTGTGACTCTGGGCAGTTTTCCTTAATTTCTTCATCTTTAAAGTGGAGATAATAATACCACCTACTTCCCAGGGTTGTCAAGAGGATAAATTTGGATAACATTTGTAAAGTGCTTAGCATACTGCCTGGAACATAGTGGGCTCTTAATAATGCAATTTTTTTCCTTTAAATATAAAATGAAGTTAGAACAGATATCCTTCAAGGTCCCTTCCTGCTCTAATACTATAGTTAGATCTGTGCCTTAGGAAGGTTATTTCAGTAGCCATGTGGAAGACCTATTAGAGAGTGGGGGGAGGGTAGGAATTATAACCATAAAAACAAACATTAAGAGGCTATTATAATCATCAAAACAAGGGGCGATTAAGGCCTGCATTATGATGAAAGCCAAGTGAGTAGAGAAAGAAATCCCTTTCAGCTCCCGCCCTTTCTGGTTCTATTAGACAGAGACCCTGAACACTATTTGTGCAATGAGCATATAGTTCCTCATGAAGTGGGAAACAGAAAGAGAAGTATGGAAGCCTACAGGATGAGTATTGTATAAAGAAGCTGAATTTATGCATGTAGGGATTGTTTGACTTCATAGCAACATAGAGGTAGAGCTGGAAGAAAGCTTAGAAAGCCATCTACTGTAACTCCCTTAATTTACAGATGAAATTGGAGTTCAGAGAGGTTGACTTGTCCAAGATCATGCAGCTAGTCAAACAGAAAAATCTGCATTTGATCTGGGGCCTTCTCTCCCACACTGTACACTAATGCTCAAGTATGTGGATTTGTTTTGTTTTATTTTATTTTTCAGAATTATGCATCAAAATGACTGCATTTGAAGGGAATAATATTAATTTGAATGCTTACATTCTGGTATGCATGTTAAAAAAAATCAGTCACAATGCTTTATTGTCCACTTTGTTTTAGTCATGGAGATTTGTTTTCCTCTTTGTTCTAAGGAGGCTCTTGTCAGAATCACTTGCATTTTTTCTCATGAATTGTCATAGTAATCTGATTCCTCTCAGCCAGACCTGTCTCAGTAATCACCAATAATATTGGGGGGTTTTTTTGTGAAGAAAAGTGGTTTTAAGTCTCCAAATGTAGAGTGGGTCATTTTAGTAGTAAACATTTTGTCATCCTGCGGGTTTGGGGGATGAGGCCATTTGGTTAATCCACAATTCCTGTTAATAGAGAGTTTCAAAGCAGAAACTACAAGTTTCCAAAGAATCTTTGCTTTGTCACTTGATCTATGATGTCTGTGTTTTGATAAATCGCTCAAGCTCTTTGGAACTCAATCTGCTCATCTTTTCAATGTGGGTTGGTGGAGAGTATTAGGCTATATAACCTTAGTCTAATGTCCCATCTAGTTCTAAACATGTAATCCCGTGAAACTATGGATTCAAATGCAATATATTAATACCAAAACTTTATGGAACATGTTTCAACCTTGTTTTCTTTTCTTTTTAAAGAAGATTCAGAAGGTACTCAAGAACTTACGGTGACCCAAGGGCATGTGATTAGGAATATCGAGTGTAATTTAAATGTTGGAGATGTCAGTTAATAGAGACCTCTGATTGAGGAAATACTGGTGGAAAAGAAAAGAAAAAAACCCCTCAGTTTTTAGTAAAACAGATCATAGCAAGTGAATTTGTGATAGTTACATTACTTGACAGCTGCCAGGATTTAAAATTTCCATCTTAGATCACACATACTTCTTGTATATTATTCATGAACCTCTAGTTCAGAATTTCTATAGAAAGAGGCAGAAACAAAGGGTAAAGGATATGTATAAGCCATTAGAAGGGAAAAAATATGCACAAAATGCAGTCTGCAAAAATTTGATTGAAGCAGACTTACTGGTGGAGCCAGGATTTTTGTTTACTGTAAAAGTTCACATTTTTACTATATTAATGTCTTCTCAACCAAATTTAGAATAAGAAGAATTAACTGACCTTGTGTGATTGGGTATCTATTTTTGTAAGTCCCAGAAGAAGAAAACAATTATACTTGTCAGTTTTTGTTACTGTCCTGAAAAGATCTGGGGCAGTATATTTCTATCTTTACCTTCCTCTCTCCCCCATCATGTGAAAATTCAATCAACAAGGATACATCCCAAGCACACAGTAAAGGCATCTATCACTTACAATGAGGACATCACTCCCCAATAGGTCATTCAATATTAAAAATGAATGAGCATATTGGTGTCACTTGGTAATGAACTATCTAAGTTGAAGGATATTGATGAAGGTACACAATGACAAGATATAATACAATGCATTACTTATGTTTCAAAAGGCACTTAATTAGTGAAAGATGCAGGAATGGCTGCTGCCAGTATTTTAGAGGAATTTGGATGCATATCAATGAAAGAATTAATGGGCTATGTATTTCAGCTAAAACTCCTTAAATTTATTAGTGTAGCATCACCTCTAGGTTATTTCTTCAACTTGTAGTTACTTACAGATTGGGTCCCAAGATTGTGGCTGCTACCTTAGTTGCTAGGGTGTAAAATATGGTACCATTCTCTAAAACTACAGCTCAGGAACCCCATGAGTGTTGTTCCCCATAATAATCATCCAGTAGACTCAATTTGTTCTTAGCAAAGACATTTACTCAATACCATGGCAAGAAGATTATATCCCATCTCATGTATACTGGATCCATCCTTACACAAACACACACAATGTCTGTGGGAAAATTGGACAAAAAATTGTATTTCACTGGTAATGAGCCACAGATGTAAGGAATACACATGTCTAAGGCAACTCACAAATCCAGAAGTATAGGGACGCCACGCCCTTTCTCTTTTCATGGAATAATCATAAAGTTCACTAGTAGGCATCTGTGCTAGTTAGTTGTCCACCTGAGGATGCTCCTCACAGGCCATGGTGTCTTTGTTGGTTAAGTCACTCTGCTGGATTCACCGACTTGCTGCACATTGGGCAAATGCGGTCTTTGTGACTTCATCTAGGGATTTCTTGGCAGAGATACTGGAGTGGTGTGCCATTTGCAATCTACTATGCAATAAGCAGGACTGTTTCTTTCACATGGATAGATCTACTTAGTGAGAGACCTTACCCTAATTCGTGGGAGCTATCCAGTCCATTTTCCAAATCCTCATCTCTGCAGGCTTGGCCATAATCAAGCAATGACCATTTACCCAGTATTCATTAAAAAAGCTCTGAATTTCAGAGTTCATGGATTTAAAAACAAACCGAGACAAATAAACAAAAAACTTGAAGGTTCTCCTGATGGTCTACTCAAATAAATGGCTAGGGAAAATTATAAAGGAAATCTGTGGAGGGATAGGGTTGGGGTACTCATTGTCTCTGCTGGCTTTTCATATCCAGATGAGTTACTGAAAGCCTCATTTCCTTTATAAGGTGTATGAGGACCTACTCATTTCTGAAAGAGACCTATCCTCTACAAAGCACAAATACAATCTTAGTGGGATATAATAATAATAAATAGTAAAAAATAGTTTTATATTTTTAAAATATAAATAGTAATTTAAAACTTCAAAAAATAAAAATAACAAATAGTAATAGTAACAATAGCTAAAATTATATAGTACTTCAAAGTTTGCAAAGTACTTTAAAAATATTACCCCCATTTTCTTTTTATAACAACCCTGGGAGGTAGGTGCTATTTTTATCTCCCTCCCTTTTTTTATAGATAAGGAAACTGAGGCAGAAAGAGATTAAGTGGCTTGTTTAGAATCACACAACTAGTAATTGTCTGAGATTGGATTTGAACTCAGGTCTTCCTGACTCAAATTCTGGTTCTTTATCTGCTACTGAATCTAGCTGCCACCATTTGCACTGAGCTACTTGTATCTTATGGGTTGTAAATTTGCTAAAGTAAAGGTGATGTGCCACCTTGGGGATTCACAACTAGGCTTTATTTATCCTACTAACTGGCAGTTGAAAAGATCACCTATTCAGGAGAAACAGTAATAATTACTAACAGTTTCATTTCTGGTTTTCCATAAATTACTTCACATGAGGCTCAAAGTAACCTTGAAAAGTAGGTGTAATAGGAATTACAATCCCTAATTTTTTTGGATTTACAGTTTTATTTATAGAAAATGGCTATATTGATGAGATGGACACAATATTGCTCATCCAGATTTTTGACATGTAATGTCAGGTATTCTGGTTTCCACTTAGGGAATATATTAGTAGAATTCTGCAGTGATTCAACTTTTGGCCTTACAAATATTTAAAAGTTCACCAAACCCTGAAGATTCTGAAGAATTGATCAGTTTCAAAATCTTCATAGAAAAGTGGCTGCTTGGCTGCTAATTCAGTAAATATCATGCCTATATTCCAAATGTCTTTGTTGTTGTTCAGTCATTTCAGTTGTGTCTGACTCTTCATAACCCAATGTTGGGTTTTCTTGGCAAAGATTCTGGACTGATTTGCCATTTCCTTTTGTACTCCAAATATCTACTGGTGTGGAATATCTAGCAGACTTTAGCAATACTTGCAAAGACCTATACCACAGTATTACCACCTCATGTGTATATACCCTTATAGGCATTCAAAAGTCCAAATTCAGTTAGATTCACTACTCCTTTATCATCTATTAACAGATTTTGAGGTTTTAAATCCCTATGCATATCTCTTCATGAGTGACAAAAGATAGTGACCTTAAAGATTCAGCACAAATAACTTTTAACATCAAGAGTCTACCTATAGGCCAGGAGGGATAGAATCCAACTATTTTTTGAGATCCATGGAAAGGAATTCAGAAATGAGGTACAGTCTTGCATGAGTATATCTTGAAGACTGACTATGATGAAGTTCTTTCAATAGAGAAATTTCCCCTATTGTAGTACATAGAGAATACCCTCCTTGCTTTCTAATCTAATATTCTTTATGGCTGCCATCAGACTTATAGTTTTAATCAGTCTCTATATGTGTAACACTATAGGTGCCTTCCCTCAGTTTTCTCTATTTCTATGTAGTCCTCCATAGCTATTCAATATGCTAGAGACTCTGAAGAAGCTGAGGCTAAAGAAATGGCAGCAGTAGAAGCAGCAGCAGCCATGGGGGCAGTGGCAGTGGGAGAATCTCATCTGCATCTACTCTGGGGGTGCCTATTCACTCATTTTATAAAAGTGAAAACTAATGCTCAAAGTAATCAGACGTGTTGTCTGTGGGTTACGTGGCTAGTAAGTGTTAGAGGCAGGATTTGACTGAGGGTTTTCTGAATCCAAGTTCAGCTTTCTATCCATTACCTTGTGCTGAACCCTAAACCACCAGGAAAGCTAGATTATCCCAGTTGACAGGAAAGAATATGAACAATTGTCTAAGAAACTTTAGAGAAAATTACTGATCATTCTGAGTAGGATGAATGGATGGAAAGCAAGTCATGTTGTGGTCATGGTAGTTAACATAGAGACATCTATAATTTGCTGTGAATAACTAAGACTTAGAAAAACCACCTTTGTTTTAGTCTGCCTTGTTTGGCTGCTACATAGAGCATTAAGTTCATGGTGGTGGGGTCAACAATGTTGATGTTACTTCTGTGCTCTAGGGTTTGGCCATGTCATATAAAAGCTGAGATCTCAAAGTTGGTTGGTGTTGACTATGATGATGATGATGATAATGTAGTATTGTACTTCCAAAAAGTTTGAAAAAAAAAACCCTTTTAAATAGAAAGGGTTTGGTCAGGTGACCCTGATCAATCAAGGGCCCCCT
Source organism: Phascolarctos cinereus (assembly GCF_003287225.1). Taxonomy (NCBI): domain Eukaryota; kingdom Metazoa; phylum Chordata; class Mammalia; order Diprotodontia; family Phascolarctidae; genus Phascolarctos; species Phascolarctos cinereus. The sequence continues at coordinate 178,478,134 of NW_027556402.1, read as the reverse complement.
CTCCCCCCAATCCACTTCATGAACTTTCAGGAAGAAAAGGTAGGTAAAAAAACAATGAGATGTAAGGGTCACCCTCTCAGACTTGGAGTGACCTGTAAGAATGTAAATTTACAAGTTCTACCCTGAAGGGGATACACCCATCTTACTGTCTCTTTCTCTTACCCCTTAGGGCTCCAGAGCATTTCCTTGCCTACTCCAACCTCTATGAGCATCTAATCTATTTTGCTTATCGTCTCTGGTCATTTATACACCTATATCTGTAGAGCAGCTACCTTGCCTGGGTCTGCCTGCCTGAGCAATCATTATATCACATTCCAGGAACCCTATCTGTGCACGACAGAGCAGGGATTGTTTTATCTCTGTCGAGGCACCTTATAAGCTTCCCCTCTTTTCTTTCCAGCCACACGCAGTTACCTAATGTCCTGGGATAGAGGTATCAAACATGTGGCCTGTGTAGTCCACAATTTTCTCAAGTGGAATCTGAACCAGATTAAAATGCAAGTATGAAATATTTAACAAAATAAATAAAAATACAATAAAACATAGAGAATACATTTTTAAAACTAAGTCAATATGCAACCTATAGGTATTCTTTTGTATGAATTATTGACTCCTATTTCTATTTGACACCACTGCCGCAACACCTGAGTCCCTATGGAAAATGACAACTTACCTGAACTTATTCCTCAAAGATTAACCTATTTTTGTTTTTCCACACTCTATCCCATTCCAGTGATTCTGAACCTTTGGCTGCCATTACTTTTTCAAACCCATTTTCTGTTCCCCGGTCTCCACTCTCTTATTTATATCCCTTCTTACATCACCCCCCACAATGTCCCACTCTACAGCTACCAACCCTTTCCACTATTATGCTTCAGAGGTTACAAACTAGCTTTCGTCTTGAGTCTTTTCCAAATTTGCTCCCTCCATCTTGCATTCATTGAGACCTGGTTGCCCCTTGATGACACAGCTTCCTTGGCTATCTTTCTAGCATTGGTTGCACTTTCACTCCTACCCTGATCCATTTCCATGATGGGGGGGGGATGGAACACTCCTTCCTCCTCATTTCCACTTCCTGGCTCTCCATTTACCACTATCACTTTCCTCCTCTGAGGTTCATTCAATTAATGTTTATCACCCAATCAAGATTCTGGTGGTTGTTGTCTACAGACTTCCAGGATACTCAAAGAGTTCTTTCCTCAAAGAGTTCATTCTATCCTCCTCTCTCTACTTCTGCCCTTATACTAGGGAATTTAAACATAACTTATACAAATACACACACACACACACACAAACACACACACATGCATATATACACACATATGCATATATACACATATATACATACACACATATACATATATACACACATATAAATATATATACACACTCTCAAATGCCCTATACTCCTATACATCACTGCAGCTGTACACAGAGATAGTCTTGATCTGGCATTACTCACAAGAGTTCCACATCCATGTTCATGAACACTGAAATGCCTTTATCTGATTATTTTCTGTTATCATTCCATCTCTCCCTCTGACTTGTAGCCCCTATAGCTTTTCACTTATTTTTAAATAAAGTTCTCTCTCTTTGGCCAGGGTTTGAATAGAATTTAAGAATATCCTAGTATCTAAAGTTCCATGTGGGGGGAGGCAGCAGAAATCTTATGACAGTGTGACAGAATAAAGGCAAGGACTTTGCTAAATTGAGCAGGATTGGATTTCTAAAAGGCTGTTACGCCCATCTCTCTGTTTCATGTAATCATCAGACATGGGCATGTCACTTTACCAGTAGAGAGATGACAGCAATGTAATCCCACTGTTTCCTTAGGCTCCAATTTTAAAAATTCAAGTTATACCAGAGAAGAAAACTATTATTTCACCATCACAAAGAGACAATTCAACCTGTTGCTGCTAATGGTTCTGAGGTCTTTAAAGGATTGTTTTATATCACAGAAAGCCTTGATGCATTTGCTCGGTGTCTGATAAGCCAGGATTGCTGATTGAACCTTAATTGCATTCTTTCCATGTGAATACATCTATTGACAGAATGACCTCCGTATCTACAGCTTGAACTGGATGGTATGATTTCAGTTGCTGCTTACCCATATCAGCACAAACTCAAAATGCAAGCCATATTGCTGCATACGCATCTCATTCCTGCTTGGAGGCTCAAATCCAATCTGCTTGACAGTTAAAATTAGCAGGACAAGGTCAACTGTTAAGGATGAAACTGGCTCTGAGCAGAAGCCCTTCAGAGTCTTTGTTTGCTTGTCAGATGGGCTGCAGTGTCAGCTTAAATACCATCAATATGAGAACACAGAGCATGGCTGAAAGAATTAGAAAGTGTACATTTGAGCAATGATCAAACAAAGCATGGGGGAATCTTCAAAACAGGCTTCAGCTACTGTATGGGAAACTTTCAATTTTTACAGAGAGAGGGCCAGACCCTTAAGAGAGTCTGAAAGCACAAGTGCCTTTCCCAAAATATTCATGTAGGTTGATTCAAGAACTGGCAGTCCCAGAGGGGAGATGGTCAGCCTGTAATGTATGTTTTTTTAAATATCACGTCTACTTACCCAGCTGTTGTGAATATTTCAGGAATATGGAGAATTCAACAAAACCTCAATGCATTAACCCAGATGCTAAGCCTCATAATTTTTTCTGGACCCTAATGTCACAGGGTTTCAGAATTTGACCTGATTTGAATGCTGCTGCCACAAATAAAAGGCCTCCCCCTCAAATGGCATCAACTATGTCCAGGCACAGCATGGAAATCTAGCTTTTGAATCAAAGCAAGGGAAATTAGTTTTGCCACACAGCTCATTCCATCCAGAAATCTTTTCTCAATATCACTTGTTGTGGCATTTCCAATAATCATTTCTATTAGTTTCAAAATACAGAAAAAAAGACTTGAAAACTAAACCTAACCCCCCCAATTTTTTCCCACTTTCCTATGTAGCCATATATAATTTTCAAAGATCCCAAGCTGCTCCTTGCTGCCAAAGCAGATTTTTTAACATCAGTATTCTCCACATGGTGTTAGATGACTGTGGATCATGGAACACCAAAAAATTTGAAGATTCAAGAATGAGGAGAGCCCAAAGGGCAACAGAAAGGTGGGTGTCAGCATGCTGCTGCATATTGCCGGTGGTACTTTGTGAATAAGGAGTGGAATACTATAGAGATAACATGAAGGTCATATTGCAACAGAAGAGGTGAGCCAGTCAAGAATGGATGTAGGCTAACAGTTGGACTGCCTCAGTATTGTACTAGGTTCCATGAATATGAAAAGACTCCTGAGGAAGGTCTCAGGCGATTGGGTTGATCCTCCAATCAGGGATGTATAAAAGGTCATAGGCAAGAATAACATTGGATGACAAGCACAACTGTGTTGTGATCTGAACAAATACAATCCTAATCTGAAGGCATTCATCTTCATTTCCAAATGCTGGGTGTTTAGAAAATCTTTGTGCAGATTTAAGTTTTAGTATCTTTAGAAGTATAAATTCTACAAATTTATAAAACTTGAAAGTTTATTTCATTTTCTTATATGCATAATTTTGCAAATTTTGAATAATAAATTTTTAATTTTAATAAGATGGGAAACCCTGTCATTATGTATTGCATAGTTTCTGGATGATTCTTTCTCAGACTGACCACCTCATTCATCTGATCTATCTCCTTTAGGCTTCTTCTTGTGTAGACATGTCAAAACTGCCATGTATTTACCAAAACCTCATCCTTTGGATGATCTTAAAGCTAGAATTTCAAATATAATCCTTTTCAGTCTTTGAGCAGCTATTGGTAATTTTTTACAAAGCTCAAAAATCAACTAGAGTGATGTATTGTTGCGGGCTCCTGAGTCCGGGACAGTGTTGATTTTCCAGCGGGTATGAGAGAGAGAAAGGTATACGAGGACCAGGGGGTAGCAAGTATAGAACAAGCTCTGTTTATTGATCTGAGAGTTAGGGTTTTTATATCCCATTCATGGGAACAGAACTTAGACTGGAAAAAGCCAAGTATCAACAATAATTTTTCTCATGGTAACAGTAACTGGAGGGAGTCTCCTCACTTCCCAATTATCTTTCAAGGTTTGTTGAAAGTCCTTCTGTTCTCAAGGAAAAGACAGTGCCTAGGAGGTGTCGGAGAGCCTATGTTCTGACCTAGGTGGCTCTTGGATAATAGACAGGCAACAGGAAAAACCTGGCCTGGCCTAAATCCTCAAACCCATCAGTGCAAGCCGTCAACAATGTATGACAAAAAGATGGTGGATATGTTGAATTTTAGTAAAAGCGTATCAGTCTTTTAGACATTTAAATAACCTTTCTAATGTTGGTTTTTTCAGGCAATTTTATAAAGTTTTTCTGAAATCCTTAAAGCTTATAACTGCCCTAAGACTTTTGGGACATGATATATTTCCTTCTACTCTCTCCTATTCATTATGACAAAGAATTAAAGAGACTCCATCACATTCCTTGGTTCTCATAACATGGTATTTTTTCCTTCATGATATCTTAGAAGCTTAACACTGAGTTCTTTTTAAAAATTTATTTATTTATTTTTAGTTTTCAATATTCACTTCCATAAGCTATTGAGTTTTAAATTTTCTCTTCCTCCTTCTTCTCCCCCTTCCCCAAGATGGTGTGCAATCTGATATAGGCTCTACAGATATGTTCTTATTAAACATTTTCACATTAGTCAAGAAGAATTAGAATGAAGGAACCACAAGAAAGAAGGAACAAAACAAAAAAGAAGGAAAAAAGAGAGCAAATAGTATTCTTCAATCTGCATTCAGACTCCGTAGTTCTTTCTCTAGATGTGGATAGTATTTTCCATCATGAGTTTTTTGGAGTTGTCTTAGATTCTTGTATTGCTGAGAAGAGCTAAGTACAACAAAGCTGGTCATCAGAGATGTCTTATATGAAGTGATACAAAAAGAAGGTAGAACCAGGAAAACAACATACACAGCAATGACCTCAACACAAAGCAAGAGACAATGATGCAACTGAAACAGAATGTTGTGAAATTATAGTCGTCATCACCCCCAAAAATTCGGTATTCGTCACAGTAGAGCAGTTGTTCCTAACCTGTCATAGTGAGGAGTCTGAGAACATTCTGACATGCAAAATAGTAGTAATTGTATTCACACGTTTTCTTTAAAAAAAGAAGGTTGATTTTCATTTATATCTTTTTTTTTTTTTGGTAACTTACGTTTTCTACCAGTAGTCCTCTTCTCCTTCCTAGAGAGTTATCCCTTATTGAAGGGAGGGGGAAAAGGAGGAAGTGACCAAACATTTATTAAGCACTTATTCTTTTTATTTCTTTTGGTTTTGTTATAATTTTATCTTGTTAATGTTTAAATTTTATTTGACTTTCTGTTCTTTTTAAAATTAGGTTGGCACAAGGTTTATCCTCAATAGATTTAATGCTATGCTATGTTATTGATTCATTGTCTAAGTTCCTATTAGCCCAGATTCCTCAATCTATTTTGTGTCATGGACCCTTTGGCTGTATAATGAAACCTGTGGATCTTTTCTCAGAAAAATGTTTTTTAAATGCATACAATAAATCACATAGGACTGCAGTTATCAAGATATTCCTTAAATAAGCAAGTTTATGGACTCTAAGTAAAAATACCTTACTGTATGCATAATATAATATCTTTGTTTATCTCTGCCATGAATTTTTCTTTTCAGTAGTGACTTCTGCTTTTTTGACTCACTGACACATAGTAAATTTTAATTCAGCCTCTCATTTTGATTCTATGTATATTTTTACTTTTCTGATGCCTTTATTGTAGGTAACAGATTGTATTTTTTTCCGTATCCAATCTTCTATTTTCTTTCACTTTACTGTATTGTTTAATCCATTTATATTAAAGTGCATGAGACTTTAGGTTTATGTTTTCCTTCATTTTTGTCTCCTTAGGAATTTTTGGTTCCCTCTTTTCTTTTAAGTTGATGTTTATACCTACAATTCGTGTTGCTTAATTTGCTTCATTACAAACCAATTCCCACAGATTCTTTTCTCAAATAGCCCATACCCACATCTTACTACTTCTTACTACTTCTTCCATTTGTCAATCCTTTCTCTAGTTACGGTGTTTTGCTTAATTAATGATTTTCCTTTTTTTTTGGTATCACCCCCCTGCCTTTCTCTTCCCCCTATCAGTTTAGTGGTTAGTTCAAACTCCTTTCCTTCCTCCTCTCCAACCTCTTTTATTTATTAGTTTTTTTTAAATTCTCACTTCCTTTTTCTAAGGCAATTTTATTTCTTTTTAATTTTTTTCTATTCATTAATTCTCATCTATTTCTATTCTGAACTTTTAAAAATTCATGATTTTTATAGCCTTATTTATTTCTTTTTTAAATATATTTGTATTCCTCATAAAACTAAAGTTTTTGAGGACCAAGTGTAAGCTCTCTCTTCTAAGTAAGGTCTTTTTTTTTTTGTGCTTTTGTAGATCCTGCACCATAATCTCCTTTTTCTATTCACCTTACCCTAGGAGCTATCAGGTCAGTAGTGGGCAAAGAGAATAGAAGCATTACCAAATGGTAGAAATTACCCTGTGTTCCAAATTTCAGGATCTGGTTCTGTCCCCTGCTCTCCCCATGAGCATTCTTATTCTCATTCTCTATGCAATTCTATGTCTTCTTCTATGTCTTCCAGTCTTTCTAGGAGCTTTGATTTCCTTTCTTCTATTAAATCCATTGGGTTCAGACTTCCCCCTTTTATTTCTCCTCTTTCAATGTATTTTTTCTGCCTCCTCTTCATTTCTCCTATATACTCTCTTCTTTCCAAGAGACTATAGGAGTTATCTTCTTTTGTTGTTCACCTGTGGACTCGATTAAGGTACAACACACATTCCTCTCTGAACTCCACCTCCCCTCTTGCCATTTATTCATCCTCCCATTCTACATTTCTGTCCCATAGGATACATTGGTTCACCTGTAGTGTGTTTATGGGGTTCAGTCTGTGCTGTTTCAGGCTTCCTCCTCCATGGTCATTTATTCTGTTTCTTTAAAATAGGCTTTCATCCTTGTCACTTTGTGTACTTAAATTAATCTCTTAATGTTCTCTCTGTTCTTTTTTTTTCTTTTTAAACCCCAAAGATTGGTCTTTTTTTTCCTTTCTCCTTATATTAAACAAACAAAACTAATCTCTAGAAATGGGGTAACATTCTGTTACTTGTTCTTTCCTTGGTAGTTGTATTTATTAATCAATCTTACATTACTGTTGGATTCACAGAATATATTGTCTAGGAGCTAGATAAAGACAAAAATAATACAACTTAACGCAAATATGGATTTGAAGAGCCCTTGGAATAGCTACAGTACACTCCACCAGTTAAGTACTCTGTCACTCATAGGGTATTCACCATTGTATCACACTGATACAATATGATAAAGAAGGTAAGTTAGTATAGGCTAGCATTCATTGAGATGGCTTATGATAGTATCACTGTAATAATAATAATAATAATATGTGGCATTATACTGTACTTTATATTTTACAAACCACTGTATGTTAATTATGTAACTCATTCCCCAAAATAACCATATGAGGTAGGAGGAGAGCTTTAGTATTTTCCCCATTTTACATATGAAAACACTGAGAAATTAAGTGAATTTCCACTGGGACTCAAACACATATTATATATATGACTCTCTCTCTCTCTCTCTCTCTCTCTCTCTCTCTCTCTCTCTCTCTCTCTCTCTCTCTGTATACATATATATATATATATATATATATGTATATATATACACATATATATATATATATACATATATATATACATATATACACACACATGCATATATGACTATTTTGTACACATATATGTATGTGTGTGTGTGTGTGTGTGTGTGTGTGTGTGTGTGTGTATGTTACAACCAACAGATAATACAAGATTTGGGATCTTGCATTTTGTACATCTTTCATTCAATTATGTGATGGTAAAGATGTATACTGTGGTATATAAAAGTACACTGTGGTCACATACAAGCTTTCCTTTTCTATGTTTGAAACAGCCTCATTCAGGATGCCATTATTGGATATGTAATTTATTTCCTTAAACTTTGATTGGAGACTAGGTATAGTTACTTATAGTAGTTACTTATGTCCTTTCAGTCATTAAAAAACAAAACATATATGGTCCAAGATCTTTTCCAAGCCTTTGGTATTTCCCTCTCCTACAGATACCACAAGAATCAATCGGTCAACATCCTCCAAATCGTGATGTATAGCACAGACCTCCTCTGTGTATACTCAGTTAAATCTAAACACATCTGGGGCTGGGATGTTATAGGCCAGATATGGTGGCTCCACTGTTCTTGATGGTAAAAAGGGTCTGTTATAAAAGTCATAAAAAATCTTTTTTTCATCTTTTATCTGTTTGTTGTCTCTCCAATTTCATCCCCAAATGCCTTTGGGGTGACTTTGCTTAGTTAGATCTCTTGCCAAGATTTCTTTAAGCTTTTCTCTTTTATCAGATGATACTGCTCATGATACTGCTCACCAGCTTTCTGTGTGAGATTTCACAAATGTGTTTAGATTCTAAACCGATGTTGCCCTTGGCTGCCCATTATCTCTTAGCGTTTTTGTATTTATCCAAAACTTATCTTCATTTCAACTCAGAAAACATTTATTAAGCATCTACTATTCACAAATCCCTGTGCTAGGCCCTAGGGATAGGAAGATTAAAAAACAAATGCATCTTTGTGAGCAAGGAGTTTATAAACTCCTAGGGAAGTCAGGCAGGAATGTGATCAGGACATGAGACCCAGGCATAGTGCTCTTGGAACACACGAAGAGCCTAGAGATTATCGTGAACTAGAGAGGTGGGATGGGAAAGACTTCATGGAATAAAAGGGTCACTCAATCTGAACCAGGAAGGAAGAAGCATCTCAACAGGCACAGACATGAAAGCGATGACATTTAGCTGTGGGAGATGATTGTGCAAATGCAGGAAGGTGGGGCTATACATCATGAAGTCAGGGAAGAGCTAGTAGTCTATTTTTAAAGGAATATAGGATATGTGAAGAGAGTAATGTGAAGGAAGTTGAAAAAGTCAGGTTAAAACCATATCATAATAGGTCTTAAGGTCCGAGCTAAAGAATTTTTATTTTATAATAATGATGAATTTGCATATACCATTTGAAAGTTTGCAAAATACTTTACACACTGTCTCACTTAAGCCTCATAGAAACTTGTTAGCAGGTTTCATTCGTTCATTTTTTTGTCTATTCATTCCTGTATTTATCTGCTTATCTATTATTTATTTATTTATCTATCTATTCATTTATTTATTCATTAATCTATTTGCTTACTTGCTTATTTATTTATTAATTTGTTTATTCTTCATTTTTAGTTATTGTTTTGGACTTGTATTTCCTTGATGTAGGGTGGTAACCTGTGAGGAATATCCTTTTACTAATACAGATGAACAACTAACTGTTCTGTACATTATAGTGTTCGAGAGTTGCCTAGATCACTGAGAATTTAAATGACTTTCTCAAGATCACACAGAAAGAATGTGTCAGAGGTGGATTAGAGTACAGGCCATCATGACTCAAAGGTATTGCTCTATGTTCATTATGTCAAGCTTTCTCTCAAATATATTATTATTCTCATTTCACCTATGAGAAAAGTGAGGCTTGGAGAAGTTAAATGACTTACCGAAAGTATTATTTGAAGCCAGATATTTTTGAAATAGATAATATAGAACGATTGACATTTTTGAACAAGGGAGTGATGACGTGAAGGAAAACATAGGGGTGAGGGAGGAATGTTTGAAATTTAGGAGACCATTTAGAAAACTATCTAACTTTATGAAAGTTGCAGTAGCATTGAATGGGAACAGATGTGAGAGATACTATAACCAGAGGACTTGGCAGCTGATTGGATGTGGCACGGGAGGGAGGTGAAGGACAAGGAAGTGTCAAAAACAAGTCTAGTCTTTCTAGTGTAGATGACTAGGTGAATGATGGAAATATGAACAGTAAGAATGAAATTGGAAGAAGGGGCAGGTTGAGTGGGGAGGAAGAAGATCTGCTTTTGCAAGTGCTGAGTTCAGGTACCATTGGGACATCCAGTAGCCAACTAAAAATTCATGATTAGATCTTGGGGGAGACTTGGGGCTAGAAATATAGCTGAGGGAGTTATATCATTGGAAGTGATAATTAGTCTTATCTTTTAAACTCATTTTAAAAAAGCTATTCTAAAAATGTTTAAAGATGCTTTTGTTTGTTTTCCATTGAAAATTCTAATTACTTCCTGGTGGTGGATAAATTCCACATTAGATTTGGGAACTTCTAGAGAAAAGTTAAAAAAAATAAATTAGCAGTTTAAAAAAAGAAAATAAATGATATTATAACAAATTCCTCTTTACAATAAGAAAGGACCAAGCCCCATACTTTAAAGCACAGTGTGGTATAGTAGGAAAAACACTGGATTTAGAATAGGAAGACCTGAGCTTAAATCTAATCTTTGTCACTTTTTTTTTTGACTTTTGGGCAAGTCAATCATTCTAAGCCTCAGATTTCTTATTGTGATGTAGCAGAAAGGGCACTTAATTTGAAGTCAAAAGTGTGCCTTAAAATACTGACTGATATGTTTTACCTATGGTACCTCTGGGAAGTCATTTAAGCTCTTTGAGCCACCTTATCCTTTTCTGTAAAATGTTTGGGTCAGAGACCATCTTGCTGCCAAGGTCCTTGTCCGCTTTAAATATTAGAATATGTAAAATAAGGGGGCTAAATTAGAGGATCTCTTGAACTTCCTACTAACTCTAAAATCCTTATCACAAAATCATAGATCTAGAACTTAGAAGGGACCTTAGATATCATCTAGTTCAGTCCTCTCATTGGATTGAGGTGATTGAGGCCTGAAGGAGTAAATTCACTTGTCCAAGGTCATCCTAGTACTAAATGGTGGAGCCAGAATTCCAACCCACATCTTTTGATTATTAATTTATAAGCTCTGTTTCTTCAGTGAAATCTTTGCTGAATGTTGCTTACACAATGATATTTGCTTTTCCTTCAATTCCTAGTATAATCATTACATATGAACTAATTTCTCACAGTAACAAGAATATTGTATTTGGAGTAAAAAAATATCCTGTGTATAAATACTACCTCTTCCATTTTCATCCATGTAAACCTAGTTTCTGCTAATGCTGCACTGTAGGAGGTATATAATAGGTGCTAAAACAAAACAAAACAAAACACAAAGCACTTATTGATTGGTCAGTAATAGCATTATGGTGCAGAGAACCATGCCCAGTAATTTCCAAATACAAGCTGCGAAGAAAAAAGAAAAAGAAAAAGGCTTATAATTGCAATGTCACGTAAAAAGATTCAGGGCAAAGCCCTGGGAAACATTTTCCCCCCAATGGTTGCTTCTGTCATAAGTTTCCTAGCCCAAATAATTAGCAGCTAATCACAATGCGCCTGTCTTTAGGACTACTTCCTGATTGGCGTATTGTCAGTGGGTCCTGTGCACATGATGAATGAAGTGCTAGATGGAGGATAAAGTTGTTAAGACAGGGTGTCAACCTCCACATCTGGAAGAGATTTAACCCTCACACCCTGCCTTATTGTTAACACCCTCTTAACACCTTTTTCTTTATGCTATATAGACTGCTGAAGGAAGAAAGTTGGGGGCCAGATAAGACTGCACAGCTGGAAGCACTTGTCTACTGTATACACAACCTTGTTGACCTGGCAAGTAACATTCAATACTAGGTGAGGATCTGAATTCTGGTTGTGCCTGTGTAATTACTCTCCCAAAATAGTCTTCAGTTAAAAAAATAGTTTAATTCAACAGATATTCACTGAACCCTTATTCTTTGCAAAGAGCTTTTTAAGACATGTCCCTAGAAAGATAGAATAGAGAAATATTTCTCATATAAAAGAGGCATGTAAGGAAGAGCTTTTACAGTGGAAGGGAAAAATGGAGGGATGGTGGGCAGTATTTGAACCTCACTCTCATCAGAATTGGTTGAAAGAGGGAAGAATACATACACATACACACACATAGATACATGTATATATACACACATACATATACACACACACACATATATATATATATATATATATATAAGTTTGCATATACAGACATACACACACACACATATATATACATACACACACGTGCATATATACGGTCTTAGGTTGGTATAGAAATCTACCTTACCAAATAGGGAGATAGGAGGGAAAAAGGGTGAGAGAGATGTGGGAAATAACATGACAAAAGGCAAAGTGGATTAAGGGAGGTACTGGTTAGAAGCAAAACAGACTTTTGAGGAGGGACAGGACAGGGAGAAGGATAAATGGAAGAAAATAGGATTGAGGAAAATACATAGTATCTTAATTGTTAACATGAATGGGATGTGCTAACCCATAAAATGGAAGCAGACAGCAGAATGGATTAGAAACCAGAATCTAACAATATGTTGTGTACAAGAGACACACTTGAAACAGAAAGACACACTCAAAGTTAAAATAAAGAGCTGGAGAAGAGTTTATTGTGCTTCAACTGAAGTAAAAAAAGGCAGGGGTAACAATCATGATCTCAGATGAAACAAAAGTAAAAATGAACCTATTTAAAAGAGATAATAAGGAACACTATATTTTGCTAAAAAGGGACCATAAACAATGAAGTAATATAAAAAAAATTACAGCAAGTTTCTCTGGTAAAGGCCTCATTTCTCAAATACATAGGGAACAATTTATAAAAATAAAAGCTATTCCCCAAATATGAACAGGAAATTTTTAGAAGAAGAAATTAAAGATGTCTATAGTCATATAAAAATGCTCTAAGTCATTATTGATTAGAGAAAGGCAAATTAAAACCTGAGGTACAACCTCATACCTATCAGAAAGATAAATGCTGGAGGAGATGAGGGAAAATAGGTACTTTGATGAATTGTTGGCAAAGTAGTTAACTGGTCCAACCATTTTGGAGAGCAATCTGTAACTCTGCCCAAAGGACTACAAAACTGTGCACACCCTTTGATCCAGCAATACCACTACTAGATATATACTCCAAAGAGATCAATGAAAAAGGAAAAAAGCCCATATGTACAAAAATATTTACTCTTTTTGTGGTGACAAAGAATTGGAAATTGAGGGCACGCTCATCAATTGGAGAATGGCTGAACAAGTTGTGCCATATGATTGTGATAGAGTACTATTATGCTGTAAGATATGGCGGGTGGTTTCATGGGAAGAAAAAAAAAACACGGCAAGACCTATATAAATTGATGCAAAGTGAAGTGAGAAGAACCAGGAGATCACTGTGCGCAGTTATAGCAAAGTTGTAATGATGATCATTTGTGAAAGACTTGGCTACTCTGATTAATACAATGACCCAAGACAATTCCAAAGGACTCATGATAAAAAAATGCTATCCAACCCCAGAGAACTGATGAACTCTGAATGCAGATTGAAGAATAATTTTCTTGCCTTAACTTTTTTACTTTTTTTTTCCTATATGGCTACTGTGGAAATATGTTTTGCACTATTTTATATGCATAATTGAAAAAAATACACAGTCCCTGTAATGAAGGCCCTTGTGAACTACCTAGGGAAGTTAAGCATATGTCTATTAATAGTCAAATGAAAAAATAAGACAAAAATACAAAAAATTGTTACATGACTTTGGGTGATTAATGACAAATAAATGTTGTAGTCCAGGTATCTCAATTCTGGTTTATGGCCTATACAGTGTTGATACTGCTTTAGTGAAAGATGTGAGGACAGAACTAATTTCTCCTCCCCTTAAAAAAGGGAATAACTCTCAGGATCTTTAAACATAGTACAATAGAATCTGCCTGAATTAAGCATAATTCTTTTGGAGAGGGAGAGAGATTTTAAAAGGATTTACCAATATGTGCACTTTTCAAGGTAATTTCTAGTTGATTACACACAAATGTATGAGAAAAAATATCTAAAAATGAGAGTATGTATGCATATATATACATGTATACATGCATATATATACACATAAATATATATATATACATATACATATATATAGACATATACATATGCATATACATATGCTAACTTTACAAACAGAAAACCAAAAGCACTCCTACAAAGATGGAAATAGATGACCTCTTCAATCTACATTAGGCAGACTTTGTTGTGGGTTACACTGATGTGGGGTGGTCAGAAAAGACTAGCTACCACTTGATCCTCCATCAGTGAGGAAGAGAGGGCAAGTTGCCAGAAAAATTAGGGGGATAGAGCCCTCTTCCACTATCCAAGAGGGATAAGGTTACCATGGAAGACCAAATCTGTGTGTGTCTTTCAGTTCTCCTTAATACTTCCAGTCTAGTCACATGTATAAGTTTTAAGTACACTGGGAGATGGTAGGAGGGCATTTCAGGACCTCTCTGGTGGAAAGCTATTCTGTGCAGCAAATATGTATTTAGCATACTTATTGTGTGTGGGGGCAATAAGTTAGACTGGGTGTACAAAGACAAAAATGAAATTGTCCCTGTCCTCAAGGATTGTAAAAAATAAATATCTCTTAAACAGTAGAATGGAAGCTCTTTGAAGACAGAAGCTGTCTCATTTTTTTCTCTCCAAATTCTCAGCATTTATCATAGTACTTGAGACAGAGTAGACACTTCTTGTTGTTCAGTCATTTCAGTTATGTCATGACCTCATTTGATTTTTTTTCTTGCAAAGATATTGGATTAGTTTGCCATTTCCTTCTCTAAGTTCATTTTACAATTGAGGAAAGTGAAACAAGGAGGGTTAAGTGACTTGCCCAGAGTCGCACAGCTAGTATATATCTGTGGCTGGATTTAAACTCAGGTCTTTCTGACTCTAGTTTAAGCTCTTCATCCACTGTGCCACCTGGCTGCCCATAGGCACATAGTAAATGCTCATTAAATGAATGTATTTTTTTTGATCAGTCAGAGGAGTTTGGTTTTGGTATGCTAGAAAATGAGCCACTGAAGATTTATGAACAGGTAGGTGACATGATGAAATCAACATTTAAATAGGATTGGTTGGTAGCAATGTGCAGAATTCTTGGGAAGGTAGGACATCTGGAGTCATGAAGAGTCATACAACATAAACATTATTGAATAATGTTATAAAATGGATCCAAAATGGGGAGGAGGGTAGAACACTAATTACTGATTCCCAATTATCTGAATGTTTTGAAGGTCTTATTCCTCCTCCTTGATTGTGAGCATGTGCCCAAGATCTAAGGGAAGTGATTCATAATGCTCTACGTGCAGTAGGTACTAAATAAATGTGTGTTTCATCCAATTGAGCACTGTTCGGTAGCTATCTGCTGTGGAGAAATGAGCATGGGGTGCTCAGATAAAAGGTGTGATTATGCATAATTTGGTAGAACCTGCAAGATTTGCCATTGGCTGAAGAAGACTGGGGAAATGACTCATTGAGAACAAGGACATCTTCGTACAACTAAGTGCCATTGATGGCAAAACTCATGCCATTTGTTTTCATATCACAGATATTTGTGTATTTATATCCACAAAAACTTGTCTTGGTAACTAAGAAAAAATTAAGCAGGCTCAATTGACTCACATCTGATCCTAGGCCTGACAATGCACACCAAATTTCACACCCATATCTTTGTGCCTCTCAACTAGAAAGTGGGAGTTGTGTTGCATCATCTATTCCCTGGAATCAGTATTGATGATTACAATTACTCACATTTCAGCTTCCTTTTTGTGTTGTTTTATTTATGTTATTGTACCTGCAGTGAAAGTAAAGGATTAGTTTGGATGAAGGAAGAGTTATTATGCCACATGGGTCTAATTAACAAAATTTATTGCTACTCACAGGAGTAGAAGAACAGATGCCAATGAGGAGCAATACAGATGTATGACCTCCATTGCTCTTAAACCTGTGGGCAGCACACAGTGGGATAACTTTGGGTGTGCAGTGGGATATTCTTTCTAAACAGTTCCCCCAAAGCCACTCAGGGTTCAAACATTTTAGATTTAGACAAAGATCTGACTACCCCATCACCCATGAGACCAGGCAATTGACTACTAAGGACCATTGAAATAAAAATGTTTTATGAATTACTGAATGAAGAATGGGGAGCAAAGACCTAGGAAACTTAACTCTGTGCCACCAGTTGGACAAGGGAGTGATGTCTAGTTTCTGGATCAGTTGAGTATTAGCATCCTGAGGCTGGCTAGGGAGGAGGTACTAGTACTGGTCAAACTGTTTTGCAATGGCTCACAGTAGCCCTTATATGTATTGCACTCCTGGTTCTGCTTACTTCATTTTATATCCGTTTACACAATTCTTCCCATTTTTATTTGAATTCCATGTATTAATCATTTCCCTCCTCCCCTGACCCTACTGTCCCTGCTTTTGGTATAAGTTTTGTGATTTTGTTGGCACAGAGAACTCCCAATGAGGAATCTTTTTCTAATAATTAAGATTAGGTCTTACTATAAATTTATAATTTTATAAATTTGCCTGAGGCAGGGGGGACTTGATCAAAGTCTCATAGCACACGTCAGAAGTAATTCTTGAGACCATGTCTTCTTGTCTCCAATGCTGGCTCTCTTTCCACTGTGCCATGCTGCCCATCATCCTTTCTTATGGAACAGTGCTATGTGATTATAGCCATATGCTACTCCTTTTGTTTCATATGATTTGGAGGGGGCTATTCTGAATTTTGGTATATGCGAGTCTTTACTTTTTCTGATTATAGGAATATATTGTCAATAATGGGACCTCTGGATGTGAAGGTAGAAAAAGTGAGTTTTCTAGAATAATTCAATATCCTGTTCCAGATGTCAGACCAATCTGTAGTTCCATTTGCCCTAATCCAAGTTTTGATTATTATATCTATTATTATCTTTGCTATTTTGAAGGATACCTCAGAGTTATTTTAATGTGAATTTCTTATAGTGTTGGATATTTGGGATTTATTTACTAAAGTTGTTGATAATTTCAAATTATTCTTTTGGAAATGATTTCCTCTTATTATTTGAGCATGAATAATACATATTTGAATGCCTTCGAACTATTCTGTTAAGTGGAGCATAGAAAGTAAAAATACGTATGTATTTGATAATAGAATTAAAGATGGAGTTATGTGAAAACATGACTCCAATGTCAAGTCACAAGACTGATCCAAAGGAATTCTCTGACATTAGAGTAGGCAGAATAGTGCAGTGTCTAGAACACCCAGTTTGAATTCTGAAGACCTGGGTTCCAATTTCAGCTCTTCTAATTATGCACCTTAACCTCTCCGCATCTCAGTAAACACATCAGTAAAAGAAGGGGTTGGGATTAAGTGAACAGTAAGTACCCTTCTATGATCTTATTAATTCAACTGAGTTACTCAGAAGTGAAGCACTGAATCATATTTAAGTCAGAGATCTGTAGCTATGTGATTTTCATACTCAGTGTGATAGAATGGAAAAAGTACTGAGTTTAGAGTTAGAAGTTCTGAACATGAGTATATGACCTTCTACTTATTAGCTTTGTGACCTGACAAGAGTAACCTCACCTTTCTGAGCCTCAGTTCCCCAACTGTAAAATGAGAATGGCAATATTTAAATTGTCTTCCTCCCATGGTTGTCATGTGGATCAAAGTTGTGTGTGTGTGTGTTTGCACACCCACATGCATGTACTTTGCAGTTATGAAACCCTCCAGAAAGGTAAACTCTCTAAAAGGCATTTGAATAGCTGGCATTTATATAGTACTTTAAGATTTGCAAATCCTTTTATATATGTTATCTCAGTTCCTTGCAGCACCCCTGTGATATAGGTGCTCTTATTATCAGTTGAGGAAACTGAACTGAGAGAGGTTTAATGAATCACCCAGGGTCACTTAGCTAGTAAGTGTCTGAAGCAGAATTTAAACTCAGGTCCTTCCTGACTAGAAGTCCTGAGCTCTATCTTAGGTGCCAATGATCCATTGTCATCAGTGGGACTTTCACTTGGAGCCCTTTCTCCAGTAGTGGATTTTGGTGTTGATCAAGTCTTCCACACTTTCTTTCCCAGACCGCCTTGTAAAATCAAAAGTACACATTTGCCAGACAGCTGGCCAGGATTAAGGGTGCAGTCTGTGGCCATGGAGCAGAGCAAAGCTAACTGGCCCCACATGGGGATTGAACTCATGACCCTTGTCTCGTTTGCACAGCACTGGAACCAACTGAGCTAATGTGTTGAAAGTGTACTCTTAAGTGCAGTCAACATCAATGGTGGCAGGAATAACAGCTGCAGGCATCTCCCTTTGAAACAAATCGGTCAGAAATATGGAGGTCTCCTTTGAGCTAAATTGTCATTCTGATTTCTCTACCCTGAATATAAGTGCCAAAGGAACTGTGAGTTTTGCCCTGATTTTTTCAGCCACCTTCATGAGGACCAAGTGGAACACTACCGTGAGTTTCAACCTGCTGGGGATGTGTGGACAATGAGCTAAGTCAATATGGACAGATGTGTCTGTGTAATGAAAGCTAGGGCCCTGTGATGCCTTCATAGTGATTCCTGACAGCAAGGGAGGAATTCAGGGAGATAAAATTACATTGCTTTTGAGTAAAGAACTGAAAATACTTCTATGGCCATCTTCAGTGCCAAGTTTGTGCAGTAATATTTTATAATAAGTGGAAAATAATTGGTATGTATTTCCTTTGGTATTTCATGTTCTAATATTAATCAGATGAATTCTACAGTGTGCATTTGGTTGTAATCTGACTCCATAGGCACTTTACTATAATTTGGCATTAGCTTAAATGTTCACATGCAATATGTGACTGATATTTTTTAATCAGAACCACATATATTGGAGTCCCCTAAACCCCTCAAGTCCTCATTAAAAAAGAAAAGTCTTCTATCTAACAACTCCTGAGGTTTTTGGAGTTACTTGCCTAGCCCTCACCCCTTCCTGTATTTTATTTTACTGGCTGGTCAACAGGAACAGTTTGCTAAGTTTGGAGAGTCAGGGTCATATTCGCCTAATGTAAAACTTGGCATGGATTTCTGAGCTTAGTCTTCTATATGGGAATTATGGGGAGATTCAGAATGGAATCTTATACTTTGTTAAGGTAATAAGACTCTCACAATCTAACCCTTATTAACTTGTCAAGTGGTGACAGTCTTTAATAGCATTCATTCTTTTTTTCTTCATTTAAAAATTGTCTTCATTTAACAATTATATAACTCCAAACAAGATTTTCACTGTACCTGGTTCTGATGAGACAAATATTTTGCTGGGATATAGTGAAAATATCTCTTTTCTATGGAATTCTTCTTATGTCTCTTTTACATTTTTCTTGATTTATTTCATATATATATATATGTCATCTCTGGAAGAAAATATATTGATATCAATATCTCTCTCCAAATACCATCTGCAGAGCACTGAGGTTGATTATATATCCCTTGGCAAATGAAAGAGTGGGAATGGAAGAAGATACTTGAGATTCAGAAGCTATTTGTGGTAGCTAGCAAAGAATACTATTCAGTCTCCAGTGAGCAAGTATTTTTCTTCCTATATCCTCTGCCTTCCAGTGTTCTAGTTTATAACTACTTATGACTTCACTTCTAAGGGAACTCTCCACCAACTAACTTAACCAAAAGGAAAGTATTGTAGTGGCTTCCCATCGCATCAGTGTGGTGGGTGATGGTGGTGAGGTGGTGGTGGGTGGCTGAAAAGCTCTCACATTAGGAACCCACCAAAGGAGAAATAATTAAGAATTGCTTTAATTGGCAAATGGTCTCATCTTGATGCCAGTAGGCCTATCAATATATTGGCTTCATGGGTGCTACAGAAAACACAGAAGAAAGATGGCATTTTCAGGGTTGATGGTCATGACCTATTGGAAAGAAACAAGGAGTGACTACAACAGATTCTAATGTCTATCTTGCTGCTGGTTTGAGGGTTAGAGAATCTACTCAAATGATTTGTTGGTCTCCCTAGGCATAATTCTTAATGGCTGTAGATATATCCCATGGAACATTTCTGTTACTGATAATATATTAGTCATTTTTCATTCAGAAGGCCCCAGAAAGCATTTTCCCCTTGTTTATTTATTCCCCCACCCTATAGTGAAAAAGAATGTTTAAAAAAATACAGCACAGGTGCAAGCTGCAGCTGTTGTGGGTAAACATTGCTTTATTCAACTAATTCATATTCCCATCAGGGGAAATGTAGAGTAGTTGAGTTCTCATAAAAAGAAAAAAAAAAGTCTTCATTGAAGAAAAAATAAATTTCCCATCTATGTAGTATATCTAATTGAGAAGTCCATTATAAGCCAAATTCTATAACATTTAAATCATCAGGAAAAATGCAATTCCTCTCTTTAAAAAAATACAGTGTTGTTCTCATAAAACCTCAATTTACCAGAATCCGATTAACTAGAAGGTCTAATAACTATAGTTATTCTATATTCTGGGGAAAAATTCAACAAAGCAATTCAATTCAATTAACATTATTAAGCTCTTACTATGTGTAAGCACTATGCTAGGCTCCAGGAGCATAAAAACAAAAAAAAATTCTATTAGGAGGAGGTAATGGCATAACATATACATGGAGAAGTAAATATGAAGTGTTTTTTTGGGGGGATGGGGCTCTAGCTATCTGGGGGAACAGTGAAGACTTTACAAAATAAATGTCACTTGAGCCGAGTTTTTCAGCAAATGACAAAACCCAAGTCATACTATTAAGCAACTTCAAAGGATGTCCCCAGGTTATTTTGGTTTTAGCTTAACTTCCTCCCTCTTTTTCAATTACATTTTTAGTCTGGGCTAATGACCACTGATGTTTCAAATGAGGAACCCTCAGGTTGGTAAAATCTTTATACATCAAACAAAGATTCAATTAAAATTATTAGATTGTCCTTCCAGAAGCAAGGGCATGCAGTAATAGATTTTTGAATTATTTTCAACAGCAAATATTGAAAGAAATAGGTTTTCTAGTTAAATTTCAGTTAAAGAGGAAATTAAATTAACCAAAGGACTCAATTTCTTATGCATTATGGTTAATCAAGATTTTACTCTAATTAATTTCTGATGCTAAATGTTTGTAATTTGATCTTTACTTATATACTTAGTTTTATTTCTCATAACATTAATTGTGTAAATATGATTTTATTTTATTATTGGTTTTTATTTTTATTGAAGGAATAGGTTATCCCAGGAGGTGAAAAAATGTCTCTCCTTTGTAGTAAAAACTACACCTAAGAACACAACAATTCAATTGTCTTTAGGAAGCAGGTTCTCTTTGTTAATATTCCAAGTGTGCTCAGTTTCTCATGAAACCCTAGCTAGGTAATGATTTGAAATATATGCATTTTCACTTAAGAAATATATTCATTTAAGGATGCAGATAGTCATATACAATATATGCCATTGCCCCCAACCAATGTCACTTTACAATAACATTGATATATCAGATCTAATTCAATAAATATTTATTAAGCAACTACTCTCTACAGACTGTTGGGCAGGACCTGGAAGAACTTTAGATATCTCATCTCACAGTGTGTGTGTGTGTGTGTGTGTGTGTGTGTGTGTGTGTGTGTGTAAAATGTGTATATATACATACACATACACTATTCACATGCACATATCATGTGTTTGCATAACACATGTTCTATATATCACACCACTATTACACATGAATATATCTACTTTATGTTTGTGTTCATTTCTAATGGTACTATCAGAAAATGCTCAATCTCTGGTCAGAAGTTAAGCATGTTAAAGTAGGCTAGCTCTTGGAATTGAGAGGACCTGGGTGAACAAGGGATTGAATATTTTGGGAACAGCCAAAAGATGGAAGAGGAAGAAGTGTACTAAACTGAGTAACCCCTCATATGCATTTGTTGGCTTAGAAGCCATTTAGGTCTTTGTAAAAAACGAGCAATTGTTAGTCAAAGGTATCTAGCAGAGGATGTATGATTGCAAGACATACGTACATGCATATGTACATACATACGTACACATGAACAAACACACATTAAACCTCCCTCTCAGTCCCCATTGTCTGAGGTAGACAGGCATGGCCAAGAGGAAATTTGCCAAAGCAATTTGCCAGAACAGATCGGGTCAGAGGACTGAGCACTGGTGACCTTATTTCCAGAAAATATAGAGGGCAGAAAGAAGTTTGGAGTCATTTGTATAGAGTTTAAAAATGTGTCTTTATTCCATGGTCAAATATACTTGAAAAGTGCTGCTGCTGGTATCTTTGGTCTGCTCCTCATCCCTCACCTGAGTGCTACTTGTCTCCCTAAATATCTTATGGCTTGCCCTGCCCCAGGCAATATTCTTGCTTTCTCATTTTTGTCATCTCCAAACTGCTAACCCAGCTAATTTCTGCCTCCTCATGGTCAACAACCCCAAGTGAGACTCCATTAAATTTGGGGCATAGTTCCAAATTATTCTCCAGCATGGTTGGACTAATTAACATATGCTATTATTTTTCATTAGGTTTTTCTATTTTTTGAAGGTGTCACTGACGAAGTTTTTGAGCATTGTGCCCCTAACCCTAAGTTCTGTATTTTTCATTTATTTATTTAATGATTTTGCATAGGATGGTGTTTTGGGGGGATACATATGTCAGATTATAGTACAAATGCATGTAAAAGAAAGTTTAAGGAAAGAAAGCACTGGTCCTCAAAGATATGAGGATAAGGAAAGGCTTGTGGTGGGATTTGACCTGAGTCTTCAAAAATACAAGAGATGAGGCAGATTTGAGGATGGAGCACATTGAAAGGATGGGCAATTCCAATGTGAAAGCCTGGGGCTGGGAGAGGAAGTGCCATGTGTGAGGAAAAGCAAGGTCAATTTGCTTAGACTTTAGAGTGTGGGGAGTAGAGGGGGTAATACACAACATGCTAAAAAGATAGAATGGGGCTAGTTTGTGAGAATTTTAAAAGCCCAAAAGAGATGTGAACCTCCTTCATTATGTCAAAAAAAGATATCAATATGATTGGCTGAGAAGATCAGTCATGCCCATCAGGACAATGTGAAAAAATAGCAGTCACTTTGCAGGCGAGCTCAGGCAATGGTGAATCAGTCTATTGGAAGATTTCTGGTTCAGAGTATTCCTTTTCAAGAGTTAAGCCAAGAATCTGAGAAAGAATTGCTTTAGGTGACCATAGGACAGGAGGAGAATTCCTTCTCTGTTGAACATGACATCAGGCACTGTCCTAATAGTGGACAATATATCCAGAGGCAATCAGAGAAACTGGACAAGTAGGAGACAACACAGCCAGCCAGGAATGATGATAGCACCTAAGGCAAATCAACTTCAGGAAGCATGACCTTTTGTGGGGGAAAGAAGTTCTGTTTATGGATTCTACAAAAGCACTGATCTTTAGAGGCCAACAGATTCCAATGCCCAGGGGAATTCAAGAGGACTCTATCAAGGAGAGATAAAATACCAGCAATTAGGAGTTACTCCTTTGCCATATGTGTTCTTCCCAAGCTTTCATTACAACCTTATATAGTTTGTGTCTACTCTCCCCAAAGATTCTGTGTATTTATGAGATGATGTCTTGCACACTTTTGAGAAGAATATTTTTGTAACTATTGTGCTTGCTATATGACATCTTAGCAAATATCTTTGCTAAATGCTAGTTAGGTTTGACTGATTATCAATGGCACACCAGTGGAAGCTCAGGAGAGCAGGACTAGAAGCCTGGCCCCTTAGGGCTATATCCAGAACTCTGAGAGTAGTAGTGGCCAGCTACCCTCTGGGAACTCAGCCTACCAGAGTGAATGGGAGTTGGGGGAATTGCTGTAGAGGGCGTGTTTCATCTTATATGTACCTATTTATTTACAGTGCTTAGCACAGGGCCAGACACATAATAAGTACTTAATAAATTTTGATTGATTGATTGATTGCTACATTCTTCTTTTCCCCTTTTGTGGACAGTGACCATTGGGAAAAAATGTTTTTGTTGTTGTTTGGTCATTTTTCAGTCATGTCTGACTCTTTGTGACCCCATTTGGGGTTTTCTTGGCAAAGTGGTTTGCCATTTCCTTCTCCAGCTCATTTTACAGATGAGGAAATTGAGGCAAACAGGGTGAATTGACTTGCCTAGGGTTACATGGCTAGTGAGTGCCTGAGCACAGATTTGAACTCAGGAAGATGAGTCTTCCTGACTCCAGGTCTGGTACTCGATCCACTGTGCCACATGGTGCTTATTCCTTAGTAAGTACTTAATAAATGCTTATTGACTGACTATTTTTGCCAGTTGCCTCTGTCTCAAGATTCACTTTTTTTTTTTTTTACCACAAGTCTTCCCAACCCTGAGGGTGTAGAGTTGGCTTTTCTGTGATAAATATATGTCGATCTAATGTCTAACCAATTCTGAACTAGGAGGCTGTTAATATTTAGTACCATACTAACAGGATATCTATAGACTAAACCAGCAGTGATCTAGGAATATATATTTTGCCACTGCTCTGAGCAGCTCCAGGCAACGGCAATATTGTCAAATACTCATTCCTAAATACAAGCTGGGTCATTCTGGCTTGTTATGGAATGAATAAATACTAATCTGCATCAAGTGAATATATGTGAAACGAGTTGACATAGACTTGAGTTTGTGTTGTGTCTATGTTATTTTTGGTTTTAAATAACCTGAGGCAGAATCCAGTCAAATCATTCTAGATGCCTGATGCTGGTATAGAAATGAAGCAGGCCTCTTGAAAGTTAGGCAAGTAACTTTGGCAAACCTCATCAAACTGGAAAGATTTGAATACAGGCCCTATGTGAGACAATATGTTTGTTGTTTGAGGATGACCCTCCCAAGGGTGCAGGGGTTCCTAGTCAAAGTGTTGGTGACTAAGTCATGGCCTTTTTTGAGAGTTCCAATAGCTTAGGAAGAATGCAGGTAGGTCCAGATTCGTATGAATAATAAATTCCTGAAAGAGGTTGAATGCATTAAAATTTTCATTGCTGGAAGTTACGATGACATCCACTATCGTAATTGGTTCTAGTCTAAGGAAAATATGTGATATGTATTCAAAACAATGTTCCTACTCAGGGGATTCATTATTTGCACTATTGACTAAAGTGTGAAGGGATTGTGTCTGTATCACTAAAGGGCAGAGCCATGACAAGGGAAGGACCACTGGGACTTTGTCCAGAGGAAACTGAAATTTAGAGTCATATACATTTTAAATAATGACTTTAAGTGATTGTATAATTTTTATAGTTGTTTAATGTATATTTTGATAACTTTCATTTCTTCCACAACATAGAAACAATTGACCTTAGAATAAATTTAGGAAAACAATTAAAATAGGAAACTACCACATGACAAGCTTCTTTTTCATCAGAAGTCACTCTCTAAGTTAGACCCTCCCTGGCCTGACCTATCCTACTCCATCCTGGTGGTACCTTACCCAGCATTGAGTCTCCACTCCACTGAGCTCCACTGAATGTCAACTTCTCCCTGCCATGGAACTAGTGCCCCAGTGTCTCTCTCCCACACATGGCCTTGCACCCTAAGGCCTTCCTTTTCATTCAACTTGATTAGGATCTTAGGATCACAGAGCTAGAGCTGAAAGGGAACTAACTCCTTCATTTTACAGATGAGGAAACTGAGGCCTAGAGAAGTTAAATGAGTTGCTCAAAGTCATATAAGTATAAAAGTATGCTGGTGAATGTTTAATAAGCAACCCTCGGTGGAGGGGGGGGGGAGAGAAACATATGCAGGAGACACTTTAAATTTAATTTGTATTGGTAACATTTTCTCCATCACTTTCTTATGTCTAAGTAACCAACAAAAGAATAAATCAAACCCTTATTTGTAATGTTTACTTATTTCTGAGGTACACTGGAAAATTAATAATTGTTAACAATTTAACAATGAACCAGTACAAAAACCAAGGTCCTTGTTAGTAAGGCTACCAGGGCACAAGACATACTGTGATTTTCTTTCAAAGCACAATTTTCCCTAGAAAGTTTTTTTTTTAAAAGATGAATATTCTCAAAAGTATAGACCTGCTCTTTTCAATGTATCTCTCAATACTTGTGTGCAAATAGCTGAATGCCATTAGATGTGAGCACATATTGCCACCTCCTTTTCTTACACACAATGCAAATGGCCTAAAGGACTATACTAAGGAGGAAAAATCTTGAGAACCAGAAGTAAACTGTAGCGTTTAATATTTAAAACTACTTGCTATTACAAATAACGCTGCTTCGAATATCTTTATACAAATGGATATTTACTTGTCAATAACCACCTTGAGATGAAGTGATTCCCAATGTGATAATGAATTATGATCAATGAGCCAATATGTTTGTTGTTGTTCAGTCATTTTAGTTGTGTCTGACTCTTTATAACCCCATTTGGGGTTTTCTTGGCAAAGAAACTGGAGTGGTTTGCCATTTCCTTCTTCAGCTCATTTCACAGATGAGGAAACTGAGGCAAATAAGGTTAAGTGACTTGCCCAGGGTCACCTGCTAGTAAGTGTCGGAGTCCATATTTGAACTCAAGAAGATGAATCTTCCTGACTTCAGGCCTGGTGCTCTATCCACTGTGCCACCTAGCTGCCCTAGTCGACACGTATAAGCAACTTAATAAATTTTCTTACATCATTCCAAATTGTGTGGTTTTTTTTAAGATCTAATGATCTTTTCTCAATCTTCATTCTTGTTGGCCTCTCCACAGCCTGTTGATCACTCTTTCCTGCTTGAAACGGTCTTCTCTCTAGGTTTTTAGGACACCACTCTCTCCTGGTTTTCCTACTTAGCTGACCTCTCCTTATCAATCTCTTTTGCTGGATCCTCACTCAATTCACACCCTCTAACTGTAGGTGGCCTTCAGCGTTCTGTCCTGGGCCTTCTTCTCTTCTCCCTCTCCACTACTTTACTTGTTGATTTCATCAGCTTTCATGGATTTAATTACCATCTCTATACTGACAATTCTCACATCTCTCTATCCTACCCCAACATTTCTGCTGACTTCCAATCTTACATTCCTAACTGCCTTCCAAGCATCTTGAACTGGATGTCTAGTAGACAGTTTAAACCAACTAATCCAAGACAGAACTTGTTACTTCCCCCTCTAAACCCTCTCCTCCTCCTACCTTCACTAACATTGTAGAGAGCATCACCATCTTCTCAATTCCTCAGGCTCAAAACCTAAGAGCCATCCTCAACTCCTCACTAGCTCTCTCACCCACCATATCTAAGCTGTTGCCAAGGCCTATTGACTTCACCTTTGCAACCTCTCTAATATTTCCCCTTCTCTCCTTTGAAACTGCCACTACTTTAGTGCAAGGCCTCATCACTTCGCGCATAGACTATTGCAAGAGCCTATTGAAAGGCCTGCTTGCCTCAAGTCTCTCCTTACTCAAATCTATCCTCTGTCAGGCCACAAAAGTGATTTTCCTAAAGTGCGAGTCTGACCATGTCTCCCTCCTACTTGATAAAGTCCATTGCCTCCCTATCACCTTCAGGATCAGAGACAAAATTCTCTGCTTAGTGTTTAAAGCTCTTCTTTTTCTCAGCTTTCCACTCTTCTTATACCTTACTCCTCAAAATGTACTGTTTGATCCAGTGACACTGGTCTCCTTGCTGTTCCATGAACAAGATGCTCCTTCTCTCTCTAATGTTCTCCCTTCTCATCTCTGTCTACTAGATTCTCTGGCTTTTTTATGTTTCAATTAAAATCCTATCTTTTACAAGAAACCTTTTTTTAACCCCTTTCAATTCTAGTGCCTTCCCTCTGTTAATTATTTATCCTGTACATAGCTTGTTTGTATATATTTATTTGATTGTCTTTTCCCTCCAAAGGAAAAAAAAATTGTGAGCTCCTTGAGGTCAGGGATTATCTTTTGCCTCTTTTTATATCCCCAGCACTTAGCACAGTGCCTGGGACATAGTAGATATTTAATAAATGTTGATTGATTAATATTGCTCTGGTCTAAAAACTAGTCTGAAATCAGGTTAGTCTCATGAAGGTGTTTACTGATTTTCTAGTGCCACCTCAGGTTTCAATTCAAACAATTTTGCTTATTCTGGTGTCTGAGCCTGGTCAAGAACTGGTACTTGGCAAGCACGGCTTTTATTGAGATGCTGGAGTTTAAAGGGTATCACTTCCTCCCCTAGCAAATGGTCATTAAAAATTTAGTAACTGTAAGCCAATTAATAAACATTTATTAAGCACCTGCCACATTCCAAGCACAGTGCTAAGCCATGGGGATGCAAATAAAGGCAAAAGACAGTCTCTGCCATCCAGGAGCTTATAATTTAATGAGAGGGATGACAACATATAAAATGAAGCTAGAAGGGGCAGCTAAATGGTACAGTGGATACAGCACTGGCTCTGGAATCAGGAGACTTGAGTTCAAATCTGGCCTCAGACAGCTGAGTGTTATGTGTGACTCTGGGCAAATTATTTAACCCCAATTGTCTCACCAAAAACAAAAACAAGCAAAAAACAAACAAAAAACCCCTAAAACTGAAAAGAGTGGGGATTGGGGAGGGAATGGTACTTTGTGAAGTCCTGTAGTCTGGGAAATAATAAGATGGCTGTCCTGGGTTCCCTTCTTAAATGGAGTCTTTGGGAGGAGCTATTCAATGTTCCACCCTCTCCAATGAGAGAGAGAGAGAGAGAGAGAGAGAGAGAGAGAGAGAGAGAGAGAGAGAGAGAGAGAGACAGAGACAGAGACAGAGAGAGAGAGAGAGGGAGAGAGAGAGAGAGACAGAGACAGAGACAGAGAGAGAGAGAGGAAGAGAAGCAGAGGGAGAGACCGAAACACACAGAGAGAAGCCCCAAGGGCAGGGAGTACTGAAAAGGTGTGAGTTTCAGAGTTGATGTCATCTTGCACGATGATTAATTCCTGGAGATTAGGAACCAAATGTAAAATGAAAGGGTATTATCTTTCTTTTTCTCAAATCACTTATTAAAGCTTACTTTTGCTCAGCTCTAATTTTGCTTTGAACACCCTCAAGAATATTTTCTCTATTTTTCTGATCCAGGAACACTTGAAAACAAAACAACTTTCCCTTTATATACACAAATATCATAACAAAGTATGTGGAAGCAAAGTCTTAGGAAACCTAAGTTGTCATGGCAATTTATATCTACATTGCAGATAATGCATCTAAAAATTCGACTTCCAAGTTTATAGCCTCCTTCTCCTTATCAGCTCTGCTTTTCCCAACTGATCTGGCCTAAGGAATGGAGTTCCATTCCTTAGTAAGTAAGGCATAAAAACTATTATTATTATAAAATCCCTAAGCAAAACCATTGTTTCCAGCCTCCTAACTCCCAATATACAAAGCCAATATGAGAGAATATTTACAGAGTAGCTTCAACAGTTTAATTATCATCCATCTGTCCCCAGACAATTTAGCAAAATGGCAGCTTGGATTGAGAGAATGGTAAGGGCAATCTGGAATACAAGAAGGCAGAGCTGATTGTACTGAGGTTCTTGGTATGCTGGGGGACCTATCCTCCCTAGTGCCACTAGTACAGTGCTATCCCTGTACCAATAATCTGACATCTGAAGCAACTTCCTCTCTTTGCTAGACCTACCAGGTCAACCCTCCTGACAGCTGGCCTCTCTCTTGGAATCAGTGGCCCATAACCTATCTTCTTTCTGCATCCCTAGGTCAAGAGAGATTGCCTTTCCTCCTCAACTCTTGGGAGAAGAGAGCATGGTTACAAGGATCTGAGGAGTGGAGGTATGTACTGTGGGCCAATCTCTTTGGGTTTCACTTCTCCCAGCATTACTGCATTCATTCACAAGTGCCACAAGGAAAGCAGTCCATGATGCAATGAAGGTGAAGGCTGGCAAAGCTCAGAGATGGAATTTCTGGGCTATCTACTTCTCCCACCAAAACCCTTTCCCACCCTTCCCACATGTTTTCCCACCATGGCCCTCTTGGTCTTCTCCCAAATTCTCTTTTCCCTTATCAAAGCCACCAACATTCTGAGCTCTGACTTTAATTAGGGATATTTCATTAATGGAAAGATGCCTTTGTTGGAGATATATGTTGGGAGGAGGCTGAAAAAGCCCGTGTGCCCCTCTCGTAATCTCTGGCTTGCCATGGTGCCTGAAATTCCCAATGAATCTCCTTTAGTTTGCTTTAAAAAATTCTCTTTCCAAAAGCCCCAGTCAAAATGCTTATATTAATTATGTACAGGTGCTGACACATTAACCCTCGAAGGACCCAGTGAATCCATTTTCAAAGATGTGTTCATCATAGAACTTTAGACACAGTTTAGTGAGTTACAGAAGTTTTAGGGAGAATAGTTAAATATTAATGGGGCTAGTGGAGAAGGGAGAAAGAAAAAAATATATACATACACACACATAAAGTACGTAACATTTTGAAAGTGGATTGTACGCCTTGGGGGTAGAGGGAAGACTGAGAAACTTGAAGGGTAGTACCAACAGGGAGAAGGAGACAAACAGAAGAAAAGACACATGCCCTTCTTTAGGGTTAACGTAACAGAAAAAGAAGTGGGTTTGTTATTAGGGGACTTGAGTTCAAATCCTGTAGTTCTGTGTCTTGGTCAAATCACTTTACTTCTCTGAGCCTTAGTTTCCTAACCAGTAAAATGGCAGCAATAGGTCTCACAATTAGCAGTAGGCAATGTTGTTATTATCAATATGCTTTGTAAACCCCAAAGCACTATAGAAATATAAATTACATTATTGCCATCACTGGACATCTTCTTCCTCAATTATAAAGTTAAAGGGTTGGACTAGATCATCTATATGGTGTCTAAATAAGATCTAAATAAGATCCAATTCACCATTTTGCTTTAGGAGGCCCAAAGCCTACTGACTTAGGTCATAGGAATCAGGCTCTTAGGGGTATGTGTGTGTGTGTGTGTGTATGTGTGTGTGTGTGTGTGTGTGTGTGTGAGAGAGAGAGACATTGTCACACAAGAGGAACTGGAACCCTCAGTGATGTTTCCTGTGGCTAATGTCACCACAAAATTTGCATTGGCAAATCCAGTACCCCATGGAGCCCCCTCTCTTATTTTGGCCTTACCACGGGTTGAGACCACATGTTGAGTCAAAGACATACCAGGCTTTGACAAGCATAAGATTATATGTGGAGATTCTAATGCACGTTGGGATAATAAGGGGTTGAAAATAAGGGGGAAGACTGCAAGCCACGTAAATAAAGGAAACTGACTCTTATCATTAAATGTATGGAGAGGATTTGCCTGAAACAAAAGGGAGTTAGCAATTTGGTATAATTGTCTTCTATGCTTTTCTCAGGCAAGCAATCATCACACAGGAAGCAAGGCAGGAATACTTGGGATTAGCTGTTGAAATTTAATTAGAAAGTTGTATGTGGAGTGGCTCTGGCACAAAGGGGGGTGGGAGGATGTCAGGGAAGAGGAGAAAAAACAATAACAAGTAAGTAATATTTGTACAGAAGGCCAAGAGGGAACAGTGATCTTGTCTTCTCAGTTCCACCACTCTTCAATCCCTCTTAGACTAAAAGAAGAGAGAATCCACATTACTTTTCTACAAGGATTTCAAGAGATCAACAATCCCTTTATTGTTGTTTCAATGGCAGATGAACGAGGAATATATATACAATAAGGGGCTATGTAACCTAGGGCATATAGATGCAGGTAACTTGCCCAAGATCCCACAACCAGTACTGGAATCCAGGCTTTCCAGGCTGTAAGGCTGTTCCTCTAGCCAGGCTCTGCTATTGCTCAGTAATCTCTGAGCTATCAGAAATATGGAGTAAATGTAGCTAAGGCTGGAATGGAGAACACCACTTCCCTGGAAGTAGTATACAGACTTAGCCCACAGACTTGGGGATAAGTGTGTGGATTCCAGTCTAAACCCCGTGAAGCAAGGAAAGGGGGAATTTCCCTTAGGTCCAGGTATTGAACCACATGAGGAAAATTTGGGCAGTCCTCTCTATTTCACACTACATAAAGGACCTCAGTTCTCTACTTAACAGTATGACAAGGCAAGGAGGGAATAATAATAATAATCACTAGCATTTATATAGCTACAGTTTGCAAAGCATTATACATATGCTCTTTTATTTTATCTTCAAAATCTTGAAAGATCAGTGTTATTCTTAGCCCCATTTTACAGATGAGTAAATGGAGGCAAGAGAGATCACCCAGTGTCACACAGCTAGAGTCAGACATGAACTCAGGTCTTCCTGACCCTAGATCCAGCACTGTATCCACTATACCACCTAGCTGCTTAGAGAAACCAAGGACATAGAAGAGCAAATACCATAATACTTAGGGAGGCAGAGGTTTGGACAGGGAATCCAAAAACCTGAATTGGTGTCCTAGCTCTGACATTTTACTAGCTTTGTGACCTTGGGCAAGAAACTCATCTTCCTTTAGACTTCACAGATCTCATCAGCAAGATAAGATGTTGAACTAGATGGACCAGAAGGACACTTGCAGCCATAACATTTGATGGCATTTAATAACATATGTATACCTCCTTTTATATTTTGAAGAATAGTGAAGGTAAAGTGAAATCAGAAAACAAATGGTACAGTGTACTAGGCAACTAGCCCCTTATGGGCAAGTGGACTGTTAAATTCTGTCTCTCTTGACTGCCTCAAGTAGGTGTTAAATTAGTGCTAGAAATTGAATTGATTTAAATAAAACTGTTTCCGGGAAGTCAGTTACAGACCCCTCTCAGTTTGGTTGGTGAAGGTTGCAAGGAGGAGCTTAGGGAGTATCTTAGACCTTCTCTACTTTCAGCTCCTGCTGGCCAGGTGCCCTATCCCTGCAACAGAAGGAGCTTTTCCTCCTTATCTCCTCCAAAATCCAGGATCTGGGAATGATCAATTGATTGGAAGTATGCTGGAATAATAGATCTGAAAGCTAGAAAATAACTTTGGGGTTCAGTTTGGCTGCCAATAGGGAAGCTGATGTTTCCACATGTGTTGATAAATCCATCAGTACACTTCCCCATTCCCTAATGCTCTGGGTGATTTACAAGGTACCTGGTTTTCTACAGCATTGTCAATTACACAGTCGACAAGCCTAGCAAAATCATAAGCCTGTTAATGCAAGACAGTCCTGAACTGCTGTTACAGGAATCAAAAGCAGACATGGCATCTCTTCAATTAAGATGCAGGAATGGTTGTGATCTCTCTAAAGAAAGAAAATGGTTGTGGGTTTTTTTTCCCCCCAAATAACTTCTCCTTGTCATTGTTGGACAAATGAAATGCATAAGTGAACTTTGTTCAAAACAGCAATTTGTGTTAAGTCTATGCATTTTTTTTAAAGAGAAACCAGATTGTAATACTGAAGGTACAAGGATATAGTAGAAGGTAGATGACTTCTTATTCTTACCAAGTACCCACTCTTGTAATTAACTGAAAGTCAGTGGGACATCAAGTGATCTATAGCTTGATAAGTTGTATAATTTTGAACATCTTTTGGAGAAGCCTGATCTCGGTAATGACTGCTTGTATTTGAGACCTCATGAGAGATCTAGTGAAGGGAAAGTTACCTTTATGAAGTCTGTGAGCATGGTCTGGTTTGAGGTAGTAAAATGAGAATGGCAGACTTGGGTTCACCTATGGCAAAAGCACATCAGATTCACGAGCAGAGAGAGCCTAATAATAATCACAATTCACATTTCTATGGTGGATATGGAATGTTCTCTACTACAATGTTGGGTCAGGTTGTGAGGTGGGTAGTACATTGGAAAGATATTGAATCTAGAGATAGGAAACTTAGGTTCAGATACAGCCTCTTTTTATTTCACCTGCAAGAACTTGGATAAGTCACATAACCTCTTTGAAATTCTATTTCCTCACCTGTGTTTTGCAAAAGATGTTGGATTAGATAGTCTTTAAGGTTCCTTCCAGTTCTAAACTGATAACACTATGATCAATAGAGCTTTGGCAATTGGCTGAGGCTTTCCACCTATTCTTTCTCCCTTTGTTTCTATGAGGGGAAGAAGAGAGGAAAATGAAGGAACACGAATTGATAGGCTTTCCACTAATGCCTTTGAGCAAGGAAAAGAGAAAGGGCTTCTGGAAAAAAAGTAGGTATTGTTGGAAGGAAGAACCAGAAGGACCAGAGGCAGGGGAGTTCCTTGGAGATGGTGGTGGAGACAATATCTTTTGAATGAAATGTGTGATTTCTTTGGAAGGGGCAAACTATCAGGTACCGATGGGGCCTCTAAGGAAGATGAGGTGGAACGCTAGGGATACAAATGATCATACATCAGAGGATCATTGATTTTAGAATTTGAAGGGACTTCAGAGACCACTTGGTATAAACCCCTCATCTTACAGATGAGGAAACTACAGCTGAACTAGGTTTAAGTGATTTGCCCAGGGTTTTACAGCTAGTTAAGTATCTGAGGCAGGATTTGAACTCAAGTCTTCTTGACTCTAAGCTCCACATTCTAACCATTGTACCACCTAGAAACTGAGGTTGCTATAATCTGTGGGAACCATATCAGAGAGAAGGAAGCATGGAGAATCTGTATCCATTCTAGTGGTACACTCAGGTCATTGAGACATATGTTATTGGAATCTGAGATTTAATCCTTCAGGGGGAGGGGAATAAGAAATAGCACTCACCAAGACATGGGCTATAAATCTGTCAGTTTTTAAGAGTAGGGATTGGGGTGTGTGTGTGTGTGTGCGTGTGCATGCCTGTCCTTAGTTCTGGCACCAGGCTTTCCACATAGCAGATCCTTAATAAAAGACTTTGACTGACGGTTCTTTCTTCCTTCCTTCCTTCCTTCCTTCCTTCCTTCCTTCCTTCCTTCCTTCCTTCCTTCCTTCCTTCCTTCCTTCCTTCCTTCCTTCCTTCCTTCCTTCCTTCCTTCCTTCCTTCCTTCCTTCCTTCCTTTCTTTCTTTCTTTCTTTCTTTCTTTCTTTCTTTCTTTCTTTCTTTCTTCTTTCTTTCTTTCTTTCTTTCTTTCTTTCTTTCTTTCTTTCTTTCTTTCTCTCCTAACAAAATAGCTTGTGTTTAAAAGCTTGTTTTTAGCCCATTGCTTATGTACTTGCAGGGGGAAAATTGACCCTTCATAATGAGCCAGATTCCAGTGTTCTCAGGTGGAAGACATTTTGAGTCTTGAATTATTGAAAATCCACTAAGAATGAACTTAAGTCATGTAAGCCTAGTGCTTAAGTCTGGACAACAGATGATATCACCATTTTACAAGTAAGCCCAAAGTTGATTAAGTGACTTGTCCAGAGTCTCACAGATAAGAGAAACTCATTTGACCATGTGACTACTGATGGTCCAGAAACCCAGGCATCTAGAGTGCAAAAGAATTCTTAGCAATAGGAAGAGAGAGGCTAAATAACAGGATTTCTCCTTCTATCCCATTTTCAACTCTGACATACACTTACCTGCAAGACCCAATTCATTTCTGCAATGATCCCTGATTTTGTTAGTATTGGTAGTCCTTCCACTAATACAGTGTGATGAAATGACATGATGTAATACAAAATGTATTAATTATATTAATAAATATACCAATCATATTAACTCAATATTATATCAACCAACTTATTACTTATCAATTATATGTATACTTAATTATAATATAGACCTCCATTTGTCTTATCCTGATTGTGGCTCCATGGTACTGAATTATTTCTTTCTGGCTGCTTGCAATATTTTCTCCTTGACCTGGGAGTTCTGGAATTTGGCTATAATATTCCTCGGAGTTTTCACTTTGGGATCTCTTTCAGGGTGTGATCAGTGGATTCTTTCAATTTCTGTTTTGCCCTCTGGCTCTAGAGTATCAGGATAGTTTTACTTGATAACTTCTTGAAAAATGATGTCTAAGCTCTTTTATTGATTATGGCTTTCAGGTAGTACAATAATTTTAAAAATTATCTCTCCTGGATCTATTTTCCAGGTCATGATATTTCACATTGTCTTCTACTTTTTTATTCTTTTGATCTTGTTTAGTTGTTATCTAATTTCTCATAAAGTCATTAGCTTCCATTTGCTCAATTCTAATTTTTAAGGAATTATTTTCTTCAGTGAGGTTTTGTACCTCCTTTTTCATTTGGCCGATTCTACTTTTTAAGGAGGTTTTTTTCTTCAGTGAATTTTTGTGTCTCTTTTCCCATTTGGCTAATTCTGCTTTTTAAGGCATTCTTCTCCTCATTAGTTTTTTGTACCTCTTTTACTACTTGGCCTAGTCTGTTTGTTAAGGTGTTATTTTCTTAAGTATTGTGTGTGTGTGTGTGTGTGTGTGTGTGTGTATGTGTCTCCTTTACCAGGCTGTTCACTCATTTTTCATGGTTTTTTTGTTGCATCACTCTCATTTCTCTTCCCAATTTTTCCTCTACTTTTCTTATTTTATTTTCAAAAACTTTTTTTTTGAGATCTTCCATTTCTTGAGATCATTTCATATTTTTCTTGCAGGCTTTGGATATAGGAGCCTTGTTGCCTTCTTCTGAGTATGTGTTTTGGTTTTCCTCATCACCACAGTAATTTTTTATGGTCAGAATTTTTTCTGTTCTTTGCTCATTTTCCCAGCCCATTTCTTGACTTTTAACTCTTTGTTAAAGTAGGGCTCTGCTTCCAAGGTGGAGGTGCACTGTCCCAAGCTTCAGGGCTTTTGCGCAGCTGTTTTCAGAGATACTTCCAGGGAGCTGTAAGTTTTCAGTTCTTCCAAGGTAGAATGATCTAAGAGGGGTGTTTACTACTCTCCTGAGCTGTGCTCTGGTCTGTGAGCTACCACAAACACTCTTTTCTGCCCTGGAACTGTGATGAGGGTCTGACTCCCCTGTGGCTTCAAGCTATGGTGTGCTAGTGCTTCTCCTTGTCCAGGGACTGCCAATCAAAACTGCAACTCACATCTGAGTGTGGGCAAATCAGAGTTCTGCCTTGCTGCTAGCAAAGAGACCCTTGTGATCTTCTTCTGACCAGTTGTTTGAACCCCTTACCATCTGTGGTCTGAGAGCTCTGGAAGCAGCTGCTGCCACTGCCAATTCAGTGACTTCCGAGGCCTCCTTCTGGTTTGTTGGGTCTGGGTCTATGCAGCCTTCCCGAGACTGTGCTCCACAGACCT
Organism: Phascolarctos cinereus; assembly: GCF_003287225.1. Taxonomy (NCBI): domain Eukaryota; kingdom Metazoa; phylum Chordata; class Mammalia; order Diprotodontia; family Phascolarctidae; genus Phascolarctos; species Phascolarctos cinereus. Next base: position 178,441,125 of record NW_027556402.1, on the reverse strand, counting down.
TTTGTGCTGACTTTCTAAGTTGTCTTTGGGTAGAAAATAATACCCCATCTTTTTGTGGGTTCTGCTGCTTCAAGGATTGTTTATATGGTATTATTTAAAGGTGTTCAGAAGGATTTTGGGGAGAGCTCAGGGGAGTGACTTGCCTTTTCTCCACCATCTTGTCTCCAGCCATGGTATCTGTTTTAGTAGATTTGCTTTGCATGTTTTTATTTTTCTTTTTCCTTCCTTCCTTCCTTCCTTCCTTCCTTCCTTCCTTCCTTCCTTCCTTCCTTCCTTCCTTCCTTCCTTCCTTCCTTCCTTCCTTCCTTTCTTTCTTTCTTTCTTTCTTTCTTTCTTCTTATAAGGATTACTACAAAGTTTTTCTTTTAGCTTTATTGATTGCCATCTCAAATGGTTGACTCTTTACTGAACTTGCAATGCACTAACATTCCCAGATTTTTTTCATTTACTATACATGTATTTGTAAATTTTATCATATTCGATTTGGCCTTTAGCCAGTAAACATGGTTTTGGGTCTTGAATATGTCATTCAATACATTAGCTATCCTTCCTAGTTTTAAATAATTTGTTGTAATTTTACCAGCATATCTCTATGCATTCATCAAAGCCATTGAAAAAATGCTGAATAAAATGTTGTACAGCACAGGGTACACAGAGTTCCAAGAAACACTCCATTAGAGAGTTCCCTTTAAGTTGGCATTATTCCATTAATGATTTTTATATAGGTCTAGCTAATAGTTTAACTAATATTTATTAAGTACCTACTGTTTGTCAAGATCTGTACAAAGTACCAGGGATACAAAGTAATGGAAAGGATAGCTCCTGGTCTCAGAGCATATGAGAGAATATATGAGAATATGAGAGAATGCCTTGGCTTTAATCTATGAATATTATGTCCAGAAATTTCTGTTGATCTGTCATTCTAGTTGTCCTTCCATAAATGAAAGAAGGCTAATGCATAATGGCCTGTTCTATATAAAGCTGTATTGAGGACTCCCCATTCTTGGATTGGGTTTCCACCTATTTATTAGGTTTTTTGTTTTTTATTTTTGGCAAGGCAGTTGGGGTTAAATGACTTGCCCAGGGTCACACAGCTAGTAAGTGTTGCGTCTGAGGCCAGATTTGAACTCGGGTCCTCCTGACTCCAGGGCCGGTGCTCTATCCACTACATCACATAGCTGCCCCTTTACTTTTCTAGCTGTATGTCCAGAATTCTTATTTGATCTTTGGCTACTAAGGCAAGATTTTAACATTCTAGATGCATTTGTAACCTTACAGCTAGATTTCTACTTTCCTACCTATAAATCTTACTGCCCTTTAGATTTCTAACTTTTTTTGTTGTTACAGGTTTTGAAAAATTTTGCAAATTGTAGATAAATTCTAAAATTTTCTGATATATTTCATAACTTTGTAGTCAGGCTAGATTATCAAATCTTTCATAGATCCCCAGGTTTCATAATACCCACAAGGAGGAGATAATGACAGAGATAAAGTATCCACATGTATCATAATGATGATAGTTACACTATTTATAAAATCAGAAGGCGGAAAGCAAACCATGTACCCATTGATTGTGGAATGACTAAACAATTATAGTGTATGAATGTATTACAATATTGTAGTGGCATAAAGAATGACAAATAAGAATTGAGATAAACATGGAAACTAGTATGAACTGATATAGAATGAAGAGAATGCTACCAGAAAGACAACATATGCAATGGCTTTACTATTTTTGCCTGTTTGTTGCTGTTCTAATGCTAACCCCCCATTACCATTTTCCCCTTCAAAACATCCTTTGATATTCATTACTTTTGGTTTTTTTTTTTCTGTGCAAATTTGCTTTAGTTTGCTTAACTCTATAAGTCATCATTCCTTCGGATATTTCATTGACATTGCTAAATCATATTAATATGGGTAGTATAATAATTTTATTATATTGGTATAACCTGTTATATACATTTAAAATCTCTATAATTATTTGTCTTTATTTCTGTAGACATTATTTCAAATTTATATTTATAAAAAGAGTATGTCTCTTTGTAGCTTAACTCCCAGACTTGAATATATTTTGAAGTCATTTTGAATGGAGTTTCTTTTTCTATCTTTTCCCTTTGTTTTTTGTTCTCATTACACAGAAGTCAGATTGATTTCAGTGGGCTTATATTGGAATATGCTACTTTGATGAAGCTATTAATCCTTTTGATTAATATCTTCATTGACTCCCTAGTGTTTTCTAAAAGGACAATGACATAATCTGTAAACATCATTTCACCTTCTCTTTATCAGTGCTTATGCATTCAGTTTTGTTTGTTTTTCTTCTTTTCTTTCTTATGGTTATAGCAATAATGTGGCCATCTCCAGCTGACTCAAGGCAATTTAGTGTTTTCTTCTTTGTCAGAATGGATTCTTTATGTATCTTCAAAGCTTCATTCTTGATGATATCCCCTTGATCCTGTGGACTTTTAGACCATCAAATCAAACCAATCTGCTCTTGGAATCCTTGGTAATTTTGTCTTCCCAAATACCTTGGGCCCTGCTCCACAAGCACTAGACCAAATCAGTTTGGTTTCTCACCTGGACAGTGAGTTGAAGGGGGGGGGAAACTAGCTTCCTGTTCTTTGATTTTATTTGACTGTTCCCTCCAATGATTCAAGTGGCAATCTATCTATGCCTGCCCATCCTGTATCATTCTTCTCCATGTGGCCCTAGAAGCCTATTACAGGGGATTCTCCTGTGAAGACCTTCCTCACTTTCTCCTGACCCTTTCATTGTGTAGAATAAGAAACTAAAACCCAGAGAGTTGAAGTGTTTGGCTCAAGATTACACAGTTAATTAGTGGCAGAAGCAGTACTTGAATACACACCTCTAGCTCCTAATGCAGTCTTCCTTCCACTACGTTTTACCATCTTCCTAGCTCAGCTCTTCTCTACACCCCCTTCTTTTAGGCAACTAAGTGGTTGAGTCTATCTACTCAAGTCAGGAAGACTGGAGTTCAAACTTAGTCTCAGACACTTATTAGCTGTGTGACCCTGTTCAAATCACATAATTGCCATCTGCCTCAGTTTCCTCATCATAATATAGGGATAAGAATACATCTATCACCCACATTTGTTGTAAAGATAAAATGAGATATTCATAAAGTCCTCTGCAAACTTTAAAGCATAATTTAAATGTGATGTCTCATACCATTTACCTTCACATAGCTCTTATCACAGACTTCAATCAGCTGGTTTGAAAAATTCTGTTGTTCTACTTTTAAATACTCACATGGGGTCTGGGATCTCAGTTTGGGCATTCCTTCCAGTGACGCAGATCATGAGCCATCCATACTTGCCCATCCTGTTCAACTCTTGCTCATATCATCAGTTTGCCACAGGGGTCCACTGAGTAGTCTTTAGGCTTCCTCTATTTCTTCAGACATAACAAGGATACTTGTGGTTGCACTCTGGCTGTCCAACCATTATCCTTCTCTCTTATCACTTGACCAGTCTATCTTTTCCTCCTGTCATACATTTTCCTGATGATAATCATCCTTTACTCTTGTTTTTCTTTGAAGTTCTGTATTGTTTGTACATTGAAGCTTGTGGTGCTCAAGAATGACTATCACCTCTGAAGAGAGGCCTTGCCAAGCCCTTTTCAAGGCTGCTCACCCATCTTTGGTGTCTACCTGTAATCCAACTCTCACTTGTGGCTCCAAGAAATTGTAGCATGTGTAGCAGAATCACCCTAGTAAATCATCTCAGCAGATGGGAATAGTCAACAAGCTCTAAAGCCATTGTTGAATTAGGGGGAATGCCTACCCTAAATATGTGAAGACTTTCCCCACTGGAATGGGTAGATGAGAACAATTTGTTCCAATGTCCATGAAAGCAACTGAAGCAGGTGCTGTGGAATGCTTAGGCACAGGTTCCCAAACTTATTTGGCTTACCACTCCCTTTTAAAAAAAAATTACTCAGCACCCATTGGAAATCTACTTCCTTTAATTCTTTAATGTTTTTTTTAAATTTGTATCATTAAAAAAAGTATATTTTTAAATGATGCATCTTAAATTTAATGATTTATTGTGAATTTGTGTTTTTTTCCTGCATTTAAATTTTGATGATGCAACATTGCATTATGTAACTGAATAGTGTCATATTGTAAAGAAGTCATCACACACATATTTCTGCTGACGAATGCTTGACTTTCTGACAATGTGCAACATGCTCACCTGCCAACACTTGCTTGTTAAGACCTGTCAGTGGAGTTGACCACTGATAGGTTATAATTTGCATTTTGTGTGTTTATTTGGAAAATAATGTAATCACTAGGACTTTAACTCTGTTATACAACCTGTGAAACATGTATGAACAGTTTTTCAAAATTTTCTTATCTTTTCTCCTTTCTTTATGCTTCCACAGTCCTCTTATTTTTATTCAAAACCCCCCAGTTGCACCTGAAGCTACTACTACTCTCCTGGATCATTCCAGCACCCCCCAGGGGTCAGTATTGCTCACTTTGGGAACCTTTAGCTTAGAGTTGGTTAGATGACAAACACGCTAAGGCCATCCATTTCATCCTGGGCCATTGCCAGTTGCCCTTACTTGTCTTGCCCCTGGACTTCTTTCTTCTACAGAAGAGAATGAGGCTGATGATTTGCACAACTCTACCTTGCTTAAATCCAAATCATGCACAAGTAACTCATTTGTGATGTCATTGTCTTCTTTGAAAATGAAGGATGATCAGCAACATTGCAGCTTACTCATGATCATCATGTGCCTTTTCACTGCCCTTTGTTTGATATTCATTTTCACTTCTCTGGAGGCTATTATATTATATCACTTCCTCCTAGATAGCAACACAAGTAGACTGCTAGTATTAAGAGGATGGATCTCTGTTTCTGAAAAACACTTGGGAGGTCATTTGAAAGCATTCCAAATTCCTGAAGTCAATCTAGTCCACTCTCTTCCTCTTGTTTAATTATGGGTCCAATAGCTGTCCACTTGTACTATTTATCCCAGATATACTCACTGATGGGCAATTTCTTTTGCTTGTCCATCCAAATGCATATAATAATAGGGGCAACAAACTTCTTCATCCACTTGTTCGTTTCTGTGTGGATAGTCAGGCCAAATTATTTTGAATAGTTACAATCTCTTCTAGGACACTGGAAATTCTGGGATTTGACATAACCAGTACATTCATTCTATCCATATATTCTTATTCCTAGCTTATGAGATTGGAAATCTGTCCAGAGAACCAAAAACTTACAGACAATAATATTATAATATTTTATAATATCCTTTAATGTTGTATCCCAACCATCTTAATTTCCTTTCAAGGTTTTTATACTCTTCTTTCAGGCCTTAATGGTTTTCAGTATGATTCAGTTATTTTACTCCATCTCTTGATCTCCGTCTTTATTCATAATTGGCTTTTCAATTTTTATGCCTCTTGTGGTGATGGGGCCATATTAGCTTCTCCCTAATGAGGGGAATCCTTAGTGGAGGATTCCTGCTAGACATCAGTATAAGAAGGGACTAGAATCATTGAGGGGAAAAAAACAAGGCTGTTAGAATCCTCTGGGATTTGTGCTTGGGCTCAGGAAGTGCAATAGCAAGTGTGAACTCAGGAAATGAGAAAGACTGAGGAGAGAGAAGGAGTAGGGCCACTTGCTATGATAGCTGCCTTTGCCAGGGTAGCACTAAACTACTGACCCCTAAGATCCACCTGAAGATGACAGAGGCAGAGGGGGAGCTGAGGATGCAGCTTAAAGAGCAAAAGACACCAATATTCTCATTACACTCAGTGTGTTTGGGCTTCAGAACCTATGAGGTTAATACCAATAATGAAGATGATATCCAACACAAAAGGAGTGGCAGAGGTCTCCATGTCAATACCATTATCTCTGATTTGAGCACCGGTCAAATGATTTGTTATGGGGAGGAGATGAGATTTGATCTCCTCCTCTTTCCTGTGTGACCTATCTTGCTTTTCTGTCTTAATTATTTTGACATTTGATTTTTGACTCTTACATAGTTTGAGTACAGCTGTCTGCACAACCTGTGGCCTGCCAAAGGATTTTGGGTGGCCAGAGAAAAATGTAGAGGATATTTTCCTCTACATTTTTTTGCCAGCTGCCCAAAATCCTTTGGTATGGCACAAGTGGACCGTGGGCCGTAGGTTGTGCAGGCCTGGAGTAGAGTATGTTGCATTGGTCTAAGCTCTAGCTATGGTATATGGTATAGTGGAAAGAAAGCCAACCTCAGAACCAGGAAGATCTGGGTTCAAGTCCTACCTCTTACTTATCCCAGGGCAAGTCACTTGACCACTTTGTAGTAATGTCAAATATTCAGCCTGAGGGTGGTCCACAAAGTTCCACCTGAATCAGATTAAAATATAGTTCCTATCTGATTTCAATGTTTTGACATATTAATGAAAAAAAAATATATAAACATGTGATTTTCTGGTCCATATGTAGCTCATAGGAACACATATATGATTTAGGGACCCCATTTCTACTTCACTTTGACACCACTACTCCAGGAGATTCTCTAAACTTATAAGTTGAAGAAATGGAGGTGATAACTTGCATTAGTAGAGGGAGTTGCTAACTTGGGAGTTAGAAATTACAGGTCTAGGTACCATCCCCACCCTTCAACTAAATCTGGGAAAATGTCACGGAGTTCCACAGCCAGAATTTTCAGAGTTCTGTAGTGAGACTCTTGTTGCATTATTTTTTTAACTTAAAAAACAAACAAAAAACAAATAAAAAAATTTTGTTCTCTGTTAAAGATCACAAGTGCTCCTGCCCTTCCTTACCAGTACCTATTAATTCTACGTCATTAGCTAAGACAAATTAATGCCTCAACAACACATTGATGGTAAGCAAAAGTCATGATTACCATTTACTTCCTTTCTTTTTCCTCTTAGGTAATGCCTGTATTGTTGTAGCAATTCATTTTCACATTCTGTCTATAGGATTAACAGGAAAAAAATAAGTGTTACTGATGAGTAAACATAGTCAACACAATACCAAATGGCTTAGTCAATGTCAGTCAACCAATAGATCTCTGGTTAATATTTGGGCCCCCAGGTACTTCTTTGCTGGTATGGTGGAAGGAGTACTGGCCATTGACTTTGAAGCCCTGGGCTCAGAATCTGGAACTTAATACCTCAGTGGCCTTGGGCAAGTCATTTCCCTTCCCTGGGCCTCAGTTAATTGAACAATAAAGCAAGGGAATTATACCAGATTGCCTCTGAGATCCCTTCTAGCTTTATAACCATAATCCTGCAATTTCAGTGGTTATTCCTACAGAAATGAGCTCTTCTGTTTTTAGGGATCCTGCAGAAATGCTCGTGTTTGTAAGTTACAGGTGAATAATCTTCTTTATTTTCATTTCTCTGGTAAAAAACCAAAATTTATTGCCCTCTTCCCCACCCCTGTAGTTATAGCATCAAAAAACATACCATTTTTCATTTCAAATGGACAAAATAGCAAACATTGGTGATACTTTGCATCCTATTTTTCATTTTTCCTAGAATGCTGCATTTCTAGTTCCAGCTTATCAATATGTAACTGGGGCAAATAGCATTGTTCTGGAAAGAAAAATCCCCTTGCATTATCTACTGCAAGGATATTACATCTAAACAGTGATTTCCATAGCAAAAACTGCATTCCTGATAATAATGTATATATCAAATGGTTTAAAGTATAAACAAAATGGAAAGGACATCCAAGTCTGCAGGGATTCAAAAGAAAGGCTGCATTGAGAGGGGAAACAAGAAAGAAATCATCTGTCTCATAACTTTGGCTCAAAAGCCTTACCTTGTTTTGGCATTTAAAGCATCTGAAGCTCTCTGGGGAATCTTGGTTTCTAATAGGATAACAAATGGAATTTAGGATATATTTGCAGAGCAGTCTAGCAGAACGAACATTGAACTGGGTGTCAGAAGACATAGGTTTGAACCCTGTGGCACTGGGCAAGTTTCCTCTCTTTTCTTTTTTTTTCTTCTTGTCCTTTCTTGGATTTTCTATCCTTTTCCTTTCCTTTCCTTCCTTCCTTCCTTCCTTCCTTCCTTCCTTCCTTCCTTCCTTCCTTCCTTCCTTCCTTCCTTCCTTCCTTCCTTCCTTCCTTCCTTCCTTCCTTCCTTCCTTCCTTCCTTCCCTCCCTTTTTAAAATGGAAGTGAGAATAGTCACAGTCCTCCCTTCTGTAGTTGGGGTGAGGCTTAAGTGAAATGATTTATATAAAAAACAATAGGTGTAGAGAAGCTGTTCTTAACATTTTTGTATCATAACCCCTTTAGCCAGTGAAACCTATGGACCTTCTGGTGAAGCCTATGGACCCCTTCTCTGATTAATTTTTAAGCCATAAATAAATGAAACAACCACATAGGATTACAAAGGAAAACAATCATACAGACATGCAATTATTAATTTTTTTTAAATTCACAGATTCTAGCTTAATAAGCCCTGGTGTAGAGGTAGGTAATCTGGACTGGCAGATGGAGTTGTGATTTTGGTGTCAGCAAAGTTGAGTTCAAACCCTGCTTTGGGCTTTTACTATTTGTGTGACCTTGGGGGCAAGCAACAGATATGACTCAGGCTATTCCCTGGTGGGTTGCAATCTCTGAAGGTGGAGGGAGTTTCTAAATGTGGAGTTCTGAGAAAATCCTATATTTGCATATTCTTGCCATCTATTCTGCAGTAGAAGAAGAAAAGAGGTCTTGCATACTAATGAGAAGAACTTAATGACTTTTTAGGTTTTTAAGATGGAAAGAAGTTAAAGAATATATCCTGCAGGAGACTTTTCTTCAGTAAAAGCAGTAAGATACTATAAGATGCTGTGCGCTTTTATATTGGTGTGTGGCTCCTGTCTCATTTGGAATGCACACTTCAACCAGAGGGGACAAGCCAGTGCTGTTAGCATGTTTGATTGCCTGTCGCTACCAATCTTCAGTTAGCCACTGAGAAGCCTGGGTTAGGAGTGCTCAGGTTTGCACACACAGCCCTTACCTATTACTGGAAAGAATGAAAATGTAGTGAACCTGCTATGAATGAGGAATTCAGGGAGGGAAATATTTCTTTCAGACTGTCTGCGAGTGGTGGAATAAATGAAATTTATGGTTGACTAGGATATATGATTTATGTTTTTGCTCACTCTTCATTTAAAAGAGGAAATTAAAACCACACCTCCAGATGATTCAGTCTTTGATCACTGGAGAATAGCTGTTGTGGATTAATTAATACAAACTATATAGCCTTTGGTCACCCCAGGTGCTGCCTCTAGACCTTTTTCTGGCTAGAGAGGCCCTGGGGAAAGGCAAGAAGGATTTTATTCAGGATTCTAGAAAAAAAAAAAGATTTTGTCAGTAGATATTCCACAGAGCAGCCTTCCATTACCCGAAGGAAAACAGGGATACTCAGCAAAATAAAAACAACTACAACAACAATGATGATTATTAACAGTTATGGGGTGGCTCATGGTTTGCAGTGTGCTTTGCATTATTTGATCCTTAGACAGCAATCCTGTGAAAGAACCCTGAAAAGAACATTAAGGTTTTTTTGGGAAAAGGCCTGAATTCTAGTTTTTGATAAACTTCTTCCCTGCTCTGAGAACCTGGATGTGCTATCCTCTGAAGCTTACTACTTGTCTAACCTTAGATAAATCATACCTCCCTAAGTCTCAGTTTCCTCAGCTCTCAAATGAAGGGGTTGGACTAAGTGTCCTCCTAGGTCCTTTACAAACTGTGATCTGTGAACCTTAGCCTCAGTTTTCTCATTATATATCTATATACATATATGTATATATATATGTATATATATATATATATATATACACACACACACACACACACACACATATATATGTGAGTGTGTGTGTGTATGTGCATATATATATATATATATATATGTGTGTGTGTATGTGTATTATATAATAGATTTAGATATGGAAGGGAACTTAGGACCATTTTATCCAACTCCTTTCATTTTATATATGAGGAAATTGAGCCCCAGAATTATTAAACAATTTGTCAAAATTTACCTAGGCAGTAAGTGGTAGATCAGAGATTCAAACTCAGATCCTTTAACTCCAAATCCAACATCTTTTCTGTTGTACCACACTGGCTTTTATTGCCATTAACCCTTTGCCTCTGATTCTCTCATTAGCCTGCTCATTTGAGACTAGAATCAAAAAATATTGTAGCTAGAAGGGCCAATAGAGCTCATTGAGTGCAATTCTCTCATTTGCGTATGAGGAAATAGAGGCCTATTGAAATCAAGTGACTTGCCAAGGCTACCCAACAATTCAGTGACAGGGTTAGAAATACAAACTAGGTCCCTGGTATTTACCTAGTACTGTGTTCTTTCTACTGCACCACAGTACTTCTCTAGAGGGCTTGGCAAATGTTGTTTAATAGAGGAAGAACAGAGTTGAAAGATGATATAACCATTTCCTGAATAGGCAGGTGGCCATATAACTTAATTGATATTTTAAATGGAAGAAAGTGAAGTTACTAAGCTAGTTCCACTGCCAAGTGAAGCTGAGCAAGAAATCTATAAGGTCAGCCAGGAAAAGAAGTAGTGAATGTCACTTTTCAGGAGTTATTAATTGGGAAGGAATGTTTCCAATATTTTATGATACTCAATATGTGGACACTGAGACCAAATATTCCCTTTCAGGGGGAAAAAGTCTTATAGACGGGGAAAAGGAGGAGGTAGAAAAGTTGAGTATATAACTGTGCCAGTTCATGCCTCCTGTTCACCATTTATTTGGTCAACTTTTATATACTAAGCCCCTGTAGGAGACATTAAAGAAAAATAAAACAGGATTGCTTCCCTCAAGGAGCTTATGGTCTCATTGGATACATATACACACATACACACACACACACACACAAATAGGTATGTACAAATATACATGTATATACTTATAAATATTCTATTTATGTGTCTATAATATATATGCATTGCATATACATATATACATACACACTTATATATTATAGATGTGCTATATATTTATACTACACATTTACACATACCATATATACATATCATATTGTTATGTTGTATTATATCACATCATATCATATCATATATCATTTTATTATATCATATCATGTCATACCATATCATACCCCAAATAGCCAGAACACAAAGCAGACATTGAGAAGTGCTAAATGAGGAAAAATATAAGCTGAGTATTATGAGAACATGGCAGAGGGGAGGTGGATGTATGATGGAGCAGATTTTTTTCTGGCTGGGAGGAAGGTCAGACATAAGGGAAAACTTGTTGGACAAGGACAGGTGGGATTTTAATAGAAAACAATGGAGGAGATGAGCATTTTAAAGAAGAAATATAAGAAATACCAAAAAACAAGTTCAGAGGCAAAATAGTATGGAGTTAGAGACTCTGGACCTTATTGGGACATGTGACATGGCTGGGGAATTTTCTAAATATGATCCACGAGTTTTCAAGGACCAAGACTGAACCTTTAGGTAGAAAGGGAGCTAAAATCATTGGAAGCTGGGCTATAAATAATGTTTTCTTAGAGTTATAGAAATTAGACTCCTCTACTTTTTAAATGCCTTTAATAAACATGTTCTATGCCAATACTTTGAAAGCCGGATACTTGCAGGAAATTGGGTACAACATAGAGAAAGATGAATTAACTTCTGATATTCTAGGGTGACTTGTGGTTGATGCTAATGAGCAGGCAAATTATTCACAGAGAGTGTTCTCCAAACTGAATCAGATTCATCTGTCAGAAGGGGGCCATCTAAGGAATCCATGCCCCCTTGGGTTAGAGAAATTTCCCTTACATCAAGCCCAAATTTGTATTACTGCAACTTTTACTATGGGCCGCTAGGTGGTGTAGTGGATACAATGCTAGGCCTAGAGTCAGGAAAACCTGAGTTCAAATCTGGACTCATACACTTACTAGCTATGTAACCCTGAGCAAGTCACTTAACCTTATTTACCTCATTTCCCCCATCTGTAAAAGGAGCTGGAGGAGAAATGGCAAACCACTCCAGTATCTTGGCCAAGAAAACCCCAAATGAGATCACTAACAGTCAGACATGACTGAAAAGGTAGAATAAGTCTCATTCCTTTTCTGCATGGCAGTCCTTCAAACACTTAAAAAGTCAGCTACATGTCCTCACTGATATCTTTCCTAAAACATAACACCCCAAGCTGGACACAATACTCAAGACATGGACTTATCCTGACAGAATATAGTGCCACTGTTTCCTTCTCCAATATAGATAATTTAATTGTCAATTCAGCCTAAAATCAAACTAGCTCCTTGAATGATACATCACATTGTTGGTTCATATTCAGCTGAGCATTAAATGAATTATTATCTTTTCATGTCTTCTCCATTGTATGAAACTGATTTCTGGAATACAAGTGTGAAACTTCAACTTTTTTATCCTTATTTCATTTTATTAGAATTTTTAATTTTATTTATTTTATTTTATTTTTATTTTATTTTATTAGAACCTGTTGTTCTAGTCTGGCAAGATCTGAAAGATTGCTTTCATATTTTAGTTTAAGATAATTTCTGAATTTGTTAAGTAATGGCATCTATTCAGGAATGTGCTAGCAAATCTGGAGGGGAAAGTTTGGGTGAGGCACTTTTAAGTTTTATTAGCACTTTCTCCTTCACTTTCTAAAATCTAGAAAATTAACAAAATAATAAATCAGGCCCTGACTTGTAGCATTTAGCGATTTCTGAATTGTAAATGTTCATAGTGAAAATTTAACATCCAGCTCTTCTCAGCCATAAGAGCTGGCCCTGGCAAATCCCTGCATCTCTGCCTTTATCCGAGTCATTGTTAAAAATTGCTAAACAATATTGGAACAAGGACAGATGGTGTACTCCTCCAGAGACTTCCAACCAATTGAATGCCACCTTGCAGGGTCCTATCATCTACAGGTAAAAGATAAAGGGGGCCTGGATTAGGGTGATAGAAGTGGATGTGGAGTGGGGAGGTATAGGTGACATGGATAAATATGTCAGCTTCTTCCCAGAGCCTTTCTCTCCTTGAAGGGAATATGGAACCCTACAATCTCTTTCTTCAAGCTAAAAGCCAGAACACCGGTATCTCTTCTCTCAAGTTCTCCCCAACCACTTCCTTTACTTCCCACAGGATCATAGCATTGAGTAATCAATATCCAATAACGAAGACAGTCTTATGCAAATGGCCTTTGAGTCCCTAGTTACAGGCTTCTTTGTGGAAATAAACTTAATCTGACCTTGTGAGGCTGTGGGGGTGGGCAGATAAGGGAGGAGTAGTTAAAGATGACATTAAGGTTTTGAGCTCCATCCTCTAGGGTTAATATCTTTGTAAATATCAGACAAAAATGTGTGGTCAAAGTTCTCACAAGCAGAGAATATAGAAAAATCCTAGAACTTTTGGACTTGGGCCTTAAGCCTAATTTTTTCCAGACAGAGGCAATTACCATATCTTAAGAGGTGATATTGCTTAGGCTACAACTTTACAGTAAAGAGTTTCATTCCCTGCCCTGGTGTTTCCCATTCCCCCAGTCTCTTGGGTGCTTGTGTGGCTCCTCTATTAAGAGAAGAGCCTCTTGAAAATTTGATTAAAAGCAGTTTAAGAGTTTTTAACAGTGATTAATTAACCCATTTATTTCTGAAGGGCTATTTTACTGTTTTGTTTTTTTTTTAAAGTTCCCACTATATATTATCTTTGCTGAATACTATCCTTGGCTAGACCAAAATCTGGTTTTGATTTGATAAAAATGCTCAGGGAAATGACATAAGTACTGATTCCTGGTGTAAGCTTTAGGCATTTTGGATAGAAGAAGCATTAATCTCTGAAAGAGAACAATCTTCAGCATCCTGCTGGACATTTAATTTCTACTTGATGCTTCATTGTCGGCTCAAATGCAACACATATAAAATCAAATTAGTCACCTTTACCTCAAAAGAGTACCAGAAATTCACAATGAAAGAGGCAAGGGGAGAGACCACTAATTCAAACATCCAGGTTTTCACCCACTGTGAAAATGCCCTCCTTGTGCCAATGTGAACTCCACAGGGGTGAAATACATGGTTTGGAGTCAGAGTACCTGAGTTTAAAACCCATTCAAATCCCTTGAGGTCAAGGTGACCTTACGAAAGTCACTGTAGCTCCCTGAGATTCAGTTCCTTCATCTGTAAGATGAAGTAAACAAGATAACCTCCAACATTGTTTTTTTTTCTCCCCCTGTTCTATATCTATATCTGCCACTGCTTGCTGCTTTGAAGTCCAAATTCAGGTGCTATTTTGTCCAGATTTTATATTCTGGGGATATCAAACAATTGTGATTCCTGTCAAAACACTGTGTACAGAGATCCAAAAAAGAAAACTACCAGCTACAAGCCCTGGTGGCAATTTGTCATGGCATGTGCCGGAAATATGCACTTAAAAAAATTCTGAATCAGGAAGTCACAAAAGAGAAATAGTAGTCTGAGGAGTTAAAGTTAGATGGATGTCTTTTCAGGAGATCCTGGTTGTATTCACATCTTTCCCCACAACTCATTAGGAGATCTTAATTGAACCACTTTCCTGTCATCATCTCAGGGACTGAAGAATAAGGATAATTATGATTGCCCTTTACTTTACCCTTTCATTCCTTCATGGGGATGTTCAGAGTTGTTATGAAGATTAATAAGCTAAATGCCTGTGAGGAGCTCTGTGAATTGCAGAAGAGCAGGGCTAGCAAAGGCTAGTCAATTATTATGAGGAAAGTGGGTCCAGGACAGGAAATGAACTGATAGGTATGAGTATCAGTTGGATTATATGACCTTTTAGGCCCCCTCCAGTTCTGATTCTATGATTCCTCTTCTAGGATAAATATTCCCACTGATCCATCTGTGGAACTGTTTCAAGCTCTCTCTTCATCTGGGCTATTCTACAGGCAAGCAGCAGCTAGTCAATATCCCCTCTAAAATATGGTGAATAGAACTGAACCAATACTTCAGACTTACAGAATCCAAGAGTTAGTCCAACCTTTCTTGACAGAAAACGAATCCTGTCTATAATGTCCCTAATAGGAGGTCATCTAAGCTTTGTCTGAAGTCCTCCACTGAGGGATAACCTATTACCTCCAGAGATAACCATTCTACTTTTGAATATATCTGATCAAGATGAAGGTTCTCCTTATGTCAAGCCTAAGGCTGTCATTCCACTTGGCAACTTCCACCCTCTGCTACTAATTCTTCCCTCTGCATCTAAGCAGAATAAATCTAATCCTCCTTCCATATCCCATCAAATAGTGAAGACAGCTAAGGGACTTTGCCTAAGTTTTCACTTCGCCAGGTGAAATATCCCCAGTTTCTTCAATCGTTTCTCTGTGACATACTCTCCATACTAACATCCCCCCATCCCTCACCTTTTTGGACAGAATTCAGCTTGTCTTTGTTTTGCCAAAGAATGTGGTGTCTAGAACAGAACATAGCACTACAGATGTGGCCTGATCAAAATAGAAAAGAGAGCTATTAATCTGTTCCTTTTGTATACCATGCCACTGTTAATACAACCTGTGTTTGAATTAACTCTTTTGGCTGCTATGTTTTGCTGTCGATTCATATTGAGTCCCTATAGTACACTAAAAAACTTAAGATTTGTTCACCATAAATTGCCATCTATTCCTCTACTTAAGCATTTATCAAGTTGATTCTTTCAAAACTATAATTGATGACTTTTGTTTTTATATCACATTCATTTCCAAATATTCCTTGAATCTTTAGCAAGTTTTCTCTTTGAATAAAGATTAAAACAAACAAACAACAACAACAAAAACAGTTCAGCAAAACCAACCTATATATCAACTGTCCTTGGCGGTATATGCAACATTCTTTGTCCATAGCCCCTAACTCTCCAGTGAAAGTAAGATGTGTATTTTTCTCATTGTTTCTTCTAGTCTGAACTTGGTGAATACAATTCCACAATGCTGTTTCATTTTCATTATTATTTTTATTATTGCTTATATTTTTACTTGTTTCTGCTTAATTCTGTGTTTCAGTTCATGTCTTCCTTTTTTCTGAATTCCTCAAATTTATAATTTCTAATTCAATAATATTCATTAATTACATTCATGTACCACAGTTTATTTAGCCATGTTTCATCCAGTGGGAATCCACTATTTCTAGTTCTTTGCTACAACAAAAAGTGAAACTATGAAAAGAGATAAGAACTGGACCTGGAATTTTCAGATGAAGAAACACTCTCCCAATAAAGGGCAACACTGTCGTTTCAACTTACAGTCTTAGTTGTTTAGAGCTTACTGACTTGTCCCAGATCACAGAGTCAGTATATGTTTCAGGTAGGACCTAGACTCAGGTTTTCCTGATTCTGAGGTTAACTCTCTGTTCACAAGGGCAGAGATATCAAACACATGATTGGCAACCCTCCCCAGTGCTGCCCAAACCAGATTAAAATATAACTGGGAAGTAGTTAACTAACTAAATAAAAATAAAATAGATAATGTTAATATGTGGTTTCCTAGGTTAATATGCTGCCCACAGGGATCCTTACGGATGATTTAGTGGCTTGCCTTCCTATTTGAATTTGACAGCAACCGCCCGAGAGCACATTCTTGGTTGTAATGAAAATTTTGGCATATATGGTGCTTTTCTTTCTTTGACTTCTTTTGGGTCAAAATGTACTCTACCTAGTACTGAGATATCTTGATCAAAGGGTATGGACTTTTTAGTCTTTTTTTTTCCCCTTGCAGAATTCCAAATATGTTTTTTTTTCCTTCTAGAATTATTGGGCTATTTCATATCTCTACCAATAGTATATTAGTGTGCCTTTTAGATTTAATTTTTTAAATCCAAGTATATCACATTCATTTTCATTTTATTCTATTTAGCCCATTCTTCTAGCCTGGCAAGATCTTTTTTGATCCAAATTAGATGTGAATTGACTGAGGTAGGGTACTACAGGACTGTGATATTTGAACATTACAATTCCATTAATGTTGATTGTTATTATCGATGGTAGTAGTAGTAGTAGTATTAATAATGATAATAATTTTTACTCACTGCTCTCCAAGGTGAATATCAGATAAAGGAATCCATAATTTGATGCTATAAAAACAATTTAAAAAGTACTCATAGGCTAATCTAAGGGCACCAGAAGCTGGGCAGAGATGAGAACCAGAGAAAGGGCTTCTGAGGATAACGGCAGGGGCCAGAAAGAAAGAGGTGCATACTAGCTGGGTTCCATGTCTGGGCTGATGCCTCAGATTGGACTTCATGTTAGGCACAGGCATCTGGATGGGAAGAATCTGAATCTGTCCTAACCATAGACTTGGTTTCATAATGCATGACCCCCGTAAAGACTAGGGGGAAAAATGGCAGCACATGGGACCTTGTTGTGACCTCACACTCTCTTTAAGGCATAATCCCTTTAGCAAAAGAAATGATTCTCTAATGATGAGAATTTTAAGTGCTAAAGTAGATCAATATGGGAGATTTTTTTTGGACAGACCAGCTTTCCACAGTGAATTTTGAATAATGGTACTCAGACTTTTTTCCTCATCTGCATGTAAACCCTACAGTAAATAGGATTCACATGCTTGTTCTTGAGACCTAGAGAAATGGCTTCCCATTATTAACTTGCTTTGAGATGACAACTGATATCATATACAAGATTCAGTTTTCTGATTTCTTCTCACATCTCACTTGTCACACTATTAACGTATTCTTCATGTCCTTCCTCAATACAAACATTTTGAAAGTTATCTCCAAGCTATTGAAAAAGAGTGAAAGGGAGTCTTCAAGTTGCTCTGTCTTTTAATTTTTTCCCCCCAGAAGCACAGGTTAAAAATAATACGGAGGAACATTTTTTCATGCTCAAAAATTTACTTTTTAATAGGGGAGCTCTGTCAAAAAAAATGAAGACCACTGCTTTAGAGCACTGATCAGAAGATAGAATAATCCTCTTTCTTGGACTTTGGCTCCCTATAGTTAACCTTATTTTTTTTCCTCCCCTTTGCCTTCAGGATTTCTGTTTGTTCTTGTGTAGAGAGAAGCCTTACAGGAGGTGGCAGTAAGTGAAGAAAGAGCTAGTAGTGAAGCAATCAGTTCAATGAGGTAGCAATAAAATATTGGCCTCCTGTTGACTAGGTGCAAGTGTCTCCAGATCTGCAAATATGAGAGTTCTAAACAGCCCTTCAGAAATGATTCCTCATCCCCAGTGTGTCATGAGATTTAAGGTGAAGAGATATTTTATGACACTCAATGTGAAGGCAATATTATATTAGTAAAAAGCATATAATATTTGTTTGAAGGAGTCTTCCATGTTTGTTCTAACTAAGTAAATCTCCAACCTCTATGCTGGCTCTCAAAATCCTACTGCGTGCTTTATTCTTTTGGCCTAAAGCTTCTTATTCTCTATGAAAATAATAAGGCTCTGGAGAAGAATAACATATTGAGCTTTTTTCAGTGATTCATAGCTTACTCTGAATGAGTTTAGGAGAAGTTTTCCTGGTCACTTTTGACACAAGGAGGAAGGACAAGTTGAATGAAACAAGTAGAAGGTGCCCCTAAGGGATGAAAGGGGGAATGAAATTCATAGAGACTAGAAACTGGAAGACAAATGTAATGCCTTTGAATAGCCAGCTGCCAAGTGCTTATCATTCTTTACCGTGACAGGTGTACCCTATTGCCTGACCTTTCTTTCTTTGCTCCACAAGTGTAAGCTTTCTTCCCCTTAGGGCCTTGTCCCCAGTCCTTAAAGGGAACCCATAAGCTCACTCAAACTATTGACTTAAAGGCCTAAGTTCTCTTCTCAAATAAAATTTGCCTTTTGATAGTTACCTTTGATGACTTAACCCAAAGTTACCTGACTAGTCATGGGAATTTCAGGCACCTGTGCAAGGCCAGTGGGGGACAATCCTTGCCCAGCCCTGTAATAAACCATTCATGTTGGCATGAACACAAAGACAGCCCTATGAACAGAGAGAATGACACATCTCTGCTCTTGACTGGGTTTCACCACAGCAGGTGTTCTTAACCTAGGGTCACTGATTTTTTTTTTTGATAGCTATATTTCGACGTAATGGTGTGGGGTTTTTTTTTTGTAATCCTATTCATTTTATTTATTTTTATTTTACTTATGCATTGAAAACATTCTGAGAAGGGTCCATAGGTTTTGACACACTAAGGGATCTGAGACACAAAAAAGGAAAAGAATCCCTTTATTAAGGGGAAAAGAGTATTTTTTAAAATTTGTATTTTGGGAGGTCGTTGCTTATAGTTACTATTATCTCTACTTAGGGAGCCAGGAGAATTGGGTGTAAATCTCAGTGCTTCTTATCATTAACTCCATGACCTTTGTAAAGTTGGAAAATGTCTCAGACCCTCAGTTTCCTCAACTGAAAAATGTAGGTAATGATACTTGTCCTACATACTACACCTGAATTATTAGAGGATTGAATAAGATAAGGGATGCAAAAGGGCCACACAGTTTCAGCTATTATGATTTATAGAATGTATCTCACCTCTCCCTCCCCCATCCTCGTGCTACCCCCTTTTAAACTATTGAAGTGTTTAAGAAAGTTAACAAATGAAAGGACTAGAGCAACTGCATGCGAATTCACATAGTAACTGCATAGACTGTCCTAGAGTGGCGAATCCATGTTGGTAATAACCTATTTTCTATGCCTTTCTTATCCAGAGTCTTTGTTGATTCCCAGAGGGGCATGAAAACAGCTAGCAGTATGTTTTAGTCAACCCCAGCCAAAAACGCTGTCCTGAAATAAGACATCTCTCAATCCCTTCTTGTCTTTGCATTGAGTTTCCTTTTCTTCATCATTGAGCAGGGAATCCACTTTTGTTTTGGAAGAGCAGTGTGACAGCAACAAATTTGCTTGCATTCCTGCCTTGTGTATTCTTGGTAAAGGCTCTCATTTTCACCGAGCTCCAAAGGTTCGGTGTGATTGCTGAAGCCCTTTTTGTTTTCATCAGAAGGCAATTTGTGCACTCAGTGTAGTCTGCAGATCAATCACTGTGTCCAATACCTCATGCTCCAACTGTTTGATGTTAATGATGGAATTCAACAGAGCTTTATTCAGCCTCTATTGTGTGAAAGGTACAATGGAGCACAATGGCAAGAACACAGCACTTGAAATCAGAAGGTCTGGATTCAAATCCAGATCCTAGTTTAGCTACTTACTAGCTATGTGATCTTGGACAAGTTATTCAGTCTCTCTGAGCCTCAGTTATCTCATGTGTAAAACAGGGGATGTATCAGATGATCTCTAAAGTCCCTTTCTATTATAAAACTGTGAACCTGTGTGAGGAGGCATGGGAATATGAAAGTGAAAACAGCATATTTCCTATCTTAAAGAGTTTGCAATATAATTGGCAGTTAAGAGGTGTTGAATTCAAATTCAGTCTCGATATTTACTGGCTATGTGATCCTGGGCAGGGGGCCATCTCCAATCATCCTGATCTATATTTTGCCAATGGACCCAGATGGCTCTGGAGGAGAAAGCAAGGCTGGGGATTCTGCACAGCTCTCTCTCACTTAAATCCGATTCACTTACATATAATGGTATCACTTCCTTGATGTCATGGCCATCTTTGAGCTCTGTGAGTAGTAGTAGGAGCTACCCACTGCAGACCCAACTGGACTGTCCATTTGGGCAATGCAGCTCCTTCCTTCCTTCCTTCCAATAAGTCAAAGGGCCACACTCGAGGACCTAGAGGGTCACATGTGGCCTCAAGGCCTCAGGTTCCCCACCCCTTTGCCTTAAAGCCAAACCATTCTGGCTGCCATTGATTGGCCAACAATAAGTCCCAGACCAAGCCCCACTTGGTCATTGTTTGTGCCCTGATTGGCTCCGAGTGAATGCAAATAGAAATTGTTTCTATTTTGGCTAGAAACCCTAAGGGTCTTCCCCTTCCAGATTTATTTATTTATTTATTTTTACTACATAATAGAGGCCATTCTCTGTCTCATTTCTAACCTAGCCATAATCGCAGAATTGCTTCAGTCAAACAGACCTGTTAAAGACCTTAGCTTAAAAAGGCCAAGGTCTCCCATTGCATCCAGGGCTATCTCCAGTCATCCTGATCTATATTTCCCCACTGGATCTAGCTGGCTCCAGAGGAGAAAGTGAGGCTAGTGACTTTGCATAGCCCTCTCTCACTTAGATTCAATTCACTTGCTTGTCATGGCATCATTTCCCTGATGTCATAATTCTCTTCTAGAAAAGACAAACTGCAACAAAAGACATTGGGCAAATCACTTAATGTCTATCTGCCTCAGTTTTGTGGTCTGTAAAAGGAGAGCCCTTACCTCCCAGGTTGGGAATGAAGGTAAAATGAGATAGTATTTGTAAAGTGCTTTGGAAACCTTAAAGTACTATATAAATGCTAGCTATAATTATTGCTTGGAAAGAGATGACACGTCCACAAGTAATTAAAGTAAAAGATAATATGTAAGTGCAAAGGAGAGGGCCAGAAAGAGCTGAGGAAGAAGAGATCTATATTAGTTTGGAGAAGGAGGCTTCACAGAGAAGTCTCAAGAATTCTTGGTCCCTGAAGAATGCAGAGGATTTCAATAGCAAGGAATGATGTGGTAAGACATGCTAAGCAAAGGGAGGATATAAATTTACAAGAAGATAGGAGAGGCTGGGAAGAGTTTGGAGGAATGATATGGATCCAATTTTGGCTGTAGAATATGCTATGTGAAGGGTAATCCTGAGAACAGTTAGTTTGGAATCAGCATATGAAGGGCCTTTAATGTCGAGTTAAGGAAGGGCTCATAAGCAATCAGGAAGGAAGGAAGGAAATAAAGAGGGAAGGCAAGAAGGGTAGGAAGACCAGTTAGAAAGCTAGTACGATAGTCAGGAGGGAAAGGTCATGAGAGTTAATTTGTGAAGGCAGTATTTATGGGACTTGAAAACTGATTAAATTTATGGCCTAAAGGAGAGAGATAGGAGTCAAATATAGCGTTGAGGTTTCGAGCCCAGGAAACTGGAAGGATTAAAAAAAAGATTCTAACATTAATATTAAGTAAAAGGCAATTTGAAGGGAAAGGCAAGAGTTTGATTTGGAATACATTGAGTTTTACGTACTTGGTGGGACCTTCAGATGCAGATGGTGATGGTGAAAATTATGGTAATGATAAGGCTGAGCAGAATGTATTGTCCAAAAAATAAGTATGCTACTGACTCACTGTCAGAGGTTTTATACATAGGGTGGGGTAGGGGGATGAGAAGTGGAATAAGAGGCAGTAGACATGTGTCCTAGTCCTTGCTCCATCACTAACTTGCTGCATGAACTTGGATAAGTAGCCCTCCTTAAACCTTAATTTCTCCATTTGTAAAATAAAGGAGCTAAACTAAACTGGCAAAATTCTGACACACATTATCCAAGCCATGGCTAGTAAATATCTAGAAAAGAAAGCAGTAATCAGAAGAAGCCAAAATGGCTTCATTATATTGTGATCATAAATGAGGACTTTTGTCCTCTTCTCTATGCCCTCATTGATTTTAACAGCTCCTAGGAGTCTGGCTATCACCTCTATGCTGACAGCTCTCAGTTTTGAATATGCAGTCCCCATATCTCTCCTAAACTCTAGTTGGACATCACCAACTGCCTATTGGACATCTCTACCTGTATGTACTGTAGGCATCTTAAACTTATCATTTCCAAAACAGAACTCATATTTCTCCTCAAACCTTCCTTGCCTCCTAAGGTCTCTGTTTTCATTGAGGTCATCTCTATCCTTCCTGTCAATCAAGTCTACAAGCTTGGAGACATCCTTGAATCTTCTTTCTTCCTCACACCTTACAGTAAGCCCATCTCCAGACCTTGGAACTGACTCCCTTCCACCTGCTCCATGCCTGAAATGCATTCCCTTCTCACCTCCACTTCAGAAAATCTTAATTTTCTTTAAAGATGCATTCTATCCACTAGTTTTGGTAAAGTGTAAGGAAACATTTTCTAACAATTAATACTTCTTATGTAAATTTACTTTGAAAAAAGGAAATTCTTTACTTTAAAAGTAATACATTTCATATTGATTTGTGTACATATTATTTTCCCCTAATAGAATGTAAGCTCCTTTTATTTTTTTTAAAGACAGAAGGAGTTTATTGCCACCCCAAGGCATCAAGCTGTTGCAGTGAGGCCAGCCAACAGGCCATCAGGAAGTTGTAATAGAGCTGGCCTCTAAATTCTAACTTTGAGCTACTTTTATTAACCAGAAGTAAAACAATTTACATGTTAGTAGACATTCATTGAATGTCTATGAGGAGGTGGAGTTAGCATTTCCTTAGTTCTTCCTCATCACAGCATCACTGGGTGATGTGATTAGAGCTAGGGAGATGGGATTTATCCTAAAGAATGGGATTGGTCTTTAGGTGATGGGAGTAGTTTGCAGGAGATGGGATTAGTCTTAAGGGAACTGAGCCCTCTCCATTATGGCTGAGCACCATATCAAAAGGCTGAGTAAGGTTAAAACATGGGGGCAGTCTCTCAGACTAACTGTGTCCCCGAGGCTGACTTTGTACAATCTTCCCTTTGTGCTAACCATGCTCATGGCGCAACCACAATCAGACCAATATAGTTCCTGTCTCCTCAACTACACTGTACTTATCTCTCCTTCTCAAGCCAAATCAATTTGAGTATGCATTAGTAACTATAAATTAGGGGACTTAAATTTGCAATAGGAAACAAGTGTATTGTGGCCATAGGTATTACAAAAATCATGATCCCATGTTTCCTTCAATGTCATAAAAGTTAAACAAATTTAGTTAAACAGAGTCATAATCTCACATATCCCTTAAGGAGACAAACTTTATACATTTTTGTCCTGGTGTCCCCAGTATCCAGAACAGTGCCTGGCACATAGCAGGTATTCAGTGAATGCTTGTTGAATGATTGAATATGGGAAGATAAGCAATCATAGAGATAAGTATTACTCTTTATTCCTAGTAATTGTTTTACTTAGTACTAGTCTACCAAGAATAGAAATTGGCCAAGCCTCACCAGTGCAAAACTAGCTTCCATAGAGCAAATGATGAGCAATAAAGGCAAAGAGAGATAGCAGCATGCCATAGTAGATAGAATACTGACCTCAGAATCAAGAAGACCTGGATTCAAGTCTGGCTTCTGACACATGCTTACTATACGATACCAGCCAAATTGTCCATCCTCTCAGTGTTCCATGTCATTCTCTAAGATGATAAATTGCAGATTAGGTGCTTATCTGTACTGGTAAATAATGTTTTTCTATTCTTTTCTTTTTTACCTTTTCTTTTTTTTCTTTTTTTATTAATTTATTTTAATTTATCAACAAGCACTTCCATAAACTTTTGAGTTTTTAATTTTTCTCTCCCTCTCTCCCCAAGATGGCATGCAATCTGATATAGGCTATACATATACATCCTCATTAGACATATTTTCATGTTAATGATGTTGTAAGAAAGAATTAGAACCAATAGGAGGAACCATGAGAAAGAGAAAAACAAAACAAAAAAGAAAAAAACAGCAAATAGTGTGCTTCGATCTGCATTCAAACTCCATAGTTCTTTCTTTGGACGTGGAGAACATTTTCCATCATGAGATCTTTGCAGATGTCTCAGATCCTTGCATTACTGAGAAGGGCTAAGTCTACCAATGTTAGTCATCACACAACATGTACAATGTTCTCCTGGTTCTGCTCACTTTTGCTCACATCACTCCGCATCAGTCCATGCAAGTCTTTCCAGGTTTTTCTGAAGTCTGCCTGCTCATCATTTCTTATAGCACAATAGTATTCCATTACATTCATATACCACAACTTGTTTAGCCATTCCCCAATTGATGTGCATTCCCTCAATTTCCAATTCTTTGCCACCACAAAAAGAGCTGCTATAAATATTTTTGTACATGTGGGTCCTTTTCCCATTTGTATGATCTCTTTGAGATACAGCCCTAGAAGTGCTATTGCTGTGTCAAAGCGTATGCACATTTTTTAGCCCTTTGGGCATAGTTCTCTATCTCCTCTTTGGTTATGAATTCTTCTGTTTTCCATAAATCTGATAGGTGAACTATTCCTTACTCTCCCAGTTTGCTTATAGTATCAGCCTTTATATCTAAATCATGTACCCATTTTGACTTTATCTTGGTAGAGGGTGTGAGATTTTGTTCTGTGCCTAGTTTCTGCCATATTCTTTTCCAGTTTTCCCAGAAGTTTTTGTCAAATAGTGAGATCTTATCCCACAAGCTGGGGTCTTTGGGTTTGTAAATAATGTTTATCACCAGGAGTTCCCTATACAAATTAACAGATCTGTCCCAAAAGACTCCAATAACTAATTCCTAAGTGCTTTTGCTTCAGTGCTGGTCAATGAAGTAAATGTAGGAGGAGCAGAGCTAAGATGGCAGAGTGAAAGCAGTGACTTGCTTGAGCTCTCCCCCAAACCCCTCCAAATACCTGTAAAAAAATGGCTCTAAACAAATTCTAAAGCAGCAGAACTCACAAAAAGACAGAGTGAAGCAAATTTCTAGCCCAAGACAGCCTGGAAGGTTGATCAGAAAGGTATATTGCGCGAAGTGGGAGAAGAGCACAGTTTGGAATGGGCACTCAGGCATCAGCGAATCTGGAGCAGGCCTCAGCAGACTACATTGTGGGCAGCTGTTGAGGTTTCCAGACCTCTCAACCCACGAATGCCAAAGACAACTTAGAAGGTCAGTGGGAAAAGTCTGTTTCTGTGGTGAGAGAGGAGCTAGGTCTCAACCTCAGTTCCCAACAAGCTCAGCTCAGGGCGGTGGCTACATCCTAAGCTTCCTGCCCACAGACTGAGGGGGAATTGGGTGGCTGATCAGAGGGGAATTGCAGGGATCTCTTTGCCAGTGCTGAGGCAGGAATCAATTTACCCATGTTTAGATCTGGGTCACAGTTCTGGTCAGCGGTGCTGGGGTGAAGAGGAGGGCTGGCATGGTGGAGCTTGGAGTGGCTGTGAAGAGGAACCCCTCCTCACAGTTACAGGACAGAAAGGAGTACTTATGGTCACAGGCCAGGAAAGGAGTAAACACCTCAACCCTTATCATACCACCTTGCAAGAACTGAAAATTTACAGGTCCCTACAAGTATCTCTGAAAACAGCTATACAAACCCCTGAAGCTTGGGACAGTACACTCTCTACATTGGAAGCAGACTCTTACCTTAACAAAGAGTTTAAAACTCAAGTAATTGGCTGGGATCATGAGCAAGTCTGGCAAAAAGAGTCAGACTATATTATCTTACTTTGGTGAAAAAGAAGATCAAAAAATACAAACAGAAGAAGACAAGAAAGTCAAAGATCCTACATCCAAAGCCTCCAAGAAAAATAAGAATTAGTCCCAGGCCTTGGAAGAGCTCAAAAGGGAGTTTGAGAAGCAAGTAAGAGAAGTAGAGGAAAAACTGGGAAGAGAAATGAGAGTGATGCAAGAAAATCATGAAAAACAAGTCAACAGCTTGCTAAAGGAGACCCAAAAAAATACTGAAGAAAATAACACCTTAAAAAATAGCCTAACCCAAATGGCAAAAGAGGTCCAAAAAGCCAATGAGGAGAAGAATGCCCTAAAAAGAAAAATTGGCCAAATGGAAAAGGAAGTCCAAAAGATTACTGAAGAAAATACTTCCTTAAAAATTAGAATAGAGCAATTGGAAGCTAGTGACTTTATGAGAAATCAAGACACTGTAAAACAAATCCAAAAGAATGAAAAATTAGAAAACAATGTGAAATATCTCATTGGAAAAACAACTGACCTGGAAAATAGATCCAGAGAGAGAATTTAAAAATTATTGGACTATCTGAAAGCCATGATCAAAAAAAGCCTAGACATCATCTTTCAAGAAATTATCAAGGAAAACTGCCCTGATATTTTAGAACCAGAGGGCAAAATAGAAATTGAAAGAATCCACTGATCTCCTGAAAGAGATCCCCAAAGGAAAACTCCTAGGAATATTGTAGCCAAATTCCAGAGTTCCCAGGTCAAGGAGAAAATATTACAAGCTGCCAGAAAGAAACAATTCAAGTATTGTGGAAACACGATCAGGATAACATAAGATTTAGCAGCTTCTATATTAAAGGACTTCAAGGCATGGAATATAGTATTCCGCAGGGCAAAGGAGATAGGATTGCAACCAAGAATCACCTACCCAACAAAACTGAGTATAATCCTTCAGGGGAAAAAATGGTCATTCAGTGAAATAGAGGACTTTCAAGCATTCTTGATGAAAAGACCAGAGCTGAATAGAAAATTTGACTTTCAAATACAAGACTCAAGTGGAACATGAAGAGGTAAACAGGAAAGAGAAATCATAAGAGACTTATTAAGGTTGAACTGTTTACATTCCTGCATGGAAAGATGATATTTATAACTCATGAGACCTTTGTCAGTATTAGGGTAGTTGGAGGGAAAAAAATTTATGTATGGATAGATAGATAGATAGATAGATAGATAGATAGATAGATAGATAGATAGATAGATAGATAGAGGGCACAGGGTGAGTTGAAGATTAAGGGGTCATATCTGGAGAATAAAATTAAGGGATGAGAGAGGATTATACTAGAAGAAGGGGAAAGGCAGCAGTAGAATGGGGTAAATTATCTCACAAAAAACCAGAAAAGAAAAGGCTCTTACAGTGGAGGGGAAACAGGGAAGGTGAGAGGGAATGAGTGAATCTTATTCTCATAGGATTTGGCTTAAGGAGGGAATAACATACACATTCAATTGGGTATGGAAATCTGTCTTACCCTACAGGAAAATGGGCCAGGGAAAGGGAACAAGAGAGCAGGGAGATGATAGAGAGGAGGGAAATTGGGAAAGGGGGTAATCAGAAGCAAATACTTCTGAGGAGGGAAAGGGTCAAAAAAAAGAATAGAATAAATGGGGGGGCAGGACAGGATTAAGGGAAATAGAGTTAGTATTACGTAAGATGTCTACTATGGAAGTGTTTTACATAACTGCACATATATAACCTATATTGAGTTGCTTGCCTTTTCAATGAGGATGGGTGGGGAGGGAGGAAGGGAGAAAATTTGGAACCCAAAGTTTTAAAAATACATGTTTTTTAAAAAAATGTTTTCACATGCAATGGGAAATAAGAAATACAGAAAATGGGGTACAGAAATCTATCCTGCCATACAGAAAAATAGAAGGGGAAGGGGATAAGAGAAGGGGGGAGAAATAGAAGAGGCAGCAAACTAGGGGAAGTGGTATTCAGAATGCATGCCATCTTGGGGTGGGGGGACAGGTAAGATGGGGTGAAAATTTGGAACTCAAAATCTTGTGGAAGTAAATGTTGAAAAGTAAAAATAAGTAAGTAAGCAACTAAATAAATAAATAAACAAACAAACAAACAAATAATAAATAAATAAATAAATGAATGTAAAGAACTATGAAAGAACAGTGTCACCAAAAAAAAAAAATAAAGTAAATGTAGAAATGACCAACATTCCTATTCCTGTATCTGAAAAACGGGAACAAAAAAATTCTTTGTATTTTCAGATGCAGACCTGGAAATTTCCTAATAAGATTTTGCTACTATGATTTACCTCCAATGAACCTGATTTTTATGAGCATTATTGAACTAAATAGGAAATATCTTTTTACTAGTGTTCATGAGGTACTCTGACAAAATCCTTAATACTCCAAAAATAAAAAAAGAACTTTCTAGTTGCTTATCTAGTTGCTGGTTTAACATAGGGACATTGGTGCTCTAAATGTACTTGGCAGGGAAGTGAGTTGTAGTTTGAAGATATCCCAAAATGTTATGGACTCAGGGTTATTAAACAATGTCAAAAATAGGACCTTTAATTGGGGCATAATCACTGAGGTTCAATGCTATGTAAAGGTTCCAGTCTTTACATCTATAATTGCCTCAAGTTTCTGACTTTGAAGACCTTAACATAGCACTGGAAAGGAGAAAATAAGGACTCACTCAAATAGCCTGCCTCCCCCTAAAGCTCTTGGGATGAATCTATGGATACCAACCCGAGTGAAAAGCTTACAAGGCTCATGGACTTAAAAAAGGCACGTTGTGTTCATTGAAATTCCGCTTCTATTGGCCCTTTTAAAACACTCCTCTCCTCCATGCAACACTCCAGAGAACCCAAAATCAAATACAAGGGAAAACAAAGGGAGTGCCATGGGAGTGAACACAAACATGCTCAAATCCTTGCTGAGGTTCAAAAGCATCAGTTTTGAATATATGAAGGCTATTCACCAATCCATCCCCCCTCCACCCCTCCCTAATTGTACCATTATGGTAGGATGCATGAACTATTTATAATCATTTTAGTTGCATATAATAGCTAAATGCACCTTTTTAAAGTGGAAATGTTTGTGATATTATTTGACATGGGCCATTACTAGTCTCTGTCCCAATCCTCTTGCCATTTTGTATGTATGCCATTGTTTAGAGAACTGCAGAAACCTAACAAGGAGTATTTATTTGTTTTTGTGCAACACTGGGGACTTGAATAAAAGTAATGCTTAATAAGGTATGATTTCTCATTTTTTTGCAAGCACTTTCCACTTGCCTGTGAAGTTCGTGCACTGAACTCTCTAGGAGCAAAAATTACAATATTAATAACCCCCGACTATTTGGGGTCTCAGGCTGTCTTTATGGAAATAGTCCAGAGATTAGACAGACTGTTTCCTCCTGTGATAGTGAGCCAGGAATTTAAAGGCCAGTCACTTGGAGGGAATGTTCATTCATTCTTTGAGAATACTCAAAAGGTTACAGCTTTCTTCTTTCTCTACTGCGTCAATGCTGGGGCTTTCATGAAAGTGGTATCCTTTGTGAATCAAGACTTTATAAACAACTTTGTGCTGGACTGATTAAGCAATGGACCAAAGAGATTTATCCCAAATACACTAGGCTCACAATCAATGAAAGGGCTATTCCTGGCAGAGGTTGAATTGGTGTGTATGTGATGGGAAAACCATCTTTAAAATCTGCTAAGGTCAGATTTAATTTTATGATCTTGATAGCTGAAAGGTTTATTTACTTATATATCTATTTGTTTGCTTTTTAATGGATTTCTTCATTTGCTGATTTTTAAAAAAATGCACCCAAGTTACTTAGCTATATTTGTAGTTAAAGATGCTGACTTAAGACTGTGTTTTGGCATATATTTAAAAGTCTTATCTTTTAACATTTGAAATATAGCCAAATAGCAGAGAATCTTAGAATATTTCACACAATGATGAACAGCATTTGATTATGGAGTCAGGAAAACTAGATTCTATTCCCAGCCCTATCATTATCAAACTTCAAAGTAAAAGAAAAAAAAAACCTCTTTTTTTTTTCCTGAAATGATAAACTTGAAAAGGGATGGGGAAGGAGGGAAACACACACATGCAAGGTATGATTTTCATTATATATCGTCAATCCCACCATGTTCCCGCCTAACTGTCTCCTATTATTGTGCTTTTCCCATGACTTTTCCTCACATCTAGAATGTTCTTCCTCATACCTTCACTACTTAGAATACATGGCTTCCTTTAAGACTCAACTTAAATGCCACCTTCTGTAGGAAGCTTTTTCTGGTCCCCTAGCAACAACTGTTCATCTCCAAAATTACTTTTATCTACTCTGCATAAATCTTGTATATACCTATTTATATACTTGTTGTCTCTCGCAGTAGAATGTAATCTTCTTGAGAGCAGGAACTATTTTTGCTTTGTCTTTAAATCTCCAGCCCTTAGAGAAGTGTATGGCTTACAACAAGTACATAATAAATGATTGATTCCCAGCTGTCATTATTTCTTTTAAGACATAAAAATAGGTGTACCATGTTCCAGCTTGCCATCAAAAAAGGGATAAATAGACTGTGGCTCCTATTAATGGGATAACCTACCTTCAACACAACCCATTGAACCAAATCTACTAGAGGTACCACTGTTCAGTGGAAAGAGCACTGGATTTGGAGCTAGGAGATCTCAATTTGAGCCTCAATTCTTGCCCCATTCCCGACTGGATTTTGGCAAAAACTATGGTTAGAAAGTTTCCATGGTGCTGATTAAACTCTCTCCTTGGACAGAGACAGAAATATAAGGAAGTAGCTATAGCACAAATGGAATTGCAGGAACTGGACCAACCAATGTGCTGAAAAGAGTAATTATATGGAATCCCTTATTTTCCAGTAAATAAACTTCTAGTCCTTTGGAATTGAACATTAAAGACTGATCCCTTTTTTGAAGTGATTTTAGAAGTACCAGTTACTATTTTCATGTTTTTCAGTTGAATCAAAAACACATATATCAAGTGATTTAAAATAATATAAAACAGAAATGAAAAAAAGGAAACCTCCTGCCTTCAGAGAGGTAGCTTTGTAAAAGAGAAAGACCAGGGAATGAGAATCAACACCTGACTTTAAGTTATATTTCTTCAACTTTGTAGTTGTGTGACTTAAGGCAAAATCAATAAGTAACTCTTGTGAGCCTCAGTTTACTCATCTATAAAATAATGATACATACCTACCTTGCATTAGAGACTCACAAAACTGTGGAGAACAGTATGTATATGGAGTATCCTACAAATTGTAAAATACCTTATATATGTTGTTTATGGCATGTACAAGTTATATCATCAAGTTACTTATTAATTAGACAATTGAATCATCTAAATCTTTTTTTGTCAAATTATTTCTATATTCTTCTTAAAAATCCTTCCAGGGATAATGAGTCACCTATTCCAATGACCCTAACCCTTAATGTCAAAGTGTAGGTTCCCCTGCTTCAAGGTAATTTCTTGTGTAGATTCTTGTGGACATGGAAAAAAAAAGTGGTTAGAACAATCTTCATCAACTGAAATTCTTTCCACATTAGTGGTGTAAGGGACTAGAAACATGGTGTCTTAGTAAAGGGGAGATGTTAGAGTTCATATAATTCAATTCTCTCCTCCCTTTACAACTGAAGAAATTGAGGCCCAGAGAGTAGTGCCTTCATTGATCATCCTTAGCCATCTTTTCTTCTTGAAAAACAGTCATTTCAACCAAACATCTTCTTTCTATCTGACAATCAACAGATATCCAGGAGGTACCTAACGTGTGCAAAACACTGTGGAGAAGATAGTCCTATTTTCTTAAATAAGAGTATGGCTTAATTTGGGAGATATACTAAAAGAGAATTAACAACACAAAGCAATAGGCAAAATACAAATGAGTGGTACAGATAGTGTTTGAGGGATCCATGGCAAAAATATTTTACTATGGGCTACAGAGAAACTTCAGAGAGAAGATAGAGCAAATAGGACTTTGAAAATTGGGTAAAATCCAAGGCAGATAAGAAGATTCCATGGGATTCCACAAAAGATGAATGACAACCATAAAATATGGAGATAAGAGAATGTGTAGTCTATTGGAGGGAAAGCAAGGAGAGCAATATGAAGAGAGGAAAAGTTTTATATATGAGTATTGGAAAATAATGGTGGAAAAGAAGGCTGAGTTGATTGTCTGGCTAATGTGTTTAGACTTTCTCTAGTAAACAACAAGAAGGCATTGCGAATTTTTGAATGAGAGCGTGGCTTTTGAAAAATTATTTTAGTAAGATTAATCTAGCAGTATTACACAAGCCAGTTTAGAGAAGGGAAAGACTAGAGGCAATGAAACAGTTGGAAAGGCTTTGCAATAGTTTAGATGTAAGGTCATAAGGGCATGAACTACAGAGGTAGTGGGAATTAAAGGAAAGAATAGATGGTGAAAAAAAAAACTGCAAATAAATAAGTAACCACACCTGAAAAACTGATTGGCCATGGAGAAGAAAGGCCAAAAACAGTTTTTTTAATGGTCTAGTTTTTGATTGAGTAGTGACTAGAAGACCACTAAAAGAAATGAGGCAGAAAATATGTTGTTTCACCAATCAGATACTTAGCTAAGTGTAATTAGCTTAAGTAATCATTATTTTTTCAAATGGTTCAAAGTATAAATTTTATGACACTTATATGTAAAGAAAAGGTGAAATGTTGAGTAGCAGCAAGAAGGATCAGTGACAGAGACACTGAGTAAAAGAATACAATTTTAAGGGTGAGAGTCCCGTTGGTTATGTCACACATTTAAAAGTAATTACTATTTTTTTAGGTACAAACACTTTTTGATTGAATTGATCAATCTTTCAAATAATCAAAACTGAGTGTGAACAGGGCCTGCACACCTCTTGCAAGGAAAGCCATTGTATGAAAGATTTTCATCCTAAGGGATTATTTCAAAAGGAAGGAGATATCTCAGAACTACAAAAACATATTCTGAGGGTCTGGCATCAGAGAGTTTTGAACAAGTGTCATATGCTATCACACCTCTGAAGAGCAAAAACTGGACTGAGCTATAGTAGAAAAAAAGAGATTATAAGAAGTTTCATGGACTCTATAGGCATCATGGACCACAAGAACTGGGATGTAGGAGGTCCCAAGAAAAGCTTGGCTCTTTCCTCTTCCCCTCCTTATGCCTGTCTGGACACAGGCACTATAATATGTTCTGCTACTTTGTTATCCAAACATTTCCAGTAAACTAAATTGTGTCTAATCCACAAAAAAGGCCAAGGGTTAACTAGAGATAGATATACTTGTAAAGTTAGGAAGAAGATCCAACCTCTTCCTAAATGTTAGGAATTTTCCTAATTGAGCGCTTGAAGCAACTGTAGTTAAACTTATAATAAAGATACACTATATAAAGATATACCTAAAGCTAATGAACCAGGAACCACATGGCTGTTATATTGCCCCATAGGTTTATATTGAGATAATGATCATAAAAGGCTATATACTATGAACAATCTGTCCAAAGAAATAAATCTCTTTCTCTGGTATAAATGAGAACTTGATTAACAGGTTCTAGACAAAAGATTCTAGACATTATGGAACTAGTAACAAAGTTAAATTATTTGCAAATAATAAACTTCATTAATTAAAAATGCTGACATATTTCTTGAGCTTTCTGTAATTGCTCTCTGATTGATCCCTCCCATGTTACAACAGACCCTACAGCTTCAATACAGAAAATAGTCAAGAATCATAAAGATATCTTCATCTCTCACCCAAAATTTGATTGACTAGTTATAGTGATAATGAATTCTCTGTTGCTCTGTTGAACATCCTTGTTTGTTAGAAAGTATTTATTTATACTGAAGTGAAATCTACCTCCATTACACTCATATGACCATAATATGATAGGATATTTAGAGCTGAAAGGGACCTTAGAGGTAATCTCAACCAGCCTTCACATTTTACAAATGAGGAAACTGAGGTTTCCACCTTAGGAAGGAAGTAGTAGCACTAGAATTTGAATCTGAGTCTTTTGACTCGTAAAACAATGCTCTTTTTATTGCATAATACTTTACAATTCTGCTTGTGGTCAGCTAAAAATGCCATCGTTTTCAAGTTAATTTCTGCCTGCCATGTCCCCTCAGATTTGAACTTCTACTATATAGGGTTTCTGATTTAGAACTGGAAGGGACCTTAGGGGTCATTTACTCTAACCTTTTCACTCTACAGAGGCAAAAATTGAGATTCATTACTATTCAGAGGTTTATTGCTGTATTGGTAATTCAATATTACCAAAGTTGACTTTCATGTGTAAAATGTAATAAAGACATCACCTAGGACATATGTGGCCATGAAAGAAGATGGGCCAGTCATACAATGAGAATGATAAGTGATGGACAATCTCAGTATTGCACTAGCATTCCTTCAAATAATACAAGCACCAAAAGCTACTTTTCTGGATTATAGAGGATTTCTGGGAAAAGATGGAGGAATCAAAGTTAGCTCTAGGATTAAAAGCCTGTGTCATTTAAAGATATTTAAGATATCCTGGTTTCATTTTATAGGCATATTCATAACTTACGCCTATTGTCTATGACCCACAGACTACAAATTTAGTTTTTTTGTAAAGATCTATAAAGTGATTATAAAGTTCTATAAGATGAGATATTGCTCATAAATGAAATCATGAATACATCAAAATATGATACATATATTTGTCACGTGAACATAATTATGTTCTTGATCAGGTTATTATCTATAAATGTGGATGACCAAAGGGCTTCTCAATTTAAGCCAAGAAGTACTTTCAGAATAGGCATCATCTGCATTTCACTGTGCCAGATGGCAATAAGGAAAGAGGAACCAAAGCAGGTCCATTCTCCTACCATCCCTGCCTGCCCTGATATAATATACCTGTGAAGAAAAGTCTTGGACACATGAAAGAGTAAATAACAAACCCTCTTCATGACAGTCCACTCACTTGTAGAGGTGGGGGTGGGGTGGGAGTGAGGTGGTCTCATTAATTATTTTGCATGTGCCAAACACTCAAGATTAGTATCATGCAGATTTCTTTTGTGCTTTTAAGTCAATGGCTTTCAGAGCCAGCATGCTCTGTTGACATTTTTCTATGGCCAGTTTCTCCAGAACCATTCAAGGAGAGAACCTATTCCCCAGGGAAGCTGTGATCTCATCAGGCATCTTAGGGAAAGGAAGTACACAGAACACCATGTAAGTCCTGTCTCTTTTCTTTCTTGATTCACCACCCATGCTCCCTGGGATGTTGGAGTCTCTCTGGTGAGCGTGATGGATGGCCGTAAACGTGGCTCCATGAGGTGCCTGCAACTTCAAAAGGTCACCCTGGGTTTCAGAGCATGACAAGCATTTTTTGCGCCAGAGGAACATGTCCCAATGTGACATTCATGTTTCCTTAAACCACTTTGTGTTCTTGTCAAATTCATACCTATGTTTTTCTTCCCTTGATTTTCCCTCTTGTTTTTTTTTCCCCCAGATGATGATTATTCTAGTTAAGAATTCAGAAGGGGTATTTTTGAAGTCTGTGTTTTTCTTTAGTGCCCATATTCATCTTCATTGATCAGCAATTGATCCTGTCAGATCAATCACATTTTAATACTATATCAGCACATATTGTGAATTCACCACATCCCCATTTCAATTTCCATTGAGAAACTTTATCTTTGTTGTTGTCATTCCATCTTAAATCCACTCTCTGGGCCTACCTCAGGGATAATTTATGTGATCTTTATGGCATTTTGACATTCTTAAGTTCTGCATTGCACTGTGAAATGAAGCTAAATGGAGTTGGGAAGATCTGGGTTCAAGCTTGAACTGACAAATATTAGCTATGCGGACATGGGAAAGTCACAACATTTTACTGCCCCAAGCAACTCTCTAATTGCAAATTAATTACCAGTCTGAATTATGGAGATAACGCTTTTTCCATAGAGGTTTCCCCTCATGAATGAAATCACGGGTTTATACCAGAAAAACTCTCACTATTAACAACTCTAATATACAGGTTCTGAGCTGAGGGTCCACCAAATTTCAGAGGGTTCCTGAACTTGGATGGAAAAAAAATACATCTCTATTTTCCCTGACCTCTAACTAAAATTCATAATTTCCTTCAATTATTTTAGATATACACATATATACACATATACATACATATACATACTTACATATTTACATAACACGTACATGCATATATACATAGATGCACACACATACATATGTGCGCACACACACATATCTTTGTACATGCGTATGTATGAAATTTATTTTCTTCTAGAAGGAGCCCACAAGCTTCACCAGATTGTCAAAGGGGATCATGACACAAAAACTGTTAAAAACTTCAGCTTTAATGGGCATTGTTTGGGCATGAATTACATGAATCTTAAATTGTAGCTTTAACACTAGCTCCTTGAAAACCTTCATCAAAGATACTGAACAATATTTTCTCTCAAGATGCTAATAGTTGAGGGTAGGAAAGCCCAACTACATAAATAAATATGATAAAGAGGAAAGTGTGATGTGTGGAAAGGAGAGAGCCATACCATGGGCCTTGCAAAATTTGAGGAGAAATCATTTTCTTTTGAGAGGAGAGGGGAAGAAATGCTTCATGGAGCAATTGACACCTTGGTGAATCATGAAGGAAGAAGTGAATTTTAATAGATGAAGGGGGAAAGGGGAAAAAAAAAGTCTATTCTGGCCATATTTGACAGAGTGAGCAAAGGCATGGAGAAGGGGGAGAGCATGAAGAAAACAAGGGATGGAGGACTGTGGACCTTTACTGTAAGGTAGAATTTATGAGGGAAGACATAAGAGAAAACAGATTTGCTTCATCCAAACACACAGCTCAGAATAGTTTAAAGACACTTTTAAACACTAAATGCCTGTCTCCAAATTCTAAATATAGCTTACAGTTACTACAGTGTGTTGTTATCAAAAAGCATTTTCACCTATACTATTATCAAAGGAGATTAGATAGATAGATAGATAGTGTTTTGCAAACCTTAAAGTCATCTACTACTACTACTACTACTACTACTACTACTACTACTACTACTACTATTGCTGCTGCTACTACTACTACTACTACTGCTACTGCTTCTACTACTGCTACTACTACTACTACTACTACTACTACTACTACTTCTACTACTGCTACTACTACTACTACTACTACTACTACTACTACTACTACTACTACTACTACTACACCACCACAACCACCACTACCACCACCACTACCTTACTTGGTCCTCCCAACAACGTTTTAAAATATCCTAGGGAATTAGTAATGGAAGTTACATCAGTTACTCATCCCTGAATAGGTATTCTTTCCTTCCTTCCTTCCTTCCTTCTTTCTTTCTTCTTTCTTTCTTTCTTTCTTTCTTTCTTTCTTTCTTTCTTTCTTTCTTTCTTTCTTTCTTTCTTTCTTTCTTTCTTTCTTTCTTTCCTTCCTTCCTTCCTTCCTTCCTTCCTTCCTTCCTTCCTTCCTTCCTTCCTTCCTTCCTTCCTTCCTTCCTTCCTTCCTTCCTTCCTTCCTTCCTTCCTTCTTCCTTCCTTCCTTCCTTCCTTCCTTCCTTCCTTCCTTCCTTCCTTCCTTCCTTCCTTCCTTCCTTCCTTCCTTCCTTCCTTCCTTCCTTCCTTCCTTCCTTCCTTTCTTCCTTTCTTTCTTTCTTTCTTTCTTCTTTCTTTCTTTTCTTTCTTTCTTTCTTTCTTTCTTTCTTTCTTTCTTTCTTTCTTTCTTTCTTTCTTTCTTTCTTTCTTTCTTTCTTTCTTTCTATTTCTATTTTTATTTTTATGTTTTCTTGATAATTAATGAATGAATTTTTAGTTTTCGACATTCTCTTCCATAAGATTTTGAGTTTTAAATTTTTTCTGCCGCCCGCTTCTCCCCCCACTAAGATGTCCTGGAATCTGATATAGGCTCTACTTATACATTCATATTAAGCATATTTTCCCATTAGTCATGATGTAAAGAACAATTAGAACTAATGGGACAAACCATGAGAATGAAGCAATAAAACAAAACAACAAAGAAAAAGGAGAGTAAATAGTATGCTTCCATCTGCATTCAGACTCCGTAGTTCTTTCTCTGGATGTGGATAGCAATTTCCATCGTGAGTCTTTTGGAGCTGTCTT
The DNA here is from genome assembly GCF_003287225.1 of Phascolarctos cinereus. Lineage (NCBI taxonomy): Eukaryota > Metazoa > Chordata > Mammalia > Diprotodontia > Phascolarctidae > Phascolarctos > Phascolarctos cinereus. The sequence continues at coordinate 178,402,707 of NW_027556402.1, read as the reverse complement.
AGATTCTTGTGTTGTTGTGAAGAGCCAAGTCTATCAACGTTGGTCATTGCACAATGTGGCTGTTATTGTGTACAGTGTTCTCCTGATTCTGCTCATTTCACTCTGAATCAGTTCATGTAGGTCTTTCCAGGTTTTTTTTTTTGAAGTCTGCCTGCTCATCATTTCTTATAGCACAATAGTATTCTATTACATTCATATACCACAACTTGTTCAGCCATTCCCTAATTGATGGGCATCCTCTCAATTTCAAATTCTTTGCCACCACAAGAAGAGCTTCTATAAATATTTTTGTATATGTGGGTATAGGCATTCATTCTTCAACATCCAGATAATTATTCATCCAGTCTTTTGCTTGAACACCTCCAGGGACAGGAAACTTACTACTCTAATTATTATTAAGTTCTTGCAGTAATTCTTCAATACTTCAGTGGATTCTATTGAATAACTGACAAATTGACTGACTCATGGGCTCATCAATGTGGGTGCCCCTACATCAACAACTAGCAATTTCCTGCATGCTGAGATACCAGTTTTGTTTTTTGATGCCATTCATTATTCACCATGGCCCATCCCATTCTTATTAAAGAAGTATTTGTGATTGATAAGCATGTGGTTTCTGTTTCTTAATACTTAACCATATTTTCCAACACATGTTTGACCATATTCCCATCTGTTCACTTTTTCATTGAAGTCACAGTATTAATATATGTGCTGCCTTTGGAGGAAATTCTACATTAAATTCTAAAATCTAAATTCTATATTACATTTTTTGAAAATCTCATTATCTTCTGAAACCAATACTAGTCTATCAGGTACAATTATCTTCATAGTGGTCCTTTCACTTTTTGCTCATCATGATCATTCCAAAGAAAATTACTGAAGTATTCCATAAAATATTTATTTTTAAAAATTTTTGTTGAAACCTGCCATCCTGTAACTTCTAATTATTCATTCTAAATCTAACCTTGGGCTTGAGCAGACTCAATCTAACCCTTTTTTCACATACCAACTGTTCAAATATCTGAAGATGGGTCTCATGCCCCTGCTAAGAAGTACTTTATACAGACTAGACAGCTATTAGAAGTTTACTTAGATTTCACTGAAAACATTGTACGTAGCAGTCATAATTTAATCCCTTATTGTTTAAACTGGGGGTATATGTGCAGGGAGGCATAGCATCAGCAGGATTTTCCAGTTTATTCCAGGATAAGGTTATTGAAAGAGGACACTTAGACTGGGACTAGAACTAGAGTCCCACTTTTGACTGATGATAGGATTGGGGCCTTTTGGGTCTAACAAGACCTTTTACACAAAATAGTAGTCACCAAAATGAAGCAAGTAAAAAGCTCTAGTTTGAAGCTGAGAATATGGAAAATGGAATTTTATTCTTAAACATATAGAGAGAATTGAGTGGAAATAATTCATGGCAGAGAAATGAGGGAACACAAAGAAGGGATGACTGACCATCTACTGTATCTCTCACTCTTCCTACATATAAACCTTCAATTCTAATCAGGCTAGTTTCCTTTTCCCATAGGACACCTTGTTCATTCCTGTCTATGCAAATCTGCAAGTGCTTCTGTCAGAGCACCCAGATTCAAATTCCACTTTTCTGGCTTACTACATGCCTGCAGGACCACAGTAAGTACTTAATAAATACTTGCTGTCTTTATGACTCAATTTTCTCACCCATTAAATGAAAGGGTTAATTAGAAAAGATAGATTCTGAGGTCCCTTCCAATTCCAGGGGTGTAAGAACCTCCTTCCACTTTCATCTACAACTTCATTTTGACTTCTGTGACCTTAACCTCACTAGCAGATATTAGCAGTTTTCCTTATATCAGTGTTCTTTTTCTTCCCTTTTCAGTAAGTGAACTATTTAAATATGAAGTAGGTATACCTTACTTCTAAGGTTATTATATTCATTGCTTCTCACAGCACAGTAATAGAGCATTGGACTTAGAGTCAGGAACAGAAAGACCTGAAATAAAATTCTGCTCCAGGTACTTATTAGCTGAGTGACCCTGGGTAAATCATTTAAAATTTCTGGGCTTTTTCTCTCCTGTGTAAAATGAGTAGAATTGAACTTTATAACTTCCAAGGTCTCTTCCAGCTCCCAATCTATGTTTTACATCTATGGTGTCATACTCAAATAGAAATGGAGTTTCTCTATATATTTGATAATTTCAAATAGAAATGGAGTCACTAAACTATAAATAAGTCTCCCTGTGAGCCCAGATTGACTTAAAAACCCATATGTTAACATTATCTATGTTCTATTGCATTTTTATTTATTTTGCCAAATATTTCCCAATTACATTTTAATCTTATTCTGGCCCCACTTGGGAATATTGTGGGCTGCAGGCCACATGTTTGTTCCCTCTGCTCTATACAATTTAGTGTTGGCTATTCCCTAATTAATAGACCTCTCTTTTTTTCCAGTTCTTTGCTTAAAAATAAAAATAGTGCTTTAAATATTTTTGTGGCTATGGGATCTTTTATTATTATTATTGAGTTCCTTGATGTATAACAATATTACCATTAATATAGAAACAACAACTCATTTCTATGGTGCTTTCAAATTTACTCTCCTTATAGTAAGCCTGTGAAAGAGGTAGTCTAAGCTGATTTTACCCATTTTACTGTGTATGATGCAGCTTGGCAGAAAAATGGACTAAAAGTATATTTTTTTCCAGCTCAGTAGAACTATGAACACTAGTATGTGTGGAAGGATAAGACAGCAAGCTTAAAAAGAAATTTAATGGGCTCTAGCTTGGCTTTCATGCTATTCTATTTTTGGTTTGATTTTCATGGGAATCTGTGTTTGTGGTAAAACATTAAGGATGCTGGCTACAGACCACAGCTGTTTATACTCTTATAGCCCAGTGACATAGCAAGGGAGGGAATGAGGCTGTTATTGCCATGGGGGCAGAAGTGGTGGCACTGAGAAATGTACAGAGAATCCCCACATCAAACTGAGACAGTGAAATCATTGTATGTGAAAATGATTGACAATGTGCTCTACTACCTCAGAGACCACACAACTAATTCTCCAATTTGATCCATCTCTAGATCTTCTTGTCCCTATTTTTTTTATTTAGTGACCATACTATACTTAAGTCAATTCTCACAGGACACTGGGACATGCATTTCCAATAGGTTTTTTTTTCCTCCCTTCTTTTGCAACCAGTTCAAAATACTATTTTTGCATGGGAAGCTTTGGCTATTGAGCAGTTAGGTCACACGATGGATAGAATTTGAGCTTGGAGTCAGAAAGACAAGTCTTCCTGAGTTCAAATGTGGCCTCAGACACTTACTAGTTTTGTGATCCTGGGCAAGTCACTTAACTCTGTTTGCCTCAGTCTCCTCATCAATAAATGAGCTGGAGAGGAAAATGGTGAACCACTTTAGTATCTTTGCCAAGAAAATCCCAAATGGGGTCACAAAGAATTGGATATGACTGAAATGACTGAATACCACAGTGCCTATTGTATTTTGTTGTTGTTATTGAGTCATTCAGTCATGTCCAACCCATGCTTTGTCTCATCTACCTCATCAATAAATCACTTTACATCTGCTCCTGGAACAAGATTCCCCTCCCAGGATAAGATCATTACTTCTAATTTCATCACCATACTGCTATCGCCTCCCTCAGCCTCCTCTGCCCTCTGATTAGAAGGCTGGAGGGAAAAGTACCAAACTCCTCCCAATGCCATCCTTTATAGAGGGCAAAAACTGGACTCTCAACTCACTCTGCTCTGCGTCTTCTGCCTTGCCTTGTTTCGATGCCATTGAACAAGATGCCCCAATATGTACTTCTTGGTATCTCTCCCCACTTTCTTGCTTCCTTTTGTGTGTTTTTTCTTCCTTTAGATTGTAAGATCCTGAAGATCATAGACTGTCTTTCTTTTTATTAATTGTATCCTCAGCACTTAGCACAGTGCTTGTCATGTCATGGGCACTTAATGTTTATTGGAATGGATTATAAAATTAATATGATACCACTTGTTTTTTTCTACCTCATAGAGTAATTGAAGATTTAATGAGGTCAGGTATGTGAAAGCACTTTAAAGATGATGGTATCATGGGACCATAGATTTAGAGCTGGAAGAACTTAGAATCCCTCTAGTTCAACTCTCCTAATTATACAGATAAAGAACTAAGCCAGAAGAGGTTAAATAATTTGCCCAGTATCTCATAGGTAGGAAATTCCTGACGTAGGATGTGAACTTTGGTCTTCCAGACTTAAGGTTCGATGACTAATCCATCATACAATGAAAAGAAGACATCATACAAATGCAATGTATGTTTATTACTCCTTGGTGATTAAAGTCTTTCAACCACTCTTTATTAACAATATTGAGGACTTCCATAGTAAATGTCTACTGGTCGATTAATTGCATTATGGCACTTTATTTGTGCTTCACTGTGCAATCACTAAGCAGGAGCTGTCAATACCACTCCCTTCCTTTCCTCCACCCCACCTAACCCCATCATTCATGATATTAGAGTCTTAAAGGAGAGCATTCCTAGGAAGACTAGTCCTCTATGGGCATGAAGGACTCACCTTTTTTCTTATAATACATAGCTTTGTTAGGATGTGATGTTTATAGGGCAGCTCGGTTGGAAGCTTGCCTTGTACTTGGTAAATCAAATAGGCCAGGAGAAAAGTTAGAAAAATGAATGTTTCTGGAGTAATTGCTCTTATGACCTACTGTCTACTTGACAGGTGACAGAACTTGATACCATGTCATTTGAGGACAAGTTGAAGAAATTATGGACATTTAGCCTAGAGGAGAAAAGACTAAGAGTGAAAAGTGATTCTTGTCTTCAAACCATTGAATAGATATAATGTGAAAGATATATTAGATGTTCCTCTTGGTCCCAGACAAGATAATTTGTACCAATAGGTAGAAGTTAAAAATGTCAACTCAATATAATTCAAATGCAATGTATGTTCATTATTCCTTGATGACTATTGTCTTTTGTCCATTCTTTATTAGTAAGTTTGAAGGGTTCCATAATAAATGTTTATTGATTGTCATATGTGAGGCTGACTCTGGAGGTTGAACTTTTAATAGAACCAAAAAAAAAAGATTGGTTGAATACTCAGAAAGGGTACTGTGGCAAAGCAACATCACAAAAACCCAGGGACAATGAGGGAGTAGTCAGAAGATGGAAATGGTCAACTTCATCAAAAAGAGAGGTTGTGAAAGATGAGAACTGGTAAGAAGCCTTTGGATTTAGCAATAAAGAGGACATTGGTTAACTTGGTATAAAGATGGTATAACAAAGGAGGTTAGTTAGCCCAATCCTTTTGTGCTCATACAGACTCTTTAACAAGTGGCCATTCAGCCTCTGATTGAAAATCTTTGATGACAGGGAGCTCACTGCTTGATGAAGCGGGTGATTTCATTATCTAATTATTAGAAAGTTCTTCCTCTCAGTTCTCATGATAGAAAGAGAAGAGTCCTTGGTCCTCTTCTTTCTCTACCTTCTTAGCACTCTCATTAACTCTCATAGAGTCAGTTATCTCTACGTATATGACTTCAAACCTGCAGATCCAATCGTTTTTTCTCTCCTCAACTCCAAGTCCTTAAATTCTAACTATAAACATCTCAAATTTAACTTCTTCAGAACTGAATTCATTTTCTTTCCCCCTAAACTTACTTCCTCTTCCTTTCTGCCCCCACTGCTGCTCTCGTATTCAGTAAATTCAGCTTATATGTTATTGTCCTCTCAAATACCCCTTGCTTCCCAGTTAGTTATTCCACCTCCGTCATGAGGAGGGTCATATCTTAGGTCTCATCATCACTTATAAATGCTCCACCTTCACAATTCATAACTCTGAAATTCCTATATCTGATCATTTTTCTTCTGTCTTTCCAGCTCTCCCTGTGCCTTGCTCTTCCTAAACCCATTCTCAAACCCACCTATGGCCTTTAATCAATACACCCTTTCTTGGGTCCCTAGGCCAGGGGTGTCAAACTCAATGGCTTGCAAAACTCCCAAGTGTGTCCAGAATCAGATGAAAATATAATTGGGAAATATTTGACCAAATAAATAAAAATACACTAAAACATAGGTAGTACTAATTTGTGGTTTTCTAAGTCAATATTTCTTTTGGAGTTTGACACCACTGTTCTAGACCATCACTCTTGTTCTGGCCTCACCTCTTTCATTTCAAATTCTTGACCCTGTATTTAACTAGTTAAACTATACATTGTCTTCAACCTGTAAATCCTTTTCCCCTTTGTTTTATCTCCATTCAACACTCTCCAGATACCAACCGTGGATTATTTCCACAATTTCTCTATTCTATAGGCATCTAAATATCTCAGTGGATAGAGTGTTGGATATAGAATCAGAAAGACTGGAATTTGAATTCTGCCTCAGTCACATAATAGCCATGTGACACTGGATAGTGGGCAGGTCATTTAGTACCTGATTGCCTCAGTTTTCCTATTTGTAAAATGGAGATGAATTCTGAAATTCTATTATTCCTAGCACTGGTCCTTGTTCTTTCTCTGCATAGCTGCCTGTCCCTCTTGATGAATGTCTAGAATCATTCTTCCCAAATTGCTCAAAAAAATGCTAAAAGTGTTATATTTTTATTTTCTTCTTTCATTTCTTTAACTGATGAATGAAAGCTTGTGTGTGATGCTTCAGCTTGCATGTAGGATTTTGTTCTGGAGTGCATGTGAATGTGTGTTGGTGTGTACATGCAATCTTGTATTTGAATTGTGTGGGAAGCAAAACACCAACAGATGACCAAACCGTCAGCTGGAATTATAGACAGAGCTTTCCTGCTGTGATGGTTCTGGAGACAACAATTTTCTCTAATAGAAATGTGTGTCACATGCTTAAGTATTAGGGACAGAGCAAAGCAGCTGTGGACCCAATCCCACCTCCATCCACTGGGACCTGATTGCCCATTTGTCTCTCCATCTTCATCCTGTACAAGGAATGAGTGTGGGAACAAATTACTGCTGTCATTTTTTTCAAGGGGGGTTTATTTTCAGGAATTCAGAATTGACCCCTTTTGAGAGGTAATGCTTAGGATTTGAAGGAAGAAGGGACACGCCTATGATGACTAATTGGGGTTAATGACTTGAATCAGAAATCCTCCCCCAATTCCAAAATAACTGGAATGTTTGACAAGGAAGAACATAAGGGCATGGATGTTTTAATCAAACACATCCTTTGTATTTTCTTGCACTCACACATGACATCTCATTATATCATATTATGTGTTGCAGTCACCATGGTGACAATTCATGGCCCCCAAAAACACATGGCTTCCCTCCATTTCTTGAGTAGCTGTAGTTGTAGAAACAGTATAATCTTTAGGAAAAAGAAATTAGCAAATTTGCTTCTATCAAGAAAGATGCAAGACAGCACAGCATGGAATGGCTGAGAGAATGATAGATTTGAAGTCAGAGGACTTGGACTCATATCCCATTTCTGCTCCCTACTACCCATATGTTCTTGGGCAAGTCATTTACCTCTCTGTGCCTCAGTTTTCTAATCTGTAAAATGAGATGGTGGGAGTGGATGGCCTGGGTGGTCCCTTACAATTCCACATTCATGATCCTTTAAGCTTTGGCTATATAACCCAGCACAGTTAACCTTAGAATCATAGCATGTTAGGGATGGAAAGGACTTCCTCATACTAGGGATGAGGAAAATTAGATATAGCAAGGAGAAATGGTTTCTCAAAAATCCCACAATTATTTGGTGTTTTCTGTTCCTTTGTTAATTATCCCCCTTGTTATTCTTGAAAGGAGAGAGAACCAAAGTCAAACTGGTCTTCTTCACATTTTTTTCCTAGGAAAAGATTTGGATCATTGCCATCTTACATATAAGAGAGTACTTGTGTTAAAGAGAGGACATTTGAGTTGGATTTTTAAGGATGAGTAGGAATTCAGGGAGAAAATTTCTAGGTGTGACAAACAGTATGAGCAAAGAAGAGAGAAAACAGTAAAGGAAAGAGAGTGGTATCATTGGAAAGGTGGGAGAAACACCAGATTGTAGAGGGCCTCAAATGCCAAGAAAATAAATGTAAGATTTTCTCACCTTCACTTTCAACCCCTGTCATACACACACACACACACACACACACACACACACACACACACACATATATATGTCCTATATATATTCAATCAACTGGGTAATTGGTAGTGGTTGCTGGGGTTACAGAGTGGGTCAGGGATAGTTAAAGAAGATATGGGGCATTTTCCAGGTTAAAAAAGATGCATCTGTCACCCTTTAACTTGTTATGGGTTGTTAATTAGATAGATGGTGTTAGATTGAGACAAAGATCATAGATTTATCCATCTTTCAGTAAATCCAGTAGGGTGGGCCACCTGCATTCTGTGAGTCTGAATCTCATTATTAATTATAAAATCATAGCATTTGATTAATTAGACCTTAGAGAGACACAATCCTAGCTAGGAGTCCAAGGCAAACTTAGAGTGGGATACTTTCTCTGTTCCTGGAAAATGGACAAAAGGAATTCAGGCAAGGCAGGGTCAGCTCTAGGCTGATTTGTGAAATTTTTCTTCATTACCACTATTTGTTTCTTTGAGCAGTCTCCCCATTTCCCACCCCCACAATGTTCTCATGCTGCTCCCTGGCTACTCAGGGGTGTCAGTTATGATGCCTACTGCTTTGAATCTTTATCATTTCCCCACATGTAGAGATGTACTCTGCATCTCACTCTTTGGGGCCCCTCGTATCCAACCACATGTGTCTATGCCTACCTATAAGACTAGTCTCATGAGGATATAGTATGCCTAGAAGACCCTAACATGGACTAGAGTCCAGAATGCTGGCCTAGAAGTCAGAAAGACCTAGAATCGAATCTAGATGGAAATTTACAAGCTCTATGGCTATGGATATCTACCCCATAGGACTGCTGTGAGATACTGTTTATAAACTGCTTTGAAATATTTAAAGGGCTAGTTAAATGTTGCTTGTTTTGATGATCTCCTTAGCTAATATTGTATTTATTTTTGTGAAGATACTTTCCAAATCCATCATGGTCCATCTTTATAATTCTGAATGTGTGTTAGGTTTGGACTCACATTATGTATGTGTGCATTGCTTAATGTGTTCTTCCCACTGTGATTTGATTTCAGGATGCCAGAAAGATTCTTGTCATATGTAGCCACAGCTTTCTTCTGAATATCTTTATGCTTTCCTTATCTTGCCTAGGGTAGATTAAGATATTTCCAAGCATTGCCTCTGTCCATTTGTTCACCTTACCCTTTGGATCCAAGCTTAAGACATTCAATATTTCTCTTTCCTTGAGATAAATTAAGAATTTTATACTCCTTGAGCCCAAAATATGTTTTGATATCTTTGAAAAAAAGATTGCATAAATTGAAGGAGCTGGTTAATATGATTTTGGGTGAGGCCACATGGTTTGATGTCATTCATGTATATCAAATCATTGATAAAATGTTTTGGCTCAACTCCCTTTTTAAATTGGAAGCCATATTTAGTTCTATTTTGGAGAGATATAATGATTGATTTAAGATAAGGCCAAACCATAATGGGCTTAAATTGTCTTCTGGAAAAAATATCACGTTTCATATTAATTGTTCTTGAGATTATTATGTTAATGGTGTATTTTAAATAGAAAAGTTTTCCATGAAAATACCATATACTTCAGTTTCCTTGCTATATTTGGGTTTATGGCATTCATCTTTTTGCAGCATACAAAGAAATATGTAATTCCTTCAATTAAGAAAGGTAGAATCTAGTTTATACTGAGAAGAAACTGGAAATGTGTATTTCTAGTAATTTATATGCCATCACAAAATGTTTGAATCACTAATTATGGCTCTCATTTGACTGCGCCAATTGCCCACTTTGTAACGAAGTTTGTCATTCCCTTTGACACATTCTATCACCCATTATGTTAACATTTTACAAGTTTCTGGTTTTGCATTTGGTCAGAAGAAGTCTATGGCACCAGAGTAGAGGCCTGTCTGGAGCCCAACTAGGTGGCCGCAGTAGCAGCAGCAGCTTTGGGAACTCTCAGCCAGAGATGGTAAGGGAATCAGACAATTGGTCAGAAAGAAATTACAAGGGACCATTTTCTGACACTGGGTAAAACTGGTACTGATTGGCAGCTGTATTGTAGTTGTGTGTCTCAGATCCAGGGCTCCAAGAAGCTCTGGTGGTCGGTCATGAGAACTCTCTCATGACCAGATGCCCTGGTCACAGTGGTCACAGAACAAAAAAAAAAAAAAAAAAGAAGAAGAAGAGAACTAGCACTTGGCAGCTGCAGGGGACCAGGGGCCTTTCCTGGATAAAGATCAAAGAAAATAAGGTTCAAATAAATAAATAATAAATTAAATAAAACAAAATCATTTAAAGTGCTTTGTCTACCTTTTTTCATTCTTCAATAAAATTTCGGTAATTTTCACAAAGTGAAGATTTTTAATGATCTCAGGGTCTTCAACTTTTAATTCTTCAGATTTCAATAGCTCTACAATTTTATCTTTTATTTCATTTCATCTAGGCTTTGGTAGGGACAGTGGCTTTCTTTTTTTTGATTGCCTTGCACCAGTCAGCAATCTTATTGTTGTGTGACTTGGAGCTGAAGGTACTGTGACAAAAAGCAATGTGAAATGCTTTCCTATAATTAATAATTTATGTTTCCAATTTTGTTATGATTTGGCATTGGTGCATTTTAAAAGGATTCGTATATTCAGTCCTTTTCATGAGTATTTGTGGACCAGATTCATTTCCAGTAGATTTTTATATTCCTACTGTATGTTGTTCTCGTAGTGCAGTGGATAGAATGCCAGGCATGGAGTCAGGAAGACTTCTCTTTTTGAATTCAAATCTGTCTTCAGATTCTTTCTGGTTTTATGACCCTGGGTAAGTCACTTAACCCTGTTTGCCTCAGTTTCCTCATACATAAAATGATCTGGAAAAGGAAATGGTGAACCATTCAATTCTCTTTGTCAAGAAAACCTCAAATGGTGTCACAAAGAGTTGGCTATGACTGAAAAATGACTAAACAACAACAAATCTTGTTCTTGTAGCACCAGAGCAAATCAGTGTCACTCAGTCTGCTGTCTTCTGGGTCAAGCTGATCATCACCACTGTTTCAAGTACGGTCAGCCTGCAACCCTATGTCACCTCATTTAGGATTATAGAGTCAGAGATGGAAGGGACTTTATTTGCTGCTATGTGGCTCAAAGGAATGAAGACCTGAGTTCAAACCTGGCCTCAGATACTTACCAGTTGTGTGACCCTGAATAAGTCACTTAACCATTAACTGCCTCAGTGTCCTCACCTGTAAAATAATATCACCCATCTCCCTGGATTGTTGGAGGATCAAATGAGAAAATATTTGTAAATTGATTAGCACTATTCCTAAAACATAGTAGGTGATTAATAAATGTTTTGTTCTTCCCTCCACCTCCTCTGTCCCTCCCCTTTCCCTTCCTTCCCCTCTCCTCCTTCCTTCCTTCTTCCCTCGCTCCCTCCTTCCCTTCCTTATGTCCATCTCCTTCCACCCTTCCTCCCTCCCTTCCTCCTCCCTTCCATCTCCTTTCTTCCTTCTTTCCATCTCCTTTCTTCCTCCCTCCCTCTCTTCCTTCCTTCCTTCCTTCCTTCCTTCCTTCCTTCCTTCCTTCCTTCCTTCCTTCCTTCCTTCCTTCCTTCCTTCCTTCCTTCCTTCCTTCCTTCCTTCCCTCTTATAGATGATTTCTATTTCAGAGATTCATAGTATCAGATATTCATAGTAATAGTGAAAATCATACTAGCTGGGATGTTAATCCAACCAGAGGTGTCCTCAGATTCCACTGTCCAGCGTTTCTGGGTTCCTGTCATGCCTTCACAGTTACAGTAGGCATTTTCTTATTTTGGTTTTCCCTCTCCACCCCTCCATACCTATACCCCAACCAAAGGAGTTGAATATGGTGGGGATTGCTGTTTTACTGTTGTTGTTCTTACCGTTCTTGTAACTATTTATTAGCAGAGCTCACCTCAAAAACTGTCAGAAAGTTATGGAGACTATAGCCAAGAATTAGAAATTTTCTATGAAACTGAGAGAAAATCTGGTGAAAGCTAATGATCTTTATTCTCTGATAAAACTGGTGCTGGCAAACAGGTCTGCTAAGCTCAGTGCAAAGGAAAGAATGCCAGGAGATGATGAATCCAGAAAATGGGTTCTAGTCCTAGCCTGTTCATGAGCTAGATGGATGACAAAGAGGTAGAGTCTTCCAGAGCACTGAATTTCCTCATCTGCAAAGTGAGAGGGTCTGATACCCATCTCTACCTCTATAATTCTATGACTTACATTGAAATCCTCTTCCTCCCTCTGTGGCCTTGGGCAAGTCATTTCACCAATTTGCAGATCATTTTCCTCAACTGTAAAATGAGGGTGTTAGACCAGGTAACCCTTAAGGCAGCTTCTAGCTCCAAATTTATAGATTTTATGATTACTATGAAACTTCTAAACTATAAATTCTATGAAACAAATTCAAAAAAGTTTCTGGATTATTTTAAACAATAAAATTCTGTGACACCTCCTAAGAAAAGGTGCTATAGTTCCAAACAGGCTGACACTGATATCCTTTGTTTGGCATTGAGATAACTGAACTACTGGTTTAGGTCTATAAAGACCAGCTCTTTTAATACCAGTGTTTTATCTTCAAAAACCTTCCAATTGTATGAAAAACCTCACTTGTGACAGAATTGAAGATGTAACCTGATTATTATTATTATTATTAATTCAAATGTATACAATGCATGTATGTATTTATACATTTATCAGTATTTATGTCTGTTTACATCTATATGTATGTGTACTGCTCCTGCTACTTTTGAATCTATATACATATGAATGCATACATACATATTTAGAGATAAATAAAAACATATATGTATACACACATATATACATACATATATGTATATACACATATAGATTCAAAAGTGTGTGTGTGTGTGTGTGTGTGTGTGTGTGTGTGTGTATATCTGTGTGTCAGTGTCTGTGTGTCTTTTGCATTTCAGGCATCTGAAGGAACCAAGTGAAAGTGATGAATTAGAGGAATTGTAATTTTAAACACAAGTATTAACCAATTGTAATTTCCATAAATCACCCCAGACATTCTAAACCTATAAGGGTTTTAATCTGTGCTTCCAGGAAACGGGCCAATGATTTTCTCATTCAAATAGCAAATTTGCATATAATATACCTTTGTTAAGGAAAGTAAAATCTTCAGGGCTGACTTTATTGGTTTTCTCCCTTAAACTTTTCCTATAACATGATATTTTTTTAATTAAAAAAGGACAAATCTCAGTCTTTTGGTTCTGGACCCTTGCTGCTTGTGATAATGGGGGACCAAGCCTCAGCCTTGGGAGCAGTCCGTTGGAGATTTGACAGAAGGTGGCTTGGAATTTGTGAGTGACTATTGTGTGACTCAGGAGAAGATAATTCTGGACAGGTCACTCCTTTTGATCTTTATATAAACCAGTCTTGGAAGCAAACTGTGAAAACCTGGAGAATGACTCAACTTTCCTAAGCCTTCTACTTTGGCCCTAAATCTTTAGCGTTTGGGCCCAAGACTTTCAAATGAGAACTGTGGGAAGCTTTCCCACTTTTGGTGTTCAAAGCTTTTTCTGAGTGTGGGGAGAAAAACTTTTTTTTTTACAAAATCAGAAAGGTCCATGGAAGTAATTGGGCTTAAATCTCCACTGTCCAAGGTCTGAGGAAATTATAACTTTGACAGCTCTGTTGCTGGAGATTAGGTGAAATTGACAGGAATGTCATTCTGTTTTTCCCTCACTGTTCTGACCTAATTTTCTTTTGCCAGCTTTCATTTTCTGTCAACAAAATAGAAGCAGCAACACATGCAAAAATAAAATAAAATAAAAGTGTGTGAGGGGGTTGGAGGAAAGTGTACTCTTAAAGATGGGTCAGGAAAATGTGTGATATGTAGACTACTCAGCAGAAGTATTTAAATAATTCATGATGCTGTTAGCCTTCCAGTTCCACTTTCAACTGTGTTGGATTCCAGGAGATAAATTCTTGGGATGGCTTTAAGAAATGGTTGGTGGGTAGACCTGGAAATAAATAAATGAGCCCCTGGTAGCCTGAGTGGGTTGTATCCCTTACACAAGGGGAAGGCGGGGCCTGCATCCATCACCTAATGACATTATAAATCTGTGTGCTTTGCAAGGCAATGACATGAAAAATTATATTGAACAAGCCACAGATGCACCATTTATCAGCCTCCAAGGAAAGGTTAATGCAAGTTAAATATTGACATGTCAGCAATAAGGATTAGACCAATTATAAATTTGCACTCAGGCCAGCTGCAGCTTAATTATTATGTGACACTGACAGGTCATCATAGTCTAGACAGACAACTGAAGACATTTGCCTCTGAAGAATTCTGACACTGCTTAGTTTTCTTAGCATTGTCATGTGTTCTGAACATAATTTCACTCATACCTCTCAATGGGCAAGTTACCCAGATCCAGTGCCAGCTCATCTCCATGCAGTATGGGTTTTCTTAGCCTTTTTTTCTTCTCCGCACTCAAAAAGGTATGGAATAAACTTCTTGGTTCTTTGCCATAACTCTTTAATGGAGACAATTATAATAAATTCAGGTCCCTTCAGAGCTCACTACATTTGTACTAATCTTTATAAGAATCTTAACCTTTTAAGCCTCCAAAGTATTTTAAAGGAAAGATCTATGGATGCCAAGTAAGATTTTACCATTAATGATATTTGCGGGAGCAGTAGTCTAGGGATCTGAATATCATCTTGAACCTGAGTCAAAATCACTAGTTGGCAAATGTCTATAAGACAAGGAACAACAAAAATATTTCCAATTGAAGGTAAAAAAAATGAACCCACTTCACTATTAATTAACCTAAAATAACTAAGTTACAGCTTCAGTACTACTATCCAGCATCTCATATTTGTCTATTTGCTTTTCCAAGGATTAACTGATTTTGATGAAATCAGATGTTCTATGTGTGGCTTAGTCTCATATCCTGAAACAAAGTGCTAGCCAAAAATATTTGTCAAATAGACACATCGTCTATATTTTTTGATGAATTTCATTGAGATATGGTGCATGGTTGAAGATGATTTAGTTACGAAATTATCCTGAGTAATGTCTATAATTTATAAATGACTAACAATGAGAACTTTTTTGGAGGTGGCAATGGTGGTGCATGGGATGGGATATTGGGCAGCCCTTTATAGGCAATCATTATAAAGAACTTTTGGTGTGGAACCTCCCTTTGTGAGTATAGATTGCTAAGTAATCTGAAACCTACAATTTTAGAGAATTGCTTGGGGGTGTTGATAAGTTAAATGACTTGTCCATGGTCATATAGATAATATGTTGCATGGAAACAAGGCTTGAATCCAGGTATTCTTGGTTCAAAAGGCTGTCCTCTAGCTACTATACCATGTTGCCTTCAGCAGTAAGAACTCTTACTTTTAAAATGAAACCCTTCATCTTGTCTCTCAGGAAAAGATAGGTGCTTTTTATCAGTAGATTATACTCATTTTTATCATGTTGAGCACCTGGATTTTCTTTAGCAGGGAAATCTTTAAATTTGTATGCTCAGCTCCCAGATGAATTTAGAAATATGGCCTCACTCATGTTAATATTGTTAAAATACCTTCAATTTCACCTAATCAAGAGAAACCTAGACTTCTTAGCTTAGCATTCAAGATAGTTCACAGCCTGGTTGAAGCTATATCTTTTATCTTATCTCCTAACATTTCCCTATAACAGTCCTGTGTTCTATCCTAAAGAGTCTGCTTACTGTCCTCCAAAGATGCTATAAATATTTTTGCTTAGTCATCTTTGCTCTTTTCCAGCCACCCTGACACCAGATGCAGGTTTTATCTTGTTTACACTCATTCAAGTAAATGAATGCAGACTGCAAAATCAACTTAAATTCGACTTCTTCCAAGACTTCCCTGACTACCCCACCGTATGATTGCTTCCTCTTCTTAATTTCCTTAATATGTATTTTCTATATTATGTTTTATCCACTTGAGAATTGTGACTGTGTTTTTATATCTAGTTGTATCATCACTCTTTGGCGTAGTGTGGGGCCTCAAGTGGTGGTCAGTAATGGGAGTGAGCAGCAATGAGTTGTGAGACAGCACAAGGAGGAAAGAAATAAGCATTTGTTAAGACCTATGATATGCCAGATGCTGTGCTGAGTACTTTACAACTATTATCTCATTTGATTCCCATAACAACCCGGGGAGGTAGATGCTAATCTTCATTTTACAGATGAGGAAACTGAGGTAAATAGAGGTTAAATGACTTGCTCAAGGTCACACAGCTAGCAAGTGTCTGAAGTCTGTTTTGAACTCAGGTCTTCCTATCTCCACTGCTCTATCTATTGCTCTATTTAGCTGTCTCAAGTCAAAAGACCTAGAGCCTCATTATCCTTATTCTAACATTTTGTGATTATGGGGGAGTCACCTTGCTCTTCTAAGCCTCAGTTTTCTCATTCATAAAATGGAGATAATAGTACTTGCACCAGGAGAGTTAGCATGGTGCAGTGGCTGTAGTGCTAGGCTTGCAATCAGGAAGATCAGGCTCAAAAGTTCTGTCTTTCTGGCTGGGTAACTCTGAGGCAATCACTTAATGTCTGTTGGCCTCAGGAAATTCCCTCCCACTTTTCTACTACATCATAATTGTGTTGAGAGGAGAGAGAATTCCCAAACAAAGAGTTCTCCACGTTGACCAATTTACAAATTTTTCTGTATTAGTACAACATACTACCGATTTTATAGGTTGATTTATAAACCTCAACATCCTCTATAAATATGAATTATGACTTATGAATTAGGGACCAGGTTTATGTAAAACCACAAGAGGATGGCCACTCTAGCTTTACATTGGCATACCATAGAGAAACTCAGTAACTACAAAAAAAGGAGTGGTTGAGGAAAGGTTTTATTGTCCTTTACATTGTTTCAGATGTTGCAACGTTGCCCCTAAGGAAAACAGAGGAATAGGGATAGATGAGGCCTTGGAAATCATCTAATCCAACCACTTCCTTTTATAGATGAGAAAAGAGGCCCTGAGAAGGTAATTTATCTTTTGTATGTCTGATTACAACTGATTTTCCCAAGGTCATATGGTTAGTAAATGGCAGAACCCATACAAGAACTCAGGTTCTCTGGTTTCCAGTATAGTAGCTTTCCCTGTACGCTGCTCCAGTAAAAGGACAAAAAAGAGAAAATCTATAGAAGAATGGGTTTCCCAGAAATTCAAACACAACATCCTTTTCTTCTGTCAGCTTCTTGCTAAATCTGATAACAGAATCAACACATCATAATGGCCTCTAATTGCATATTGAAAAATCCCTTCGATTTTCCTGTTCAAAAGCATTGTCCTTATTAGAATCATGATATTTATTGAACCAATTCCTGAAGATGGTACAGAGATAGATTTGTAAAAATAATAAATAATTGTTCCCTCAAAACTATAGAATTGGGAAAAGACCTCCATAAATCACCTACTCTTGCCTTAAGTCTTCAGGCAGGCATTGGTGTTTGCCACTTAGTAACCTGATGGTTGCTTATTCTGCTTTTAAACTTATCCAGGAGAAAATATTTCACAAATTCAATCAATGGTTCATTTCATTTTAATCACCTTTTATCAGATAACAATGTGTGTTCCTTCTGACTGCTATGACTTGGTCCCCACTGGTAGACCACTCTTGTCATTGACTTTCTGTCTCCCAGGACTCCTTCTTCTTGCAGACTGCCAGACCTCTAACATCTAATTGACCTGTTTTCTGGGGCTTCCACCTGCCTGCTACCAGAGTATTTTACTTTTCTGCTTGGACTTCTGCTTATTGCTTTCTATCTATTTATTGAAAGACCTTCAAGTCACTTACCTATGGGATCTCAGATTCCAACTGCCCGTCTTTGCATTTTTTCTTCATATCTTCTAAACTTAAGATCTTCCTGGGTTTGCTTCAGTCTTGTCCCGCTAGTTTTGGTTATTTTTTTTTTTAATGCTGGTTGCCCATCTTTTGTTTAGAATGTCACAACATAGACTGACTGCTGACTACTACCACAATCCATCTACCATCAGTGGTGAGAGTATTAGGTTTGCTCAAGTTGTTCAGTTATGTCTGACTCTTTATGACCCCATGGACCATGCTGTCCATGGGGTTTTCTTGGCAAAGATACTAGAGTGGTTTGCCATTTCTTTCTCTAGTGGATTAAGGAAAAGAGAGGTTAAGTGACTCATCTAGGGTCACACAGTGAATAAGTATCTGAAGCCAGATTTGAATTCAGGTTGTCCTGACTCCAGGCCCAGAGATCTGTGAACTGAGCCATTTGCCTGTCTTTTGATCAGTTGTACCTCTCTGCAAGGCAGGGAAGCAACACCATAATTAATATTGCTTTTATCAGCAACGAGAAGCATGAAAAATGCCTTGAAATAAAGTTTCTAAGACAAAAAGTGCCTTCGCATCGAATTCTTAAGATAGATTCACATAGTAGGCCCATAGTATGTGCCTGATATTTCTTGACTAAGATGCCCTTAAAGTTCAGTTCAGTTGAGCAAGAAGCACGACTCAGAGGAAGAGACCACTGGAAGAGAATTCAGAAGTAGAGCTCCTGGAACACTATGAAGGCTCTCCCTGGAAAGTAACAGGTCTGGGCTATGCTGGGCTATAGAGGAGGAGCTCTACTTGGGGCAGCAGGTGTAGGGGTGGGGGGAGAGATGGTTGTAATGGTGATATTACTGAAGGGAGGAAACTTGCCCTTTTGGCCTTTCCCAGTCCCCATAACTGCTAGTACCTTCCATTACCTTCTACCTACTCTGTATTCATTTTGTATGTGTTCATGTAAATGTAAGATCCTTAAGGCCAGGTACTATTTTTGCTTTTTTATTTGTGTCTCCAGGTCCTGACACAGTCAGTGCTTCTGGGCTGATAAATAATACAGAATGAATGCT
Source organism: Phascolarctos cinereus (assembly GCF_003287225.1). Classification (NCBI taxonomy): domain Eukaryota; kingdom Metazoa; phylum Chordata; class Mammalia; order Diprotodontia; family Phascolarctidae; genus Phascolarctos; species Phascolarctos cinereus. The sequence continues at coordinate 178,383,718 of NW_027556402.1, read as the reverse complement.
TGTTGATTGATTGATTGATCAGACTATGGGCTGAATTCAGTTCTATGTGCTGAAGGCATACAAGTTCCAACGGGGCTCTCTACATTTCAGTATACTGAAGGAAAGCCCCAGTCGTGGCTCTGAAGATAGTCACCCTACTACAGGACACAGCCTGTGTGTTGTGCCTACCTCTAGACTACTCCTCAGAGACTCCCTTGAATATAAGCTTAGGGATTGGATTTATTTATTATTTTGTCTATCTCTGTAAATGAACTTACAGAATTGTTGGTATTTTATGAATCTAAATCTGTGATTCTATGACTTTTCTAACCTGTATTCCTTCATTACACCTTACTGCCTCACATATGAAATATGTGTATAATTCTATGTAAAATATAAAGGGTCAAATAACTGTGAGCTATCGTTATCATTAGGGACAAGAAAAAACTTAATTACTGGAACTAAGACACAAGTCGAGAGGGCAATAGCTTCAACTACTCCAGCAACTTTACATTTTGCCCTCCAAAGGAGGATCAGAGAAGGCACAATGAATTGAATACTAGACTTGAGGTTAGAATCCTACCTCAGATATTTACAAGCTCTATAGCCCTGCCTAAGATACTTTACCAGGTCTGGGTTTCAGTTTCTTCACCTATAAAATGAAGGGGTTGAACAAGAAGGTTCCAAAGGTCCTTTCAAACTCTATATCTCCTCCCTACATATACCAGCATACACTGTTGTCCAAACTCCCCATGTGTTCTTTTTTCCCCTAAAAGATCTTTTATAAACCATGATGTTTACTTGGGTAAAAGATAAATTAGCTTATTGAAAATGGAATAAATGGAACATATACCCTAAAAATAGTGGAAGAAATTAACACGACTTGAAAAAAAATAAACATAAGTTCACAAGAATATCATTAGCAAAATATTCAGGAAATCTGGGTACAGAGTAGAAAATACTAAAGAAGTAGATTCCTCTGGTGGTGTCAAATCACCAAACTCTTTTCATTAGAATTAATGGACAAGGTGTGGTTGGGTACAAAACATTTCCTTTTAGTGTGAGATCTAGTGAGATTGAAGAAACAATAATTAATAAAAATGCAAATAAAATAGTTTTATCTGAATATCTTATCAATGTTTAAAACTCAGCATGTTTAAAAGTCAATTTATCAGACCAATTTCTCTACTTTTGTTGATAGCATTACCATCCTTCCAATAACCCAGACTTGAGAATTCAAAGTAATCTTTTACTTTTCCCTATCCCTTACACTTCTTCAGAGCCAATCAGTTCCCAAGTTCTGTTTTTTTTTCTATCACCTTAATATTACTTCCAACCATCTTATGCTTTCCATTAATTCTCATTGCAACCATCCTTCTTCAGGCTGTGACTTTATCTTGTTTAGTCTTGTTTAGTGATCTCCAATTTTTTTTTTTTAGTATGAACCTCTAAAAGTAAAAAAAAAAAGATGAACATATAACCAATATGTAAATATTGATTTACTTATATGTTAGATATGTGTACAACTCTGCTAATAACCGAGTGGATTATAAAACACACAAAAACAGAAATTAAAAGAGGATAAGATAAAAATTATATCATTTGGCCTTAAAACTAATCAAAAGCCACTGGAATTTATTGAGTAAGGTAGTGACATGATCATATTTTCACTTAAAAATCACTTTGGTAACTTGAGTAGAGTATGGATTAGAGAATGGAGAAACTTTTGTAAAGTAGAACAAATTGCAAGCTATTCCAACAGTCTAGGCAAGTGGAGGCAAGGGCCTATGGCAGAAAAATAGCTATATTAGTTAAGAAAAGGGGCGAAGATGTGAGATATTGTGGGGGGGGGCAGAAATGCCAAGATTTGGTAATTGATTGGCTATAGAGGCATAAGGGAGAATGAAGAATTAATGATGTCACTATGACATGAACCTGGGTGATTAAAGGTATGGCTATTCAACAGCAATAAGGATGTTTGGAAGAAATGAATTTGAAGGTGAAAATAATGTATTCATACCTATTCATACTGTGTGATTCATTTCATGAATCCAAAATGAGAGTCAAAAGTCACCCTCTGAGAAGTGCCTGTTGTGGCTATGAAGTAATGTGAAGGTCGGGGAGTATGTACTGTGGGGGAAATACTTTGTTATTTGTTATGTATCTGTATCATTTAAATCTAGCTTTTACATGGCGAGAAATTGTTTAACCCCAAACTGTAGCTCATACTGACCTCAGAGACTCCCTAGAGAAGACAGAATGTTTGCTTGGGGTCCACCCAGGTCTTGAGTCTACCCAAAAAGCTTGTGTTATGGATCTATTCAATTACTTTTGGCTTCATCCAAATTTTATTGAATGTTTCTACTTATCTGCCTATATACATCTCAAGCAAACTGCTTATGTGCTGGCCAGCTACTTGTCCTTACGCCCTATATAAAACTCACCGAGAATTAGGAACCACATCTTTTTCTGCTGAGCCAACTTAATACAATTATTTCTAAAAATCTTTTCAGGTTTGGGGTTTGCTCTTGGTTGATAGTATGGAGGGGTGATTTTTTTCTTCATGGCATCTGGGCAGCTACAGTTAGATTATAACTCTCCTGAGTGGCCCACAGAAGCTGGCACGGTAGAGAGGGGAGCAGACAGAGTAAATGAGTATTGTGCAATAAGTCTAGGTACAATTGTATCATAAATAAGCCCTGAGATAGGTTGCTGTAGAATGTGTGGGATGTAACCCATTCCCCACTCTCTGATTGTTTTTTTCACATATCTCTTGGGATGGGATCATGCTTTGAAGACAGCTGCTTTACACTGTTGTAAACAACACCCAACTGGGTTTTCTTGTAAGTTGCATTGTTAAATCATATTTAGTTTGCAATCTACTAAAATCCTCATATCTTTAAAATGTAAACTCCTTGAGAATGGGATTCTTTTCATTTTTGTTTTGCTTTCCTAGAGCCTAGAACAGTTCTTGATACATAATAGGTGATTAATAAATGCTTATTGAATTTGATTGAATTAAATCTTTGAATCTCTATCTCCTAAATTCTACTAGACAAAACACTACTACAAGTTTAGTTATCAAATCTGCCTTTGTTCAATTTCTGTTTTTACTGGCAAATGACAAAGCAGAAAAAAAGATTCTTATATTCATGGGTTCTATCACTACTAGATTATAAACCCTCTGAGAGCAAGGCCCATCATATCTAACTTTTAATCTGCTAAATGGTGCCTTGTACAAGGTAGGTTCTTAATAATTATTCATCACATCGATAATCATAACATCACTTGTAAGAGTCTGTACCTACTAAACATTGCACATGTTTGGTCCTCAAGTCTTGCTCCATGCAATTTCCATTTTAATTGGAAAAAGCACAGCAGAGAACAATGATACACCATCTCAGAAGTTATTAATTCCAGAAGTCAGGATGATAATGTTTGTATTTGTCAGGGAAGATGCAATTAAAAAGCAATTATAATTGGGGCCTATAAAAGTCAAGGTGCATGAAGGAGAGAAAATAAAAGCTTGGGGGGAAAATAGTAACAGGCTGATACAGAACATGGTACACCAAATAGCTTAGGATATTAGCCCCATAGATAGAGTCAGTGCAGGCATGAATGTTGGGACAAGAGTACGTATTGATGGTAGATACACTTTGACAAGGAGGCAAGGTTAAACCTGGAGACAGCAGCATATGGTTAATGAAATCTATTTGATTTTTGTAATCAGGAATTTGATCCCAGATACATGGTGGGGCACACAGCAAAGATTGTTTGCTGGGAATTCATGAAAGTCTCATTGTGTTCTGTTTTATACTGTATACCTGCAGAAGTATTATCTGACCATCAGGCCAGGATCTTTTATTTAACTTGCCAGTGATGGGCAGGGAAGGGTTAGACCTCATCAGAATTATAATGGGGTCAGAATCACTCTGTGATAAAAAGTTTCATTGATATTTAGAGGGAGGAGAAATCTTAAAGAATATGTAACCAAAACCATTTATATTACAGATGAAGAGAGGTCATTAGGCATCACAGTGTAGGAGAACGAACACTGGATTTGGAGTCAGAGAATGGGGGTTTGAATCTTTACTTTGCTTCTTATTCCCTGTATGACCCTAAAAAGATCTCAGTTTCATTATCTCTAAAATGGACTAGATAATCTATCCGGTCCCATCTAACTCTAAATCTTAAATCCTATGATTCTAAGTGATTTGATCTAGACTATACATAGAGTTAGTAACAGAATTAGGTCTAAAACCCAAGCCTCCTAATTTACTGCTCCAATACTCTTCTCATTGCCCCTTGCTCCATCCACTGAGAAGATATTCAATACATAGGATGTATCTGCAAAGCACGAACAATAATATTGATCCAGAGACCTCTTTGTTTGATCCTAGCTCTGCCACTAACTAGCTGTGTGACCATGGAAAAGGCTTATCTCAATGTGCCCCAACTAATCTATCTAGAAGGTCAGAAGAGATACTATTAATGAAATACTAGAATATCCCTGGGATACTTGCCAACCCTAAGAGCATATTCCAGTGTGTGTATTATTCAAATTACCCATATCTTTCATTTTTCCTTGGCCCAAATTCTCATATGTTAGGAAACACTCTTCCATCATAAATGTGACAGTACAAAAATGGGTACCTGCTCTTCTCTTCCCAGGAAACAAGGTATAGTGGGTAGAGTTTTTAGATCCTTATTTCATTGAGCCCCCCTATAATCAATACCTAGTCACAACTTCCCACCTCCTTTCTTAGGACAAAGAATAGGGATGTCCTTTCTGGTGAATAAGATGACAAGAAAATTTTTTATATTCTTCTGAATCCATGCACACAGGGCTCTTCAACATAGTCTGGAAGAATCCACCTGATACTGGGCGCTAGAAACAGACATCAGCAATTGTGCCAAGATCTCATACATATTTAATCCAGTCTTCATTGTGGGCTACATTTTCAGGTCAGACTGGCCCAATCTTTGGGCAACTTAAAATATTGTGTCCAAAAATGTAAGAATGGTAAGGTTATGAGAACAGGTAAACTATAGGGGATTGAAGTTTTCTCTTCCTGTGGCGTTCAGTATGGTATGTATATTCTCTGAATATCTTATGTGGTCCTTCTTTGGTTCCTGTTGCTTAAGAACCAGGGCATACCTAAATCAAGTTTAGAACAACGATGACATGTCCTGAAGATCCAGCTTTATAGCCACATTATCAGGTCTTCACCATTGAGATCAATTTTCTCACTGGGGAGGGTGGCCAAAAAATGGGCATCTGTGATAAAGCTTCACATCAGCCTTCATGTGTCATGATTTGTTTATTCATTCCTCTGTTGGTGGGTATCTACAATGTTCCTAACTCTTTACTACCATAAAAAGTGCTACTTTAAATATTTTTTCTCTTTCTTTAGTGACCTCCTTGGGATAGTAGTGAAACCTTTGCATCACAGTGTGTGTACAAAGTAGCTACTTATTCATAGCTCCACCAACAAAGTTTTTGTGGTACCTGTCTTTTCATAACATCTCCAAAATTGACTATCCCCCATGTTTTCTTTCATCTATTATCTTTCGACAATTTGCTGGGTGTAAGGTCAAGCTTCAGGGTTGTTTTGATTTGTCTTACTATCATTATTAGTGATTTGGAGCATTTTTATTATGATCATTAATTATTTTTAATTCTTCTTTTGACAACTGTTTGTTCATTTCCTTTGACCAGTTGTTTATTGGGGAACGATATTGATCTTGCATATTTCTGTTATTTGTACTTATATCTTGAATTAAAAAAAAACCCTTAACAGAGGCATTTGTGCATCAGAAATATTGGATGCAAAGATTTTTCAGCTTACAATAGTTTTCCTTTTATTTTTTCCCACTTACATCAATTTATGTTTATGTGTGTGCACACTCAAAGGCTTTATAACTTAATGAAATCAAAATGATCTGTTTTCTCTTTGTGATAATCTCTATATCTTATTTGGTTAAGAATTTTCTCTCTAGCTATAGTTGTGAAAGGTACCTCCTATTTTCTATTAAAAAAAGATACATTCCTATTTGGGTTATATGTTCACTTGGAGTTTATTGTGTTATGTGGTATAAAAAGCTGTTCTAAAACATAATTGCTAAAGAAGTAACATATTTTTTTACCCAGATGTTTGTTCCAAGTAGGTATTTCTGCCACCACCCTACCACCCCATAATTTGTGTTTACTAAATACCGTTGTTGTTGTTGTTTGTCCTTTATTTTTGAAGACCAGTGACATCATGGGTTGTGCTTGACTTGTGGGTGAATTGGATTTAAGTGAGACAGAGTTGCACAAAATTGTCAGCCTCATTCTTTCCTTCCTGAGTTATCAGAGTCCAGTGGCAGGATGAAAGTCAAGACAACTAGTGATGGCCCAGGATGCAGTGGATGACCTTGGCATCTTCAATGTCTGACCAAGCTTTAAGTACTTTGTAGCTTCTGCTTAAGCTGTCTTCATGGAAGCTGAGACAAATTGTTCTCATCTGCCCATTCTGTGGGGGAAGTCTTCACATGCTTGGGGTAGACATATCCCTAACTGACTGACAGATGTGAGGCTCTTTGGTTACCCTCAACCTAATTTAGGGCATCTATTGAGAAAATTTACCAAGTGGTGGCTGCTGTATGTGCTACAGCTTCTTGGAGCCTCAGGTGAGAGCTGGGTGAGAAATGGACGCCAGCGGTGGAAAAGCAGCCCTGAAAAGGTTTGGCAAGCCCTCACACCAGAGGTTCTGGTCCTCTCTGAACACCCCAAATTCCCCCACTAATACCAAATCATTTTGATATACAGTATAATTTGTGATCTGGCACTGTAAGCATGGAAAAAGTCAAAGATGACTAAAGTCTGAAGTATAGGTGATCAAAAAATGGTGATATCAAAAGTTAGATTGTAGAGCCATTCTGCTTTAGAAGATTAATTCAACATTATTCGCGTTGAGTTTGAAATGACAGTAATGCAAATAAATGTGGATGTCGCCTGAGAGCTTGGAAAAAGGTAGGGTGGAAATATAAATGTTTGATATGTTCACTTATAGATGGTAGTCAAATGAATGACACAGAATAAGTTCATCAAGGGACAAAGAATTGTGAGGATCATGGTAATGCTTTTGGCTTTCCTATGAGGCCAGTGGACAGTCAATCAATTATTGTGGTTATTCTGCTATTGTTTTTGATGCCCAGATTTCTAAATGGTAGAGATTATAAAGTTGATGTGGAATTCAAAGTTATATTTTCCTGATCTTTTCATGGGTAACTAAATAACCTTGCCAAAACTGAATGCAAATGAACTAACCAGCCTCATTTCTCAAATTATCTGTTTTACATTCCACTTTCAAATGAGCTGTTTTGATTTATCAGAAACAGAATTAAAGATGTCCAGTTTAGTGTTTGCACATGGTAGAAAGAATTTTAATTATAACCATTCATCATCTTCAGTGCATGTCTATTTTGTGAAGAAGCTAAGATTATTTCTTTGCTGGTCAGGTAAGAGAATATTGTTCAAAAAATGCGAAAAAAGCAATCCTTGTTTCAGAATCTCTCTTCTTATATGAAAGGTTGGGGAACACATTGGAGACCCATCAATTCATGGTTCATTTTTCTTACACAGATTAAACCTGAGAACTCTCATAGAAGGCATTCATTTAAGGGTAGCCATCAACTCCCCCTTGCAAGCACTGAGACTCACAAGTTTCAACAACAGCAATGACAACAACAACAATAACAACAAAGAGTTTATTTACAAATTACTGTAAATAAAATGGGCTTATTTGTAAGCTCATAGGCAGTTTATCTCCCAGTCAAAAGCTCTTTCCCTACATCCTTTTCCCAACCAATACAGACTTTTAAACATATTATTTTGTGGAAGGCACAAACTAGAGGAGAAGCTTGGTATTTGCTCTTCCGTATTAATATTTCCTTTTCCTCTGAACAGACTTAACAGGTGCCACCAGTTATTTATTGTTTCTCATAACTCTCCTCTCTCAAATTCTTGTAGCTCATTTCATTCCAAGGCCATCATTTAATCCAATGGTTTTTTTCCCCTTCCAATCCTTATCTTCTCTGACTTTTCTGTAACATCTGACGCTGTTGACCATTTTATTTGGGTTATATTGTCTTCTTTTTGCATTGGAGACATATACTTTCCCAGTTTTCTAATCTCTGTAACTGACCCTTCAATATTCCCTTTGCAGGCTCTTTATACTCATCTCTGCTTTTTCTCAATCTTATGGTTAGTGTTTCTAATGTAATATCATGGTATAACAGAGTTCATAGGTGGAGCGACTTTAGAAGTCATGTAGCTCAACCCCTTCTACAATTTACAGTTGAGGAGACTGGGGATCATAGTAATTAAGTGGCTTGATTAATATCACACAGGCATTGATTGGGAGAGCTAGGATTTTATGCTTGCTGTTGAGTCATTTCCGTTGTGTCTGACTCTTCATAGCCCTATTTCGGGCTGTTTCCTTCTTCAGCTTATTTTACAGGTGAGGAACTGAAGAACAAGGTTAAATGGCTTTCCCAAGGTCATGCAGCTAGCAAATATCTGATGCCAGATTTGAACTTAGGAAGATGAGTCTTCTTAACTCTAGGCTCCTGGCCACCATGCCTTAGTTCATATTTTCCCCTGTAAATAGAATATCCTTCACTAACACCTCTTGACCTATTGAATTCTTCTCCATTTTTAAAAAATGCTAATTCAAATGTTACCCCCTTCATGAAGCCTTCATTAATCATCCCAGGTTAGTAAGGTCTTTGTGCCTCAAATAACATCTTGTTCACATGCAAATAATGGAATTATAATATATTTTATATTATAGTTACTTATATATGTGTCAAATTTGCCTGCTATATTGTAAGATAAAAGAAAGAAGGAATTTTATCTTGTTTAAACTTTGCGTCTCTCTAAGATCTACCATCTAGTAGATATTTTTTGAATCCCAATGAGTAAATCCCATAAGCATCTCAGCAGCTTTCTAACTAAGGATCTACTGAATCAATTATGGGATCAAAGGACTTTGTATTATAAGAGACCTTAGAGAAAATGTGACCTCATTTTAGAAGTGAAGAAACTGAGTCCCAGAGAGGTAAAGCAATTTGTCCAGGTTAACGAAGGTGGTCATTAGTAGAATAAAACCAAAAGTTTGAACTCCAAATCCAGTGTTTTTTTTTTTTACTATGTCACAAAAGCTCAACAAGTATTTATTTAGCCCAGGAGTATGGTAGTACATAAATATTATAAGATAAACAGATATGTATATGTATGTAAGTGTGTATATACATACGCTTTGCATCTCCCCATCACCTATAATTATATGTATATATGAAATACATACACATACATGTATCTTTTTATGTATATAATAGTAAATATATATGTGCAGTAACATAAAAGCAGCTGGTAGCACAGTGAATACAGCACAGGACTTGGAGTCACAAAGACCTAAATTCAAATCTAGCTTCAAATACTTACTAAATGTGTGAACCTGGGCAAGACACTTAAACTGTCTCAGTTTCTTCATTTGTAAAGTGGGGATAATAATAATACCTACCTTGAATAGTTGTTGTGAGGACCAAATGACATAATATTTGTGCTCCATATAGTGCCTGACACATAGTAAGTGCTATAAAAATACCTATTCTCATCTCCTTTCCCAATAACATATGTGTATATACATAGACATATTATTGCATGTGTGTATTCATGTATGTTTATCCTAGGGGAGATACAAAATGTATATATGCTTATGTTCAGTCTTACAGTCATGGCTGACCCTTCTTGACCTTATATGGGATTTTCTTGGAGTGGTTTGCCATTTCCTTCTCCAGTGGATTAAGGCAAATGGAGATTAAGTGACTTGCCCATTGAGTATTTAAGGACAAATTTGAACTCATGTCTTCCTGATTCCAGGCTCAGACTTTATTTGTTGGCCTCAGTATATGTTTATAGTATCTATCATCTATGTATATATGTATCTCTCCTTCTCTCTCTCTCTCTCTCTCTCTCTCTCTCTCTCTCTCTCTCTCTCTCTCTCTCTCTCTCTCTCTCTCTCTCTCTCTCTTCTTTCCTCCTCCCTCCTTCCCTCCCTCCCTATCTACCTATCTATCTGTTCCTATTTCTAAGGAACCTATGATGTTGTTAGGTTGTCAAGGACAACATATATGAAACAAACAGGGAAAACATTTAAATGTTGAATTATGTAATGGGACAGTAAATATTAGCACAGGTCCGAGAAGGAAGATATCATTGTGCACTGGATTGATTAGTCAAGTGAGGCTTCGTGGAAGAGGTGGAACTAGGGGCTGCATTTAAAAGTATGGGTAGAATGTATGTGGATAGTACGGTTAGTGAAGGGCCATCAAGATACAGTGTGTATGTGTGTGTGTGTGTGTGTGCGCGTGCGTGTGCGCGCATGCGTAGGGGTGAGACACAAGAGCAGAAGCATACAAGTGGAGATAAACACTGACTTGTTCAGGGAAGAGTTAGCAATGATTTGGAAGTGCAGAAGATGTGTGCTGCGAATGTCACTATGGAAGTGGGATAGAGTCAGGGTTATAATAAATAATAACAACAACAACAATAACAATAATAAATAATTAAACTTTACATAACAACATGAGAGTTATATAAAAAAAATTAGATGCAATCTCAAAAGACCTTCTGAGGTAGGTATTCTTATTATCCTTATTTTATAGATAAGAAAACTGAGGTTAAAAGAATTTAAATTATTTACCCAGAGTCATAGAGCTGGTTGAGTCTTCCTTACTCCATGTCCAATACCAAACCACTTCATGCTGCTTTGAAAAGACAATATTTTCCTTTAGAAGTAAAGTTACATTCTTCTCTTGTTAATCCCCTACAAATTTAGATGACTGGTTACAAAGAATTATTTGACCACTTATTTTTCAAATTGAGGATTCAGGGATAATGGGAATATGTGGGCATTAAGAATGCTATAGTGGGAGGAGTCCTGGACTCGGGAGTCAGAAGAACTAGGTTTAAGTCCTAGCACTGATAGCCAGATTGCTCAATGGATAGTGTTGGGCCTTGAGCCAGGAAGTCTCATCTTCCTGAGTTCAAATCTGGCCTCAGATATTTACTAGTTGCTGAACGAGTTACCTAACCATGTTTGCCTCAGTTTCCTCATCTCTAAAATGAGCAGATGGACATTGCAAACTATTCCAATATCTCTGCCAAGAAAACTTCAGTAGGGGCCACGAAGAGTCGGACACAACTGAAAAATAACTACATACCAATAAGACACTAAGAAGTTCTCTAATCCTGGACAAGTTACTTCTTGTGTCTGGACTTCATTTTCCCTCTCTGCAAAAATGATAGGGTTGCATCAAATACTCTCTTAGATTCCTTCCAGATCCTGCATTCTCCAATTCTACTTCCAACTGAGGAAGTTTTATAGCAGTTATCTGGAGTCTTACTGTTAGAAACTGTGTGAAAAACCATCACAAACTTAACTAGCCATGCTAAGACTGAGGTGATCTTTATTCTTATCTTACTTTAATGATTCCCCATTCAAATGAACAATAATTTATAAGGAAATAGAAAATATTTACATACAGCTTCCTAGTTAACAAAGCTCTTTTCCACATATTATTTCTTTTGATAAAAACAACCTGATGGGGAAGGGAAAGCTCTCCAATTTACAGATGAAAAAATTGAGCCTCAGAGAATTTTATATCATCACGTAGCTAATAAGTGATAGACCCAAGACTTGGGCTTCTGACTTTTGGTTCCAAGCCCAGTGCTCTTTGAAATAATATCTAACCTAGAAGGTGAAAGGATAGCTTAAAAACATTTAGGTTCAATGACATTTTAAAAACTTGCTTCAAACATAGGCACTAAGCATTTAAAATAGGCTATTTTGCAGCTTCTATATTTTGAATTACAAGTGCCCTCCATTCATTTCATCAGGTCAATGTGAAATTCTTTTCCCTGTCCCAAATACAGAAAAGAATAAATTGCATCCTCATACCCATGGAAATAATTATATTTTCAAGGTCAAAATCAATCATCACATACTCTGTTTTCTCCTCTTGAGAGAAGAATGATTCAAATCCCTTTTATTCCAGCTTTTGTCATTCTGGGGAAAAAATATACACCCTGATATGATGAGCAATGTTACCTTTTTAGTGCTTCAAATACATTTCCTGAACTTTTAAGAGTCATTGTAATCTTCAATCCAAATTGCAAGCCAAGCTATAATTCTTTTTCTTTAGGTTGCAAACAAAACCATTGAGTTCTTCACAAAACTGTGTGACAGGAAAGTCCTGTGCTTAGTGACTCCCCATTTTAGACTCTTTCTCCACTTCTTTTAGATTCTCTTCCCTATTCTCAACTAAGCCAGAGTTCATAGCCTCATAAAACACTAGAGCTGAATGGGGCTTGAGAAATTACCCAAACAATTCATTTTACTGATAAAGAAACTGAGGCCTAAACAAGTAAAGTAGCTTCCTTAAGGTCACACTGATGATATTAGAACTGGCATTTGTATCCAGGTCCTCTGACTCTTTTAATTCTCTTTTCAGTAAACTACACACACAAACTGTTCTGTATCTCTTGTAACAATGGAAGGGTTCATTCATTAACTCATTCATTAATTATTAATAAGGAGTTAGAGATTAAATTTTACAGTTTCCAGTAGTTTTATACATTTGGATATATGTACCAAATACACATGGCATGCACACATGTGTAATACATATGTATATACAATACATGTATGCATGAATGCAAACATACATTGTACAAATGTAAGTATATACAATTTCTCAGAATTGCTTAGGGATATTTTAAAATGTGAGTCTTCAGAAATTTTTTTAGAGGTTGCTAACTTAAATATGTCCATAACTAATGGCTCTCTGTCTGTCTGTCTGTCTGTCTGTCTTCCTCTTTCTTTTTTGCTTATTTATATACGTGTATGTATATAATTCATATATATGTGTATATATAGAAAAAAGTTACACAACAACAAAAATAGAACTATTAGATCATTAGTTATGGCAATGATGAAGATGGCCACATGTAAAAATAACAACTGATGATGAATATCTCAAAATACCCCTAACAGTTCTGATGAGATTGTTCAAGTTATCCCAGATACTTGTTTTTTCCATTTATGCACCTTAATTTCTATTGGTTCACAGCTATTTGGTTCTCTCTCTCTCTCTCTCTCTCTCTCTCTCTCTCTCTCTCTCTCTCTCTCTCTCTCTCTCTCTCCTACACACACACACTTAGATACGCACACACACACACACACACACACATACACATACACACATCCTCCAGGACCATAGGAAAAAAGCAATGCTTAATCAGAAAAAAAAATCAAAACCTTTTATCTCCTCTTTGCCTATTTCCAAACATATATTTCATAGATAATCTTTCTTATTCCATATATTGCATTCTACTCACATGTATTATATGTCTTTCAACTGTCATCTGAGTCACCTAAAACTCTGATTCTTAGGGACTCTGTGTTCCAAGATTTATGACTACTGTATGACTAGGGAAACTTTGCATATTTAGATGTTGGATTCAGTTTTACATGGAGAAGCAATTTTGGCTTCTGAAACACACTGAAATTTTTTTAATGCGATCCAGCCCACTTTCTTTTACCTAGTCAATTCTGTAGCCAACTCATTGTCTATTTGTACTATCTGTCCCAAATTTATGAGCTACTGTACTAATTCAGTAGTATTGGACTGGTCTTCTAAGTACGTGCCACAGTCTGAGGAACAGGTTCAGCAAACCAGTAACCAGGCCCCTCCCCCCAAGCACAAGAAGCCTGGGACAGTGCCCCCTGTGCCTCAGAAGCAGAGATCATAAAGGCCAGAAAAAAGTCAAACAACATAAGCAAGAAGCAACACAGAAAAACAATGACTGTAGAAAAAGTATCTTGGTGACAAGGTGACAAAATACGAATTAAGGAGAGGATAACATTGTCAATATGTCTACATCTGAAATCTCAGAGGGGAATGTGAACTGTTCTCAAGCCCAGAAAGCCTTTTTGGAAGAGCTCAAGAAGGATCTTAAAAGTCAAATAAGGGAGATAGAAGAAAAACCGAACAATTCATTTAAAAATACAGTTCACAAAATGGAAAAAAACCAGTACAATGAATAAAACAACTCCTTGAAAAGTAGCATTGGCCAAATGGAAAAAGAGGCACAAAACTCACTGAAAAGAACTTCTTAAAAAGTAAAATGAGGGGCAGCTAGGTGGCACAGTGGATAGAGCACCGGTCCTGAAGTCAGGAGGACCTGAGTTCAAATCTGATCTCAGACCAAACACTTGACACTTAATAGTTGTGTGACCCTGGGCAAGTCACTTAACACCAATTACCTAAAAGTTAAAAAACAGCAAAATGGGCCAAATGGAAAAGGAGGTACAAAAGCTAATTGAAGAAAATAATTCATTAAATATTAGAATTGGGCAATTGAAACTAATGACTGTATGAGACATCAACAATCAGTCAAGCAAAATCAAAAGAATGAAAAAAAAGAAGAAAATGTAAAATTTCTCATTGGAAAAACAACTGACCTGGGAATAGATCCAGGAGAGATAACTTAAGAATGATCAGTCAACCTGAAAGCCATGATGAAAAAAAAAAAAGAGCCTGGACAGCATCTTTCAGGAGATCATCAAGGAAAACTGCCCTGAGGCCCTAGAACCAGAAGGTAAAATAGTTATTGAAAAAATCCATCGATAACCTCCTGAAAGAGATCCCAAATTCAAAATGCCAAGGAATAGTGTAGCCAAATTTCAGAACTATGAGGTCAAGTAGAAAATCCTGAAGCAGACAGGAAGAAATTATTCAAATATCATGGAACCACAGTCAGGATTATGCAGGACCTTGCAGCTTCTACATTAAAAGATCATAGGGCATGGAATACAATATTCTGTAAAGGCAAAATGAACTTGGATTACAACCAAGGATCAACTACCCAGCAAAACTGAGCATAATCTTTCAGGGGAGGAGATGGATATTCACTGAAATAGGGAACTTTCAGGTTTTCCTGATGAAAAGACCAGAGCTCAATGGAACATTTGATCTTCAAATACAAGATTCAAGAGAGGCATAAAAAGGTAAACAGGAAAGGGGAAAAATAACAAATATGTTATTCAATAAGGGTAAACTCTTTACATCCCTACACAGGAGATGATACTTATAATTCTTGAGAACTGTATTTTTATTATGACATTTAGAAGGAATATACATAGACAGAGGAGGTGGGTTTAAGTTGACTTTGATATGGTGATAAAAAACCTAATGAAATAGGGAAAAGGAACTACAATGGGAGAAGAGGAAAGGATCATTGTTTGAACTTTATTATCATTGGATTTGGCTCAAGGAGGGAATAACATACTTAGGTACAGAAATTTAACTTCCCATATAGGCAGTAGGAGGAGAAAAGGGAAAGAAAAGGGAAGGCAGGATAGAAGGGAGGGAAGAAGTAGTAAGGGAAAAGGGAAAGAAAAGGGAGGGAGTTGATAGAAAGGAGGGTAGATTGAGTCAGGTGGTGGTCAGAAGTAAAATACTGGTGATTAGGGACAGAGTGAAAGGAGAGAGAAAAGTTTAAACAGGGGGAAAATATGATGGAGGGAACCCACAGTTAGTAATCATAACTGTGAATGTGAATGTGATGAACTCTCCCATAAAATGGAAGTGGATAGCAGAGTGGATTAAAAAACCACAATTCTACAATGTGTTCACAAGAAACGCATTTGAAGCAGATTGACACACACAGAGTAAAGGTACAAGGCTGGAGAAGAATATATTATGCTTCAGCTGAAGTAAAAAATGCAGGGATAGCAATCCTGATCTCAGACAAAGTAAAAGCAAAAATAAGTCTAATTAAAAGAGATAAGGAAGGAAACTACATCTTATTAAAAGGTACTATAGACAATGAAGTAATATCGACACTAAACATAATATGCGCTGTGGTATAGCATCCAAATTCTTAGAGAAGTTAAATGAGTTACAGGCAGAAATAGACAGCAGAACTATACTAGTCAGGTACCTCAACCTCCCCCTCTCAGAAATAGATTAATCTAATCACAACATAAACAAAAAAAGAAGTTAAGGAGGTAAATAAGATTTTAGAAAAGTTAGATATGGTAGACCTCTGGAAAAAAGGTGAATGGTGATAGAAAGGAATATACCTTTTTCTCGGTGGTACATGGCACCTACACAAAAATTGACTATGTATTAGGGCAATAATCAAATTTAAAAAGACAAAAATATTAAATGCATCCTTTTCAGATTGTGATTCAATAAAAATTATGTGTAATAAAAGGCCATGGAAAGATAGACTAAAAAATAATGGGAAACTAAATAATCTAATCTTAAGGAATGAGTAGGTCATGGACAGCTAGGTGGAACAGTGGATAAAGCACTGATCCTGGTGTCAAGAAGACCTGAGTTCAAATCCAGCCTTAAACACTTGACACTTACTAGCTGTGTGACCATGGGCAAATAACTTCACCCTAATTGCCTCAAAAAAAAAAAAGAATGAGTAGGTCAAACCACAAATCATAGAAACAATCAATAGTTTCATCAAAAACAACAATAATGAGACAACATAACAAAACATATGGAATGCAGCCAAAGCAGTTCTTAGAAGAAATTTTGTATCTCTAAATGCTTACCTGAATAAAATAGAGAAAGAGGCGATGAATGAATTAGGCATGCAACTAAAGAAGCTAGAAAGAGAAAAAATTTAAAATCCCCAATTAAATACCAAATTGGAAATTCTGAAAATCAAAGAATAGATTAACGAAATTGAAAGTAGGAGCCAACTCCAAGTGTGGGATTCTAAGATTTTACATTGTACCATTGCACTCAAGGGCATTTTGAGGGGCTAACGCCTTAAGCTCTTCTAGAAATGTCACTATTTCCCTTCCTCCTTTCTCCCTCTTTCTTTTGGTCTTGCTTGAGAATTTAAAAGACAGATTTCACACATTGTCTGCTTGGATACAATATACAGAACTTACAGAGAAGTCTTCATGCTTTAAGGAACATTTGACAGAGACCAAAAGCTTAGTAGCAGCAATTTGTCTATTTAGAAATAATGTGATGCAGTAGAAATAACATGACACAGAGAAGGGGGCTCCATTCTTGACTTTTCGACCCTTTCTTGCTGTGTTATTCTGGGTAATTTCTCTTGTCTGGGTTCTAGTCCCCATTTTTGTCAAATGAAGGGTTGGACTCAATAGTATCCTGAACCAATGGAACTGGAGGAAAGGCAAAGACTTCATACAGAAGATATGATTTTAGCTGAAACTTGAAGTTACAAGGAGAAGATTCCGAGAAAGAATATGATTTTTCTAAGATCACAGACGCAGTAGTAAGTAACACAGCTGGGATTTAAAGTTGCATCCTCTTAATCTAGATCCAATATTCTTCTTCCTATACTCCATGATTTTCCTCTGTAATAAGTATCAAATCAATGGATTTGAAGATACTTAAAAAAGTTAAAGGTATCTACAAATGAAAAACTATTGTTTGGTTTTGAAAGAGGTTGAGAGTGATACAGGAAACAAATGTCATTTGGAATAACATGCATAGGAGTATCAATAATACTCTCTAAGAAAGGGTTTTCAGTAACATTACCATACCCACCTGACATAGATGATTAGAAACAATGTAACATTCGTGCTTTATTAGACTTTATTTAGGATTTAACAGGCATGCAAAGAGGAAATGTATGGGAATTGAGTGAATTATTTTGCAATATAGCATAGTTTAATAGCCCCATCAAAGGATTGGTTTAAAGATATTTAAAGTAGAAATGAATTCTGAATATGTGGACCTCTTCAATGAGAGAAATTCAGATGATTCAAAAAGGATTTGCTTAAGGGAAAATTAAAAGAAAAGAAAAATAAAATAAAGGGAAAAAAGATGTTAGTTGTCTATCCAGCAATTACTTCTATTCCATAACCAGGTCTGAAATCAGAAGTGGGGAAGGCCTGTCTGGACGCAGAATGTTCCCTGGATAGAAAAATTGGAAGAAAGCCTTCCTTTTCAGTATTCAGAGGCTGTTTTTTGACCCTGCTGACATTTATGCACATTCCTCTGGTTTTCTGTGACCTGCACAGCAATGATGTTGTTAATATTGCCAGAATGTTATCTTTCTTCAGCGATGGTGGAAGAACCTAAGTTCAGAGAGTGACTAGACTGGGGATCTGTGATCTTTGGGTTGAGGTCAAAGTTTGGTAGTCTGAGATGGATTTTGGCCAAATTCCCAATGTTACCATGTACTTGGAGAAACCCAATTCAAAAAGTTATAATGCAGTTCAATGGTACCTAAACTATACAATAGCAACAAAAGGGTTTTTTTTTTCACTTTTGAGAATCACTAGGTTGTATCTCTTACAATGAGTTTAATTCTTTTTTTTAATCCAAAAAACATTAATTAAGCACTTACTAGTAGCAAGGCACTGTGCTAAGAACTGAGAACACAAAGATTTAAAAGGATGCTGTAGTACCCATGCTCAATGAGCTAATAATCTACTTTGAGGTGGAGAAAGTGATGATAAAGGGTTAGAATATAAAAGATACACACATATGTGTAATAAAAAGTACAATATGAGTAGTGATGGAAGTGAAGGAAACAGACATCTTGCTTTAGGCATATTTGAGGAATGAGAGAACGCTTCTAGCTATGGGTTGAAAGTGAGTAAGGAAGGCTTCACAGAGGAGGTGGCACATGAGCTGAGCTTTAAAGGAAGAAAAGAATTCTGAAAAGCAGAGATGAGGAGGGAGTGCAATCCAGCTATGGGGGAAGGGATCCTTTACTTTCCCCTTATGAATGCACAGAGACTGAAATGAAAGCCCAGCAAACAGCTACCAGATTTTTTTTTTATTCAACTGGAATACAGAGTGCTTGAAGGGAAAAAATGTGAATTAAGTTATTATTGTCTTCCCTTTTAAGGGAAGAGTTTTTCTAGCTAGAGTTCTTAATTCAGGGCCCCAGAATTTTGTTTTAAATTTTTATTTTGATAACTTTTTTCAACATAATTGGTTTTCTTTGTAATCCTATATATTTTTTGTTAGGCATTTTAAAAAATTCTGAAAAGGGGTTAATAAGAATGCCAAAGGGATTCATAAACAAAAAGGTTAAAAAGCCTTCATCTAACCCAATACTTATTGTTTTACAGAAGAGAAAATAAAGTTCCAGATTAAGTGACTTACTCACATTCACATAGTTCATGGCAGACTAGAACCCAGCTTTTCTGATTCTCCATTTATAGTTCTTTCCATTCTTCTTCAATCTCTACTTTTTTTGTTCTCTTCTCCAGACCTAACTATACTGACTTTCTAGCATTTGCTTATTAACTGATCTACAGTACTGTAAACCAAGTGTTTCTGAAGTGTCAAAGATTCTATATCATCCTCAAATAATCATTTCCTTCTAAATGGAGGAAAGAATCACAGGATCATGTACTTAGAGCTGGAAGGGAACTTGTGGAAATTTAGTAAAAATTTTTTTTTATAGTTCAGAAAACTGAGTCTCAGAGAATTGAAGTGACTTGTTCAGGGTCATACAGATCATAAAGTGGCAGAGCTAGGATGGAAACTCAAATTTTCCAACTCTGAATCCACTCATCGCAGTTTCAACTTAGATGGGGGTGGGAGAGCTACTTATAAGTGTCCTCCTAGAACCGTCCCAAATCTTCCACTTCACACACCTCTTAATGATACAACCAAGGTTGTTCCATCTGGCATTTAAGCCACAGAACTGGATCAACCCTAAGTCCAGAGAAAAAAATAAAGTTAAAGAGGTATAGGAGCATGGTTAGTCAGTCTTTCAGAATCATGATTTAAAATGCAAATCTACAGTGGAATGTCCTATTATCAAGTACCTTCCTTGTCAGTTAACACTTTACCAATAACGAAGTGATTAGGATTAGTCAGCAAAAATAAGATGGTGTGTTAGGGTCATTTATATTATGTCTGATTTGTAGTTACTATGGCCCTTTTCATAATGAATGTAAGGATATGCAACTGCTAGTATTATCCTTCTTTTGTAAATGAAGCAACATTGCTTGCTGGAAAAGAATTAATCTCCTGGACTACAGACCTGTTAGTTTTTACCAGAGAACATGCCTTAAAGCCATTTCTCTTGGCAGTGGTCAAATCATTTAGAGGGAAAGAAAACTCTACCCAGCAATTCTATTTCCTACTGATTGTTACCCTATTTGTCTATGCAATGTATTGCTTCTACTGTTTTTCTTTATGTCTCTAAACTTCTAAGAAGATCATTCTATGATTTTACAAAATTTATAGTTTCATGGATAATGCTTATTTTGACCCAAATGGATGAATCTTTTGTAGGATTTTTTTTTTGTTCCTAGGACTAAAAATAGCAGATTTCTGCATTATTTTTAAATGGAAATAAGAAAGAGCTTTAAAGTCTATTCTACTGATGCCATTTAGTCAGTTATTACCCTAAAATCTCTGGAAACCAGAAAAATGAAGCATTGTATACATCAGAGACTGGCACTTTCCTATAAAAATGGGCTTATTGAGGACCCTCCCTGGTGCTGCCATTTTCATGAGTTATCATGATTGCTGCAGTCTGGTCTGGTTCCATATTTTATATCTTTCATAAACTAAACAGATGTCAGACCTCTTTATTCTTTGCCTCCCAGATAGCTATTTGAGTGGAGACCCAACCTAAGAAGCAACTGTGTGGAACCATTAAACCTCCATCTCTAGCTCTCCCCGTCTCTAGTCCTCCAAATGCTTCTGAAGGTCCATACAACATATCCTTCAATAAAACTTAAACTCTGTATGGGCAGACTGTTTTACCCTCTAGTAAGATGACTAGATAACTAAGAAAACCAACCAAATCTGTCCATAGGCATCTGTGAACCCCAAGATAAGACCCTTTGGTTTAGAGAATCACAGAATCTTAGAGTTGCAAGGGATCCCAGATTCCATCCAGGGGTGGGGAACTTGCAACCTCGAGGCCACATTTGGCTCTCTAGGTCCTCAAGTGCAGCCCTTTAACTTATTTGGATTCAAAGGGCTGCACTTGAGGACCTTGAGGGTTACATGGGGCCTCAAGGCCACAGGTTCCCCATCCCTGGATTGAATTTGTATTCTAGCTATAGGCAGCAGGGAATCTCTGTCGGTTTTTGATGGTTAAAATTGTGTTCCAGGAAGGATACATTAGAGAGAGGAAACACTACAGGTAAGAAGGCTAGTTAGAATGCTATTATAATCATTTTAGGTGTTGATAGCCCAACATACGGAACTGGCAGCATGAATAAAGACAAGGTGGAAGTAAGATAAATAAGATATTCGTATTATTATCAGTTAACTATATTTTAAATGAAGAACATGTTAACCATGATAAATCTCTAACTGGTAGAATGGGCATGGAAGAGATTTCTGACCAGTGTGAATTGTTGCTCCCTCAGAAGAGTTAGGATTTGAAATATTTTTCACTACTTTTTTTAAAAAAGTTTTTTTTACTTTATTATCACTTCCCAATAACGATCTCTACATAGTGGAACCCTTCCTAGTAGGAAAGAAGTACAGTTCAATGACCTGCGTACAGTTAAGGCATCAATGAATTGAACAAGTATGACAATGTATGCCTTATTCAGCACCTGTCATTCACCACTTCACTGTTGAGTGGCAGAAAACAAGATCAACTGTCAGTCCTTTGAAATCAGGATTATTCACTATATTGATCAGAGTTCTGAATTCTTTGCATTGTTTTCTTTTACATCATTGTGCTCATTGGCTAATTTCCCCCCAATTGTGTTTTCTTTTCTGTGCTTCAATACATACATATCTTCTGAAACGTCTCTGAACTTGTTCACTGTAATTTAATTCATACGATAATGATTTATTCTATCACATACTACAGTCTGTTCAGCTATTTCCTAGTCTATGAGGAATCACTCTCCTTCTAGTTCCTTGGCTCTACAAAAATTATACAACAAATATTTTATGTGGGAACTTTCTATTTTTTCCTTTTCCTTCAAAATAATTTTTTGCTCTTGGAATATTATAAAATTCTAAGTTAATTAAAATAAACAAGCAACAGTATAACAGTGCAATATAACAAAATTTAATTAGGTTCCTAATCTGGGAAGAGCGCTATAGTAGGAGCTGGGAGATGTGCAAAATTTATAAAAGAAATAAGCTCTGCCCTCATGGAACTTATAATCTACTAGAAGAATGATAATAAACAAAGAATTCTGACATAACACTACTATATGCCAAGTACATTAAGGAGATACAAAACAGGTACCTATTTCAGGTCCTCAGAAAGGTCCTTACACATATGGATCATCATGAAGATTTCAGGGAGAAGTTAGAATCTGAATTAGCTTTTAAAGAATGAGGAGGAACTCAACAGGAAAAAAAGAAAACTAGGATTATTCCAGGTGCTAGGAACAGCCTGAGCAAAGGTACTGTCATGAGAACATAGTATATTTGGAGTGCAGATCACATTCCATTTCAAATGCATAAATATGACCAATTCACTTCCTCATGCAAAAAGCTTCAATGCTTCCCATTTCTTGTCCAACCCACCTTTTCAATCTTATCCCATGTCAGTCCTTTCTGTATTCTCAAAATTCTCACAAAATCTGGTCTAGTAGATCATCCTTTAAAAAATTTTTTAAATAATTAATTTATTTTTAGTTTCCAACATTCACTTCCATAAGATTTTGAGTTTTAAATTTTCTCCCCCTTCCATTTCTTCCCTTCCCTCGAGATAGAGTACCATCTGGTATAGGCTTTACATATACATTTATGTTAAGCATATTTTCCCATTAATCATGATGTAAAAAACAATTAGAACTAATAGGAGCAACCAAGAGAATGAAGCAATTAAAACAAACAAAAAAGGAAAAGGAAAGCAAATAGTATGCCTCCATCTGCATTCAAACTCCATATTTCTTTCTCTGGTTGTGGTTAGCAATTTCCATTGTGAGTCTTTTGGAGTTGTCTTAGATTCTTGCATTGCTGTGAAAAGCCAAGTCAGTCATGCCATAATGTGGATGTTACTGTGTACAATGTTCTCTTGGTTCTGCTCATTTCTCTCTGCATCATTCATGTAAGTCTTTCCAAGACTTTTTGAAGTCTGCCTACTCATCATTTCTTATAGCATAATAGTATTCCATTACATTCATATGCCACAACTTGTTCATCCATTCCCCAATTGATGGGCATCTCCTTAAATTCCAATTCTTTGTCACCACAAAAAGAGCTGCTATAAATATTTTTTGTACATGTGGGTCATTTTCCTGTTTTTATGATCTCTTTGGGATACAGACCTAGAAGTGGTATTGCTGGGTCAAAGGGTATGCACAATTTTACAGCTCTTTGGGCATAGTTCCCAATTGCTCTCCAAAATGATTGGATCATTTCACAACTCCACCCGCAATGTATTAGTGTTCCAATTTTCCTGCATCTTCTCCAACATTTATCATTGTCCCGTTTTGTCACATTAGCCAATCTGATGGGTGTAATGTGGTACCTCAGAGTCGTTTTGATTTTCATTTCTCTTATCAATAGTGATTCAGAACAGTTTTTAATATGACTATAGATAACTTTAGTTTCTTCCTCTGAAACTGCCTGTTAATAGCCTTTGACCATTTATCAATTGGGAAATGACTTGTATTCTTATAAATTTGACTCAGTTCTCTATATATTTTAGAAATAAGGACTTCATCAGAGACACTGGTTGTAAAAATTCTTTCCCAGTTTTCTGCTTTCCTCCTAATCTTGGATGAATTGGCTTTATTTGTGCAAAAACTTTCCAATTTAATGTAATCAAAATTGTACATTTTGCATTTCATAATGTTCTCTGTGTCTTGTTAGGTCATATATTCTTCCCTTCTCTGTAGATCTGAAAAGTAAACTATTCCTTGCTCTTCTAGTTTGCTTATAATATTAAACTTTGTATCTAAATCGTGTACCTATTTTGATTTTACCTTGGTATAAGGTGTAAGATGTTGGTCTGTGCCCAGTTTCTGCCATACATTTTTTCCAGTTTTCCCAGCAGTTTTTGCAAAATAGTAATTTCTTATCCCAGAAGCTGGAGTCTTTGGATTTATTAAATAGTAGATTAGTATAGTCATTGAGTGTTGTGTCTTACATACTAACCTATTCCACTGATCCACCACTCTATTTCTTAGCCAGTACCAAGTAGTTTTGATGATTGCTGCTTTATAATACAATTTAATATCTGCTACAGCTAGGGCACCTTCCCTTGCATTTCTTTTCATTAATTCCCTTGATATTTTGTACTTTTTGTTCTTCCAAATGAATTTTGTTATTGTTTTTTTTCTAGCTCTATAAAATAATTTTTTGGTAATTTGGTATGGCAATGAATAAGTAAATCCCTATCTGATCCTTGAACTTGACCTCTCCTCTTGCCTCTCTGTATGTACTCAAAAGAAGTGCAACATGTATAGGCTATTTCCTTTTCCTTGAATGCACTCCCTTCTCCTCTTTGCTTTTCAGAATTATCTTTCTTTCAAGTTCAGTTCAAGTGTCCTCTCCTCTATGAAGCCTGGATCTAGAATGAGGAGTTTTGGCATGGGTGTCAGTAAAAACAACACAAAACCAGTGTTGGTGAGGCAAAGGGACTTGAGTGTGCTCTCCTTCAAATGTTCCTAGGGCACTTACTTCATTAAGATCTCTCATTCCCTGCTCCCCGCCCCCATTACTCTATTTTGTCTTTTCCCAGTCATTCTCGCTAAGGAAGAGTATTGATACCCTGCCTCCCCTGTGGAGTGATAAGTGCAGTGACTCTAACAGTGTTCACTGTCTTTCCATTTCTACTTCAGAAGTTCATTTTTTTCTTCCCTGCTCCCATAACTCTATATCATTATCTATTATCCTGCATTAGCTCCATATTAACTCAGTCACTGCACTTGGTGATTGGAGTTCTTCATTATTACTCCTCATTATTTGCTGTCTTGCCCAATTTAACCTCATCCATCTGAAAGCTGAGAAACTGTGTTTATACTCTTTTTCATTGTTGTTTGGGTTAAGCAGGCTTGAAAAAGTTGAATCCTTAACAGCCCATCTTCATTATGTGAGGAAATTACACAATGTAGTATATAAACTTGGTACTTAACCCCCAATTCTAGTTCCATTACTGAGTCATTAACCTTATGCTTGAAATGATCTAACATTTAACATGATCTATATGGGTCCATTGCTACATTTTTGTTAGGTATAAAAATAAGAATTCTAAGATATAGGAAAGTACAAACAGTGAAGCCATCCTTTGGTGTTCATGGGGTGCTTAATAACCACTAATATTTATCTTATCTGCTTAATATATGTACAGATTAATACCCTATTACTTTCCCATTGCATCACTAAAGTTTGTCATTGGTGAGAAACATATTTGTGAATTAGGAATACAAATGTGACCTTTGGAGGTATCTTGATCCAGTGGTTCATGGAGTGTTGGGACTGGAGCCAAGATATGGGTTCAGATCCATTCTTTCCCATTTAGTAGCTATGTGACCTAAGGATAAATCTCATTTTAATATAAAGATTACCCTCACACAAATACATATAATTTATTTACTATCATCAATATTTGTATTCTGTGACATTACAAGTCCTTTACATATGCATAGGCACTTAATATGTGCACATACACATTCAATTAAAAGTGCCAGAATTTAAAAATAACTCAAAACAAAGATGCAAAATATGGGGTTTGTGGGCTATATTGAAACCTGAAACACTCTAGTTATGGCCTGAATCATATTAAAATGTGATTAGTAAATAACTAACAAAGTAAATAAAAATACATTAGAATATAGATAATGTTAATACTGTATGTAGTTTTCTAAGTCAATATGAAGCCTGCAGGGATCCTTATGTATAGTTTCAGTGGCCTACCTTTTGATTTAAGTTTAACACATGGCTTTAAAGCACCAAGTTGCATCAATTGACTCAGCATATTTTTTTAATGTCCCCAGTGAAAAGAAAATAGAAACAGGATGATTTAAAAAAATTCAAAGTTAAGATTATACTGATTTGTTTCACATCATTTGATGTGACAGATCTTTCTAATGTTAATAGACTTAACCTCTACTTATGATGAATTAGATGTAATAAAATAATTTAGGGGAGTAAAAATGAATATTTTAGTAAATAAATCAATTTTTTTTTCCCCAGCACCATTGAGTTTCCTGGAGCAGATGATGTGATGCTAGCTACGTGACCTTGAACAAATCAAACATTTTGGGCCTCAGTTGTATCATCTACAAAGTAAGAGGATTGAGCTTTCACTAGGTGATAATAAAAAGCTCCACCTCTAAAGTCCTTTCTGGTTTGAATACTTACAGTGTCAAATCTGGTTCACCTAAAAGTCTTTTGGGTTGAGAAAAAAAAAAAGGTAAGTCATACTTTGGAAAGAATGAGAATGTGGAAAGTCAACAAAAGCAAGAGAAGACAATACAGATAGAAGATGTGAGGGTTAAGTGTCATAAGACAATGGGGAAAATTACACCAGTCATGACAGTTTACAGGCCCATAATTAGAAGCGTCACATGAAAACCTTAACATTGCTTTTGGCTTTGTTTATATGTATATACATATTGTATATATTTTTTCTAATTTGGCAGTTGTAGAAACAGCCTGGAATCATGGATAGCACGCTAAGCTTGAAGTCAGGAAGACCCGATTCATATTATTTCTCAGACATTTGCTGTGTGCCCTCTAGCCAAGCCATTTAACTTCTGTGTACCTGAGGCAACTCCCCAGGACTTAGCAGCTAGTGTAATGAATAGATGCAACCTACCTTGATGGAAGAAGTTCCCACATCAGAAGTGCATGAAATTATAGGTCTCCTTATTTCTGTAAAAAGTTAACTAAATACCAACATAAGAGATGTAGGGAACCAACATTGGTCATATCCTGAAGCTACAACAGTGAAAATCTGAAAATATAACAAAGAGGATCAGCCATAGAGATATGTCATAAAATATAATTCCTTCACAACCAACTAATTTGGACAATCCGTTAGTGTTTATTATAACTGGACTGAAACCGTAAATTTTCCTGTATCTAAGAGTAGACATAAATGAACAAGCTTTATCAAACAGAATACCATTTGATTAAGCAGAATAACAGCTGATTATGTTTAGGAAAATGAAACATAAGTTTTTTTGATTGATTTTGCCCCTTCTCACTGAAAAATTGCTTTGTTTTAGTGTTGTGTAGACAAAGCCTTAAAGCCTCAAGTATTGGAGGAATAATGTACTGACATAAACTTGAATTTTTCATAAGATTTTATGTAAATTAAACTGATACCTGGAGCCAATTTCCTTTGGGTACAAGTTCAATCCAACCAATTAACTTCTTTGAGTCCCCAGTGGCATGTGACTTCTCCATGGGACCTCCTTGATGACTTTGGTTTTTAGGACAAAGTAGTTTCTATCATGAAATTATATTTCAGCCTACAAGTAAAATCTGCATATTCAATGAACAAAATGAAGCTCTGATATAATTTCAAAAACAGGATTTCAGTCAGTTCATG
Organism: Phascolarctos cinereus; assembly: GCF_003287225.1. Taxonomy (NCBI): domain Eukaryota; kingdom Metazoa; phylum Chordata; class Mammalia; order Diprotodontia; family Phascolarctidae; genus Phascolarctos; species Phascolarctos cinereus. Next base: position 178,356,171 of record NW_027556402.1, on the reverse strand, counting down.
AAGCATCCCGGACATAAGATCAGTAAGCCATGTAAATTTTATGTATCTTCCTTGCTTTATTTAAAATAGTCATACAATAGAAGGAAGTTTTAATATAGCATGGCCTATCAGCCACCTTATAGTTTCTTGCATTGAGAAAATTCCTTCTGCAGTCCATATAGAAGGGATTCTAGAAATTTGGGCCCCTTTTTGGGAAAGAAAGGCAGTATACAATAAACAGGCATACTTTTCCCTCAGATGTTAACATATTGACCTATTTTTACCAGATGTTTTTATTTTAGTGATTTTGTTTTTAGTCACACATAAATGACAGCATTTTCTCCAACTTGTAAAGAAAAATGAATATTTGTGGAAAAAAATTAAGTTGTGAAACATTACATTTGGCATTTCACTCCAGTGCCAGCGTCTAGTGATGTGGTGGGAAAGTAACAGATTATTAATGTGTGCATTCCATTGGATGACCGACCACAAGAGGTTTCCCTTTTATGGATAAGTTTTTCCCTCTTTTCAATTTTATCCTTATGTGTTTTCATGCAGCATGCCTCTGTAAACCACACAGCCCACCCAAAGCAGCTAACTATTTACATGGCCACTGGATCTTTGCAACTATGCAGTGAAAAAACAACAATCCTGAAAAAACCCAATGACTTGTCACTATAACCATTAGGCTTGTGAACATGATGCCTCTGACTACTTTGGCATTCATCAGTCATGAGGAGTAGAATGTGGTTTGGGCTGCAAGTGAAAACCCTGAAGTCCTATACTTTTCAATGCCTTATAATGTTTAGGAGACCATTAAAAGTCTACTGGCTTCAGAGGCCCAAATCAAGTAGTCTTCAAAATAGGTGATAATGGCATAAAAAAGTGGAATGAATATTTATTTCTGATGCTTTATCAAGGACACATGAAGAGTTCATTTCATTTATGTTTCCATACTAACAAGTAACCAAATATATACATATATACATACATACATATATATATGTGTATATATGTATGTGTGTGTGTGTGTGTATCTCACATTTAAGTAGTATTGTAAAGTAGGTAGATAGTAACATGGATAGAGTGCTGGACTTAGAATCTGGAAAAAATGTGTTTGAATCCCGCCTCAAGAATTTACTGTGTGACTGGACAAGTAACTTAACCTCTCACTTGATCTCAGCATATTCATCTGTAAAATGGGGGTAATGATAGCACTTACTTCACAGGGCTGTTATGAGATTCAAATGAGATAAAATATGTACACATAGTACTTTGTAAAACTAACGATGCTACATAAATGCTATTCTTATTATTTATTATACAATGAGAACTGACTCTCAATTTTTATTTTTATTTTTTTGTATGTGAATTCTTACTAATTGCTTTATGTGTTGGGACTCAGGGGAATGTTGGTTGGGAAAAGAGTCTAAGGACCCACTCTCTAAATGAGAATGTATCCCATCTTTCCCTTCAATATTAGATTACTAAATTTTTGGATTCTAGGCAGTAGAATTGACCATTTAATTGCTAATAATTATCACCTAGTAAGTATCTGTCTGTCTATCTTTCTCTCTGTCTGTCGGTCTCTCTCTTACAAACACATTAAATAATAATAGTTAATGTTTAGAGTGTTTTAAGGTTTGCAAAATACTTTACATGCTATCTCACTTGATTGGCACAAAAATCTCGTGAAGTCGGTGCTGTTATTATCTCTATTTTATAGATGGAGACATTTAATGAACACACAGGCCTAAATTACACATCAATTACTTTGGATAAAATGTGTTTCAGTGCAAATAGGCAGCCTTACCAATGGAACATCTTAGCACTGATAGTCTACCCCTCCCCTCTCCTATCCTCATGCAATCATTTGTGAAATATCTTGCAGAGGATAGGGTTGATTATACATCAAGAGAAATCTGTTTATTCAGGCGGTAGCGTACAAGGTCTAGTTCCTTTAAGCCAAAAATTTGCTCTAGACTCCCTGTCCCAATCTGACACAAGACAGAAAGAAAGAAATTCTAACTTGCAAAGGGTTCCTTTCCAGGCCACTACCCCAGTTAAGAAAAAGGAGCAAAGTAGATCTTCTACTGATTGGAAGAACATGTAACATGGTGAGATTTAATTTCCTTAAGGATCAGAGACCCATCAAAGGTCATTTTTCCCCATCTTCTCCCTTATCTCCATCTGCCTCAGCATTTCCAGAAGGTTATAGGACATATAGATGTGAGCCATTTTGAGAGAATGGTAAAGTTTGTATGGACTAGCATGGTAATATAAAGCTATAGATATCTGAAGGAATGCATATCCATTTTTAATTTTATTTTTTAAAGATGACATTCACTTCTGGCTTCTTCCAAACATGGAGTAGATAGAAAAGAGGCATTCCAAAATGAAAGTGAAGAGAATAATAGCATGGTTGATTTGGAAGTTGAGAAAGTTGAAACAATGTGGATTAACTGTGAATATGTACTACCAAAGCATTTGAAAGAAGACCAGACAATTCATGTCACTGTTGACATACTTCATCTACACTATGCTGTTTATACAGAGAATTTGACACTGAGCTGATTAGAAGAATTTTTGCTTTTGTTCTGCATATTTTAGCACTGAGGAAACATGACCTATTCTAATATTCGAACTCTATCTCACCAGCCTTCCATCCTTTTGCTTTAACTCTAAAATGATTTTGAGTTGTTTTGAAATACCCATCACTTACCCTTTTGATGGATTATTTTGCTTTTTATATGATACCCTCAAACTCTCCTTTTCCAAGTCTATCATTTATATAATGTCATTTTGTCACATCTATAAAGAAGTATCATCACATTATCCCTACTAATGACTCCACTGGGTCCCTATTTATGTCAAGATCCTAATTATAGTCCTTTAAAAATGTTCTCCATGTATTTTCTCTCATTATCTCATAGACCTTGTACTTTCTAAAACAGTTCTTTATTCCTTCTATCTGAGAGAGAGAGATAGATTTGAGTAATATGAAGCAAAAAACATTAGTTCAATTCAGGTAACAGAGGGCTTTGAATGCCAAACTAAATAGTGCAGACTTTATTTGGTTAAGAAATGGGAGCCGTTGAAGATCTTAATTAATAGCATGATGCATTTGTAGCTGTGCATTCAGAAGATTTTTCTGACAAGAATGTACAAGATGGACCAGAGAGAAGAAAAAAGGAGGTTGAGAAATGGTAAAAACTACTATGTCTCAATATAATACTTTATGGTTAATAAAACACAACAACTCTACAAGAGTATTTTCTCCATTTTACAGATGCAGAAACTGAGAGAAGAGTAGGTAAGTGACTTGCTCAAGGCTCCCCAGAGACTAAATGATAGATCTAGGACTTGAGGCCATGTCTTCTGACTCCATATCCCATGTCAACCTGCTTCTTGATGCCTGGCCCTTTTTAATTGTATATGTTATTTAATAGTTTAGGCAAATGATTATAAGCTCCTGGACTAGGGTAGCTGCAGTGGAAAGGAAAAGAAGGGGAAGGATGGGAAATAGCACTTGACAACTGATTAGGTGTACGTGGCAAGAAGGAGGAGTCAAAGCTCACTTTCAGGTCAATCCTCATTTGGGGACTGGGGGAACTGGGAACAGGTCACGTTTAGCACATTATCTTTTTATTCTATGATATGTGCAATGCAACAAGCTTTCAGGAGAGTAACCAGTTGCACAAGCTTGAGTTGGTTGATGCTTGACCACAATTCTCTTCCTTGAATCTCAAAGACACTATCAAGATTTCTACTTTGTCCAGAAAGGGTGGCCCTGCTGAATGTGCCATAATGTCTTATTGTTGGTACCCTGGAGACACCATGTATTTGTTGACTGTTGTTCAGTCATTTACTGTCGTGTCTGACTCTTCATGACCCCATTTGGTGTTTTCTTGGGAAAGAAACTGGAATGGTTTGCCATTTCCTTCTCCAGCTCATTTTGCAGATGAGGAAACGGAGGCAAACAGGGTTAAGAGATTTGGCCAGGTTAATACAGCTAGTTAGTATCTGAGGTCATATTTGAACTGAGGAAGATGAGTGAGGCCCTATACTCTATTCACTGCAGAACCTATAAAAGCCCAATTAAAGTCTACTCAGGCTCAAGGACTTGTAGATTTAGAGTTAGACCTGAGAGTTTATCCAATCCAACCCCTTCATATTATAGATGAGGAAATAAGTCCAAGGATAAGTCAATTGCTTAAGACCATTCAGTTATTAAATGGCAGAGCTGGGATTCAAATGCAGGCCCTAGAACTCCAAATCCCATGTCCTAGCCACTGGGCTTTGTTGTCTCTTATGGCTGTAGCTTCAGAAATATCTTAGCAATACTTCATGTATGCTACTCAAGTAGAATTACTCTGTGAATAAGCATGCACCACTTCTGTTCCATTCTTCTATTACCCTAGAATGCTTCTATATAATGATTTACACAACTAAGAAGACTCACTTGACATCATATAACAACACACAGTGGTCTAATATATTGAACGCTGGAGTTGATTTCAGAAGATATTTGGTTTTCTCCATATTGGCTCTATCACTTCTTACCTGAGTGACCTCTAGCAAGATAATTCCCAATTCTGACCTTCAATGTCCTTATCTGAAAAATGAGGAGGTTGGAATATATCATATACCTAGGGAATAGTAAACTGAATGTTTGATCAAGCACACAAAAGTCTAAAGCAATAATTTTTAAGATTGCACCATCTTGAAATTTCATACAATTATATTGACAGAACTTTTCTATTCCAGCAGAACAGAAACTAGTTTGCAAGAGCAATTATATAGACTAGAAAATGATCAAAGGAAACATCTCTCTCCCTTCCTACCCCTTTGGCCACATACCAAGTGAGATCCTTTTTAGGCCTGTGATTTTCCCTAAAGTGGCCTAGTAGTATTTTAGAGTCTCTGTCTTCTGTCCTGTAGGGCTGATGGGCTAAGGTCTCCTCCCTGCCCCCAGGCAGATTTGAGGATATATGTTGTGTTCTTAATCCCAGCTACTATTTTGTACTGCTTACCCTGCATGCCCAAATGGCATCTCTGGATTACATGAAGGCTAAGGTCCTTTTCCACTTTTAAGATTCTTTGACTTTTTACCCCTCTGAGCCTCAGTTTCCTTATCAATGAAATAGGAATAGTAAATAATATCTGCACCACATACTTCAACAGCTTCATTGTTTAAAAATTATTCTTAGATTTAAAAATGAAAATGTAGGTAATTATAAAACTCTCTCTATCCCATGAAAAGGTATTTGTTACTCACAGCATCTGGGGAAAGAAACAAATCAGGGAGTGGAATTTGGGTAAGGAATTCATAGCTATTTTCTGCAAACCACTGATAGGTCAGAAAAAATAATCCACACAAGCAGATCTCTACTTGTGAGGTTATTATGATTAATTCCCTATCACTCCTCTTTTCCCACAGAGTTATTTGGCAGAACAATACACATTTGTCCCCACTGGGTGGCCACTACGTTATACTTTTAATATTTTCATGGGTTTAAATAGAATTCCTTTGCAAACTACAGGACATTTTCTTTAATCTATGTGATTAACCAAGCCAGGAATTGGAAAGATAATGTTTTCTAACTTCCTTTCTGATGAATAATAAATGTCACCAAGGAATTGGGTAGTAGGAGGTAGTTGCCTGTGCCATCTGCCGTGTATGGGAACAGAAGAAAGATATTAAACTTTAAATTAGGAAAGGCTTCATGGAATGGAAAAGATGAAAGGAAGCTACCCAGGACATTTGAAGAGAAATATCAATCCCTATCAGTTAACTCCCTTCTTTGAAAGTGTTAAAATACACCAGACGGCCCCAATTACTACATCACCAACAATTTATGTATAGATTTGAATCTGGGCAGTCTACAATTTGTATGCTTCTTCTTTCATTTAATGCATGTCCAGATATCAAGTGCAGCATCTGTAAGTTATGGTGTTGCTGCACTTCTTTGAGAAATAAGGAAGGGCAAGGCTTCATGTGGAAAGCCATGATAACACATTCTAGGAAGGATATTGACATGCTAGAGAAAACCTGGAGGAAGGTGACTAGGATGCTAATGGTTATGGAAACTGTCTCAAAAAAAGACTACTTAACGTT